>NC_134848.1:8321234-8639568 GCF_965363235.1 Mytilus galloprovincialis
AGGTTTGCTGATACCACATTGACAATCGGGTCTAGACTAAACCGAGAACAATATCTGTATGCCATTGGTAAAGAATCCCATTCCCGTCCTGCAATGCTACCTAAAACAGAATGATTTTTTCCTAAATCCATACAATTGCAGAAAGGTTCATTTTCATCTCGGCAAACTGTGCAAGTCTTTTCCGAGTCAACACTTTTGACCATGTAAACGCCATTAGCTTATTCTATGATGTTTTCTCCAAGTGCATTTGTGCAGTTTGGTGAAGGCCGTTCCATACAATGCTGTACAAACAGTTTAGGTATATTCTGGAGATATCTTGGTACAGTATCATGATACTTCCTGCACATTTGAACATTATGTACCTGCTTGGTTTGCTTGGTACCCAAACAACATGGATTGGCTGGGGATGCTGCACATCAGAGAAGCAAGGGAAAATGTTTTCCATAAATGAAAAAAAAACAAGCTTTTCTTTAATGGAGTGGTTAATAACAGGCATCTTAACCACGTTGGCCTATAGTGGAAATAGTTTATCTAGATTTCCTACATTTAAATGTTAACATGTAAAGGTCCTTTTTTATTAGATGCAGCCACTTATGGAAAAATGTACCATTCATATTAAGAACTGCAAATATAACTTACTCTTAGGGTGATTAAGTGATGCAAAAGGAACACTTGTGTCTTTCCACCACTGTGGACAATTTTCTGGATTGTCAAAGAAATTTTTCATACTTCCTGTACCTCTTTGTGAGTATACCGTCGGCAATCACTATGATCAGTATCCCGTGTTGTGATTTTTTTGAATTCAGCTTTTCTGCTAATAGATAGCAAGCTAGTACAGTAGTAGCGTCTTTAAAATGTAATGTTAATTTACTGGTAAACACATCACTATGTAGCAATGTGTGATATAGAGCAACCAATTCCCTATGGAAAGGGGAAGTGTTCAGATAGTTCCACTTATAAAGAGCAATTACCTCACTTTTAATTTTAGCATTATGTTCGCACAACCCACAAGGAAAGTGCATCATATCGAATTGGTTAATATTTTCCATAGCATTTAAATTTCATCTTCAAAGTTTGAATTTTTATTTCTGAAGTATTTCATCATGACCTGATATTGACCTCAAATTGAAAGTCTTAAAATGCTGATATTTTTTTCAGTTTATAGTAGGTTACCTTTCAAAAGATGTACACACAAAACTATACCTTTGAGAATAAGTTCGTTGTAAGTTTTGAACAGACGGTCGGTCATTTTTGAGCTTAATGTATAAAATGTAAATCGAAAGGAGCATTTTATACACATTATGTATGCAGCAAACTCTCATCATTTTCTTAATATGTAAGCTTGAAATTGCAGCGTATTTTTTTCGGTGACCTTTTTTCTCAAACAGCAATAGAGATATAATCGATTTGAATATGGTTACATGTACTTTGGAAGGCTATATGAAATTAAAAATATGGTGAATTTTAAAATATTATATAAACATAAAAACAGTCAATTGTCTTTGTCACTTTGCATTTCACTTTCTGGAATTGAAAAAAAACATGTATGAGAATAATATTTATAATACAAAATGACGCAAAATGTGTACACCAGACCACAGATTTGAAACGTAACACTATGCAAATCCTTGATTAGACACAGCTGATCTTTTAATACATAATATATTATACTAGTAAAGAAACTCTTTCACCTTATAAAAATGTTTTATTTGTATAACAAATAATGTAAAAACTTTAGAGATTAACATCATTGTAAGAAGATACTTGTACATGGATACATAGCAACTGTGTCTTGTTCCAGCATCGGAAATTAAGTAGTCTGTTCTCTGTCTCCATCAGTCATTTGTTCTTCTATGCTTCCGGAATAAATAAACAAAAATAAAATAAAAAATAAGCATAAATATAGACCGGTTTTTACATTTTATTTTTCAATTTGATACAAATTTGGGTCCGAAGTTTACTAATTTTATAATTTTGTCCAGGCATATCACCAACTCGTATAACCACACAAGCTTTTCTGAATCCACCCAGTACAGCAGTTTTATTCCATTTTGGGTGCTGGAATATGCTAAGTTCTGGTAAATTCCAGCAAGGTCTTTATCCAGTCTGGTCTATTGAATTTAACATGCTCTCAATCTCATGTTTAGTACGTATATCTCTATTACACAAATCGCATGGTGTGTGTAAAACTAGGAAAGCCATGGCATAGTTTTTGTCATATGGTAATTCCAAATTTCCTGACCATGAAGAATAAAACCAGTCTCCTTTATGATAACCTCCAAAACCTTTAGTTGATGATGCATAAAGTTCCATGTCGAAACTTGAAATATAATATTAGTTGTAAAACATATTCACTCCATTCCAATTACTGAGAAAACGCAACCACAAGTCTAAATCTGTTCGGCACTCCATTCTAAGGTAAACATAATAGTGCAGATCATTGAGGTAGTTGACAGATTAATTAGATATGAAACAAAAGAGCGGCCAGGAAGAACCACCCTTGAGGCAAAATTTAAATGACCGAAAAGCTGCAAAAGTTCCCTTTTTGTGCATTTCCTTTTCCTATACATTTTTGATATAAACTCACAAATACGATCAACTTTATTAGTAGGCAGACGAGCTTTCATTTTTAGCTCACCTCGCCTTAAAGGCCAAGTGAGCTTTTCCCATCACTTGGCGTCCGTCGTCGTTAACTTTTACAAAAATCTTCTCCTCTGAAACTACTGGGCCAAATTAAACCAAACTTGGCCACAATCATCATTGATGTATCTAGTTTAAAAATTGTGTTTTTGGACCCGGCCAACCAAACAAGATGGCCGCCATGGCTTAACATAAAACAGGGGTAAAATGCAGTTTTTATACGACCGCAAAATTTGAAAAATTTTTCGTCGTATATTGCTATCACGTTGGCGTCGTCGTCGTCGTCGTCCGAATACTTTTAGTTTTCGCACTCTAACTTTAGTAAAAGTGAATGGAAATCTATGAAACACAAGGTTTATGACCACAAAAGGAAGGTTGGTATTGATTTTGGGAGTTTTGGTCCCAACATTTTAGGAATTAAGGGCCAAAAAGGGCCCAAATAAGCATTTTCTTGGTTTTCGCACTATAACTTTAGTTTAAGTTAATAGAAATCTATGAAATTTTGACACAAAGTTTATGACCACAAAAGAACGGTTGGGATTGATTTTGGGAGTTTTGGTTTCAACAGTTTAGGAATTAGGGGCCGAAAAAGAGCCCAAATAAGCATTATTCTTGGTTTTCGCACAATAACTTTAGTTTAGGTAAATAGAAATCAATGAAATTTAAACACAATGTTAATGACTACAAAAGGAAGGTTGGTATTGATTTTGGGAGTTTAAGTCCCAACAGTTTAGGAATTAGGGACCAAAAAGGGACCCAAATAAGCATTTTTCTTGGTTTTCGCACCATAACGTTAGTATAAGTAAATAGAAATCTATGAAATTTAAACACAAGGTTTATGACCATAAAAGGAAGGTTGGTATTGATTTTGGGAGTTTTGGTCCCAACAGAATAAGGGGCCCAAAGGGTCCAAAATTAAACTTTGTTTGATTTCATCCAAATTGAATAATTGGGGTTCTTTGATATGCCGAATCTTACTGTCATGACTGTGTATGTAGATTCTTAACTTTTGGTCCCGTTTTCAAATTGGTCTACATTAAGGTCCAAAGGGTCCAAAATTAAACTTAGTTTGATTTTGACAAAAAATGAATCAGTTAGGTTCTTTGATATGCTGAATCTAAAAATGTACTTAGATTCTTGATTATTGGCCCAGTTTTCAAGTTGGTCCAAATCGGGGTCCAAAATTAAACTTTGTTTGATTTCATCAAAAATTGAATAAATGGGGTTCTTTGATATACCAAATCTAACTGTGTATGTAGATTCTTCATTTTTGGTCCTGTTTTCAAATTGGTCTACACTAAAGTCCAAAGGGTCCAAAATTAAACTTAGTCTGATTTTAACAAAAATTGAAATCTTGGGGTTCTTTGATATGCTGAATCCAAAAATGTACTTAGATTTTTTATTATGGGCCCAGTTTTCAAGTTGGTCCAAATCAGGATCTAAAATTATTATATTAAGTATTGTGCAATAGCAAGTCTTTTCAATTGCACAGTATTGCGCAATGGCAAGAAATATCTAATTACATAATATTGTGAAATAGCAATTTTTTTTTTAATTAGAGTTATCTTTCTTTGTCCAGAATAGTAAGCAAGAAATATCTAATTGCAAAATACCAACTGATAAATTAAAATAATCTTTACCATGCAGTGATAACAAGCAGTTTTTTTTACATCTTAATATTTTATGATGTATTTAAATGAGTAGTTATTGTTGCAAACTCCATTAGAAATTTTAATTGAGATTAGTTTTGGAATAAGGGAAAGGGGGATGTGATTAAAAAAATTGGGTTCAATTTTTCTCATTTGAAATTTCATAAATAAAAAAGAAAATTTCTTCAAACATTTTTTTGAGAGGATTAATATTCAACAGCATAGTGAATTGCTCTAAGAGAAAACAAAAATTTTAAGTTCATTAGAACACATTCATTCTGTGTCAGAAACCTATGCTGTGTCAACTATTTAATCACAATCCAAATTTAGAGCTGAATCCAGCTTGAATGTTGTGTCCATACTTGCCCCAACCGTTCAGGGTTCAACCTCTGTGGTCGTATAAAGCTACGCCCTGCGGAGCATCTGGTTGGCTTTTAACTTAAAAATCAAAGCATTTAGGGCAAATCTGACAAGGGGGAAAATTGTTTATCAGGTCTAGATCTATCTGCCCTGAAATTTTCAGATGAATCAGACAACCCATTGTTGGGTTGCTGCCCCTAAATTGGTAATTTTAAGAAAATTTTACTGTTTTTGGTTATAATCTTGAATATTATTATAGATGGGGATACACTGTAAACAGCACTAATGTTCAGCAAAGTAAGATTTACAAATAAGTCAACATGACCAAAATGGTCAGTTGACCCCTTTAGAAGTTATTGCCCTTTATAGCCATTTTTTAAACATTTTTCGTAAGTCTCCATGATCTTTTACAAAAATCTTCTCCTCTGAAACTACCGGGACAAATTAATCCAAACTTGGCCACAATCATCATTGATGTATCTAGTTTAAAAATTGTGTTTTTTGACCCGGCCAACCAACCAAGATGGCCGTCACGGCTAAAAATAGAACATGGAGGTTAAATGCAGTTTTTGGTTATTACTCGAAAACCATAGCATTTAGAGCAAATCTGACAAGGGGTAAAATTGTTTATCTGGTCAAGATCTATCCGCCCTGAAATTGTAAGATTAATGGGACAACCGGTTGTTGGGTTGCTGCCCTTGAATTGGTAATTTTAAGGAAATTTTGCTGTTTTGGGTTATTATCTTGAATATTATTATAGATAGAGATAAACTGTAAACAGCAATAATGTACAGCAATTTAAGACACAAAAATAAGTCAAAATGACCAAAATGGTCAATTGACCCCCTAAGAAGTTATTGTCCTTTATAATCAATTTTAACAATTTTCATAAAATTTGTAAATTTTTACTAACATTTTCCACTGAAACTACACGGACAAGTTCATTATAGATAGAGATAATTGTAAGCAGCAAGAATGTTCAGTAAAGTAAGATGTACAAAAACATCACAATCACCTAAACACAATTTTGTCATGAACTGTCTGCTTCCTTTGTTTAATTCACATACACCAAGGTGAGCGACACAAGCCTCTAGTTTCAGTGTCCAAAATAATATCTAGATCCTCCAAACATTTTACTGGACCTTAAGTTTTGTGATCAGCTACTTGTATATCAAGTCTCTTAAAAATCATCATCATTATAGCCATTGTTCTTTCACCATCTCCTGGCGGTGAATCAATAGTTAAAAAATCATCATGCAAATGTAATATGTTTGAAACCTTGTAGTTATGTTTTGCAGTGTGGCAAACAGCTTGTGACACATGATCAAACTTGTTCGGACTGGAACGACAACCAAAAGTTAACCTTACAAATAAATAATACATCTCACACCATTTTATACAGAAAAGTGGCCATTGACTAGGAGAAATAGGACAAATTTTAAATGCTCGGATATATCGTATTTACAAAGCCATGAGTTCCTTCCTAGACCCAAAATGATATCTATGGCATCATCAATCTTGACATAAGACATTGAACAATCGTTTTTATCAATTAAATCTTTTATGTTCCTCATCATTGTAAGGGGAAGACAAATCTAAAATTAATCGTTACTATAACTATACTATTACTATAACACATATCTCAGATTGAGGACAAAATAAATTGAAATTATATTTATCCTCATTTGGACATTTCTTTTCTCTCTACGCTGGACAGCTAACTCTTCCCTTGTTGGTAATGCTGGTCCATACACAGGCCATCTATTTATTCTACGACCAACATTTCTTGGACCTCGTCCACGAAACTGGCGACGTCCACGACCACGTCCCCTGCCTCTGGTAGTCCTTTCAGTACTTGAGGACGATTCCCGACCATCGCCGTTGTTGGAAGATGGAGATTCAGATCTACTGTTTCCTGACTGTCGTGAAATCTACATTGCAATACTGTGGATTCATTATTATTCGTTGGATACCAATTTTCGTGGCTTTCGTGGGTACAGGTGAACCACGAAATTAAATGTTCAACGAATAACAAATTTTCTTTAGGCTTATATGCAGACTTCGGCAAAACTACGAAATTTAATATCCACGAACATGCAATTTTTTCGTAATCCACGAGAATTGGTGCCCACGAAAATAAATGAATCCACAGTAAATGAATTTGTTTAGATAAAATTAATTTTCAACGTACATTGATATATAAAAAAGAAAACAAAAATGAAAGACTCAGTGAGATAGATCCTTATAAAATGCGTTATACACGAATACTCCCACTTAAAAATATCGATCCCATCTCCTTAAATTATAGATTTATATAATTTTCAAAAACCTTTTATTTCAATTTAAAACAAAACCAATCTATCTTACATATACAAATCACATAAATATATAAAGTATTCTTTTCCGTGTTATCTTTTCTGTTTATCGGTACCCCTTTGAGATGCCCCTTTTCATTTAACAAACACTTTAGGGATTGCAAGAGGAAGTTCAGTGTTTGCATTTTGAAACCTCTCCATCCATATCGATGTATCTGGGTCATTTCACACGCTGTGTCGGCAATCTTCTGAAACACACACACGATGCATAATTAATGAGATAGCCAGGCACACAACCTGGTATTAATTAGGAATTATTAACACTTTTACGATTTGTATAAACATTTCAGTGTTCTCAGTTTCTTTTAAGTATGTATCTTTCATCTTGGCCACTTAAAAACTTTCCTTAAATTTTGTCAAAATCGTAGCTACTATCCCTTTAAAGTTAAAATATTACTTATTATTAGTTATTAAGTGGAAATATACCTTTGTCATTGTCTCCAATTGCCAATCAATTAGTATTTGCTTCAAGTTGCCTAGTTAATTCTCAAGAACCTTTAGTTAAATGAGAAAAATACATTGAATACTTTTTACATGTGCATGATTGTATCCATATAAAATATATAAAACATAAATAATCTACTTATTTACTTGAAGTATAACTGGTGTATTAATGTCTTTTACAATAATAGGAAACAGTTTCCTAGGAACCCTCATTTCAAACAGCTCAGGGGCAATAACTCGTCGCCAAAGGGTTGTTATATTTCCTATCATATTAGTTATAAGCTTCTGGTCACGTCTTATTCTCTCTACATTTGGCTTACCAAGAGTTGACCATAACACAAAGTCACACCATTCAAGTCCTGTAACTGAAAGCGGAGTTGAATTCGATAATAGTAGGCATAATGAGTTTTAAGTTCCAAAGAAGCATTCTCGAGGTTGGGTGAGAGAAACAGGCTGAATATAACTCGCTATGCAATACTTTTGTATCTTTCAAAGCCATACACAAATCTGAAGGTGCCACTTTGCGAAATAGTTTTGGACATTTTATTTCAAGTAAACTATATTTTATATTTTCCTCTGGATCAAAAACAAGAACATCAGGTGAACATCCTATTTCTGGCCACAGTTTATTTATCCAGAAGCCTGTTTTTATGACTCTGAAATATTGTATTTTTCCTGCCATATATTTTGAATAATCTGCTCTGGCTTGCTCTACACTTTCAATACCATATACAAGGTCTGGTGTAGAAAATGAATGTAAAGCCCAGATATTATATGAAATAAAGTGGTATAGTTTGCGTTTGGAAGAACCACAATACTGGGTTTCAGTGATTAAGATATTTCCTAGATTGCTTTCTTGTTTTGATAATGAGACGGTGATCCGGAACCATCTACTTGGATTCCCAAGTATCAGATTCTGATTGTTGTTCAGTATTTGGTATCATGTAGGCAGCTGTATGGTACTGTTTACCTTCATCACGTAGATTATCAAACATGATCCAAAATAAACTTTCAAGCTGATCTACTCGTTCTTCTTCTAAACTATAATCTTCATATTTAGAGGTTGTAACTGACAATGTGGTAGTTAAGGCACTTGTTTCAGCAGTAGCGATAGCTGTTGTGGCAGTTGTTGTCAAACTGGGATGTAACGCATCAAAGTGCTGTGGTGACTGTAACCGTGAATTTCCTGCAACAGATGTCGGTATTTTGGAAAGCGTGGAAGGAATTATTGGCGGGTGTATGATAGATGGTCGTACCGGCGTGATACTTGATGGAAGAGTTGGCGGTCCTGTCCGTGATGAAAAGAAAGGATTAGATTGTATAGGCGAAGACTTAGAAAACGGCTGTTCGTTTCCGTAAGGGATTGTTGTATCGTTGTCACAATCGGCAAATTGGTGTTCAATCGGATAGCCCTTTTTGAAACTAATAATGTCGTCCTGTTGGTCTGCAAATATATTATGTAGACGAAACGCGCGTCTGGCGTACTAAATTAGAATCCTGGTACCTTTGATAATTATATCAAGGCCTTCAAATGCAGAGTCTAGTTTGTAGTGAACCTGCTGTTTGTAGTTATCAGGGGTCTTTCCAGGTTTCGCTGTCTTCTTTTCGTTGCTAAACATGGCCCTCTACCATTATATTGTGCTGATGTTTTGTGGTGTTGTTGTGTCCAACAATTGTAAAACGCTATGACACAATCTAGGGGGAGGTTGACGGTAGGAGGCCGGAACCAGCAACAAGAAAGAAAATTAAACTAGAATATCAATATAATTTCAAAGTACACATTTTGAAGTCAAAGTAAGTTAAAAACAATGATAAAATAGTACAACAATTCAGGGTTTATATTAAATTATAGCAATAATAATTACTGTTTAGATAAACCTCTGAATTAAAATATTAGTTACTAAAAAACTTTATTTTTTTCAAAAATCAGTACAACAAGAAACACTAGTATCCCAATTGTTTGTAAAACAATTGAAAGGTCTTTCCTGTAAAAGTGATGTTTTCGTAATGTACCTTGTACGACCTTTCGTTTGATATACGACAAGCATACCTTCTAAAACATTCCGCTTATAACACTTAATGACCTCATCTGTCTACATTTTTGAGATCGGAATTATGATATATATAACATAGAGTACATGAGCTCTCATTTGATATGCAACAACGCCATGTTCTAGAAAGTTTGATTTTTGCAACTAATAACCCTATCCAACTAAGTTTTGGAGGTCGGGAATTTGATATTTCAAATGTTCACTTCATGACCTTTCATATGGTATACAACAACCCTATCTTAATGAAAATTTAGGTTAATCAATACAATTTAATACTCTTGTCAGTTATTGTTTTGTCTTTGTCAATCCAATTTTTTCTGTTTGTCACTTTCTGAAATTGAAAAAGAAAAACATGTATGAGAATAATATTTATGATACAAAATGGAACAAAATATGTGCACCAGACCAAAGATTTGAAAAGTGACACTATGCAAATTCTTGATTATACACAGATTATCTTTTAATAAATAATATTTTATAAAGAAACAATTGAATCATCTTAGTTGTGTCAAATTAAATTCGTTATTGATGTTCAGTGTGATATATCAATTGTATGCAACTTTTAAACAATTGGTTAATACATGTTTTTTTTTAATTATATTTGTATTATGCATATCTCAAAGACTATTTTTATGTTTTATAATATGTATTGTTTCAATTTTATATTTAGTTTCATATAAAATGAATATTATAAATCCAGATTATGGTGGTTAGATTGTATAAGAGTGATATTTAAAGTTGACTATACCAACAGACAAACAGACAGACAGAGGTCAGAGCACTATTTCATAATTAACGCATAAGTATTTATGATAATTACTTGTAAAAGGAAGAGTTATGTTTTGTAGCACTATTTATGTTTTTGTTTTTGATATATATATATATATATATTTTATGAGTGTAACATATTCGTTGACTTCAGACCTTTATTCTTATGGTATATTTTGGTGTTACTATGACGTTCATTATCATTGAAGTTGTTGTTTAGGGTCCTGCTTAAGTATTTTTCCAAGTACGGAATTTTCTGACTGTATGGAAGACTCATTGTTGGCCTTCTACTGTTATTTGCTCTTTGGTCGGGTTGTTATTTCTTTGAGACATTCCCTATATCCATTCAATTGTATTATAATGTAACTTTTATCTATTATAATTAGAAAATAGAATATTGGCTTTTTTAACAATTGAATGGACATGTATCTGGTACTAGCATCATTCAGACATAATAAATAAGACATTTTGGAAATTTATAATAGTTATAACCTTTGTATGTAATTGCATTATTATATCCAACATTTATATTGAAGTTTGTCTGTAAATAGATAGGAAAAAATAATAAGCATTTTGAGAGTATTCTAAGTTATTGCATATTACACTTTATTTTATAAATTAATTATATTGGAACAAAATACTAATTTTCATTGTTTAAACTATATAACAAATATAAAGTCATTTTCTTCAATCGTGAAAAAAGCAAACTTATGATATGTAATAATGTCAAAAATTAAAAACAGTATTAATTTTTGTCAACATAATTGAATTAATGTAATTGTCTTGAACATTAAAGTTTTTGTAACTATATATCGAAATTTAATCCACTTTTTTTACATAAGTTTTTTTTAACATGTAAATAATATCACAGTTTTTTCCCATTCATATATTTTTTTTATATTTGTTTATGAAACCTTTTTAGTTGTTTATATTGGTAGTTGCAAAACCGTATTTAATACTATATTTCATACATATGTAAATGTATTTTTTTTCAAAATTAAAATAGTTTTTCTTTTTTCATTTCTTGTTATTTAAGGATCTCTTTCAGTTGACTATGAAAAATTTATTTGCTCATTGTTTGACATATTTAAGTGACCTATTGTAAATATATATATATATATATATATATGTTTCTCATTTAGCAATCATCTCACATTTATTTTAAGATATAATTAAAGTGAATATCTATTGTTAATTAGTTTAATACTTACAGGAGATTCCTTTGGATTGTTTATAACTTTAATAGCTGCCGCTGCAGCTATTATAGAAACTGTTTCTTCAGTTATCATCATTATCTGAAATAAAATTTTAAATCAATAAAAACATTTATTATGTCACATTATAATATTTATATGCCAATTGTACTTAAAATAAGCATTGTGCGAGTATTGGACAGTTAATTAATCATTGTATTGGAATGAAATTCTAACTTGATCCTATAACTTAATTTGTCATAATGTATACTATGAAAGATAACAAACAAACCTAACATTAAATTCTTCAAACAAATTACTGAAGAAAAGGGGAAAAAATCAAAATGTCATTTATCTTCATTAATACAATGTTGACAAGATTCAAGAAAATAAAGTCAAGGTCAAATAACCGAATTGGAAATATATGTACAACTTTCAATCATAAGAAGCAGCAAATTTACTTTTAATATTGATAACCTATTGCATATTTTAACAACAATACAAACCAGGAAATATTTTTATTGATGACCAATCATAATACATGCATATATAGTTTACGTTTTTAACATAGTATCATAGAAACAAACTAAACTAGGAAAAATTAAGATTGACGAATGAATTATGAAAATGAAATCATTTGAAAACACAGTTTAATATTCTCAATGCTTCTGTCATTCTTAAAAAATTATACAATAAAATGATTATGAAAATATATGTATGCATTCTTCATAAATAAACCAGTCAGCTCATTATAACGGTTTCGCTTTCAAGGCTATCACTCTTCTTTTGTATTTTTATTGTTTTGATCTTTTAAATATGAAACTTTTTTATCAACCTTTTTTATTTATTATATGATCATATTCATTTCTTATCAGAATTGTCAAGTCTAGTAATGTTTTATGTTTTTTATATGTATTATTTATATTACGAATATACTTTCCAAAGGCCACGAAAGAAAGCACAGACTGAATTCTCTGTAGCAGTAATTTAAACGGTACAGCTAACAGGATATGAAACAAAATATGAAAGGAAAACTGTTTACACACGAAAAGCCATTTACATTACATTAGGAGTATGTTTAAAAATGACCCGTTATTTATATTTTGTTACTGTTAACAAGTTTAATTCTGGAAACATGATTTTTTTATTTATTGAAAAACAAATGTTCTGTTCACGGAGATCACCCCGATGGATTTAAATAACCCAGTCATACCGATCTATTGAGGCAGCTAATTGAAATGGTTTTTTAGCCACCGCAACTTCACACCAACTGAAAGTTTGGGGATAGTGTTTAACATTTGTCCGTCCGTCTTTCTTTCCGTCCCATTATGGGTATATAGTTATTCCGCATAACTCCTCCAACAGTTTGAATCCTAGGAAATTTTCTCTTTACTGTCTGTTTGTACATATATTGAAGGTGTGCTGCATGTGGTCAGGGTTTAATTTTATTATTATTAATATGTGCTCTTCGGAAGAAAGTTGAACTTTGTCATTTTTGGGAAATTTACTTGCATAAGTAGGGCGTTTCCAGATAACTCCTCCTACAGATTGACTGCAAGGAATTTATGACTCTGCTAGTTGTTTGCACATGTATTGATGGAGTGCATGTGGTCAGGTGTTTTCTTTTTATTATTTTTCCTCTTTTGGGAGAAAAATTTAACTTTGTCCTTTTTGAGGTACAAGCGGTTAAATGAGTGGAGTGCGGGGGCATCGATTTGTCTAGTTTACATTTTTTGCTCGTGTTGTGCTGTTACACTACTGTTAAAGTTCGAAGTTCTCGCAAATACATGTTAAACTCCGCCACGTGCACTTTCTTTATGTACCGGACCCAAGTCAGGAGCACGAAATTCAATTGTCCTTGTATACATATGTGTTATATATATATTTTTTTTAAACAGAACGTGATTTTTTCGTTTGAATTTCTTTCACATAGTGCATGGTGGCCTTTTGTAGCTGACTATACGGATTTTTGAAGGCTGTACTGTTACGGCCAGAAATCGTCTTTAAATTGTAGCCAACAAAAGACACAAATCAATAGTACAATTTAACAATATTTATTATACAAAAGTTTACAAGAAGTATTACACAAATATTACTGTCAACTCAACTGTCAAAATATGAGTCCAATCTTTTATCTTTATCTGTATCCGGATAACTTTTTGAATCCAATCTGAATATTACGTTCACTATTAAGGTCACAATCCAGTATGATGTTGTTTGTAGAATAAAAGTGTCAATCCAAATGCAGTAAATGCTAATGTCTATCGATGTCTAAGTCCAAGTCCAAGAGTGAGTGTTTTACTTTAGTGTCTGTATATATATAATTGTCAAGGAAATTTTAGAACAATCTGTACTGGAACATCCTAGAAAGTTACAATGGAAGTTTCTAGTAAAATGTAGAAGTTTATATAACGCATCGTTTATTAGGATCATTCTGGAAAGTTCCAATCATTCTGTAATTGTTCCAGTGATTTCTAAACTGCACAGTTCTCAGATTATTCTGTAAACAACTATCAGGCCATACAACACAAATTAGGCCAACATAAATAAATACAATAATTACAATATCATAACAGTACGGTTGTCGATATATGATTTCTTACATGCACTGCATTTAAACTTTGGTGGAAAGTTGTTTCATTGGCAATCACACCACACCTAACTTTATTTCAACTCCTATGTTGCGATTTGTATACTGAGCCCTCTTTTCGGAAGCCCGAGCAAAAGCCCCTGTTCCGCGATAGAAAACTTAATTACGAACTCAAAAAGACATATAAAATAGCTCGAATTTCAACTTGAAATCTTAATAAATCTAAATGAGACTCAAATTCGAATCCAACTCAAACTCTACCTCAAGAAGTGATGACTCAAATTCAAAGTTGTAACGAGAACTCTGCCTGTAAATGTGACTCAAACTCGGAGTCAAACTCGAAGTCAAACTCGAAAACAATTCTAACTAGAACTATAATTATAAGTATGACTTCTATTCGAAAACTAACTTAACTTAAACAGTAACCCAAACTTTAATTTGAACACTAATTAGATGGATGGCCAAACGCATTAAAGGCACATACAACATTGAAATCTATCTAAAAATAGAACAAGTTTTCCGAATTGGTCACGTGGTTTTACCTCATCAAGTAATGGGATAACCACATCAAAGAATAACAAGACCACATCAAATAAAAAAAAACAAACACGTCAAGTAGTGTAAAATGGTCAAATTTTGAAACATCATTACGTAATGTTAAAACCATATAAAGAATTGACAAATCATCATTACGAAATAACAAATTCACATCATGTAATGAAACAACTACATTACGTTAAGTCAAATACACATCAAGTAATGTTAAAACCACATTGACTAATGACACAACCATATTTTAAATAATGGTTACCACATCGAGTAATGACAAAACCATATTGAGTAATAACAAAACTGAATCACGTCAATACGAAACCATATCGTGTAATATCGAAATATCATTAAGTAATGACTATTCCATATCGAGTTATATTAAAACATCATTACGTAATGTCAAAACCATATCAAATACAGACAAACTATAATTAAGTAATGTTAAAACAACCTAAAGTAATATCAGAGTTTCACATAAGACAGATGTGGCGTTCCATATGTAACGCTCAAGTATTGATATTTTGGGTTTATTATACCTACCATATGGCTACATATACAATATTATTGAAGTCAAACATAGTCATCAATAAAATGGTGCCTTTAAAGAAGATTGTACATTTTTCAATTAACTCTCCTATCACAACCTTTTTTTATAACCTACATTCAATAGGATAGGGGCATTATATTTTTTGGTTTGTGCTTCTGTCCATCCCGCTTTAGATTAAATTTTTGGTCAAGGTAGTTTTTTAATTAGTCCAGTCAACTTGAAACTTTGTACAATGGTTCCTAATGATACGATCTTTTTATTTTAATGCCAAATAAGAGTTTTATCCCCAACTGCATGGTCCACTGAATACAGAAAATGATAGTATGAGAGGGTCATCACTGTTCTATTGGCATAATCTTGTTTATTCATTTGATAAGTCTTTCCTAGAAATTGCGATGACTATCCAACATTGTCCAAATGATGACAAAGATTTTTGTATCCCTTAATTGAAAAAAATAAAAGTTTTCTTGAGAACAATTTGTTATGTACATTTTACGATTTTGACTCAAGATTTCACGGAAAACTTTTATACATATACTTAATTTGATATTAGCAGGAGATAACTACTAAACAATTATAAAATTTGTTGTTATTTTTTAGCCTGTTATCTGTCTCTCAAACAGAGCAACTCTTAGAAGAGATGGCAGATCCGATAGTACAAGATCTTTTACTTCTTCAGGTAAGGCCAATGCAACTTTTGTGTTGAAATTAATTTTTTATAAAAATGGAGATGCAATTGAAAAATTATTTTTTGTAAAGCGTATTAAATGACAGCTTTTGGGTCGTAAAAGGAGTTCCTATGGGAAATTGCATTGTCAATAGTTAAACAAATTCAACCTATATAGAGTGAAAAAGGGGAACATTCAGAATTTAACCAAATTTGCTTTATTTCACAGATTTTAAAGAAATTAATTCAAATATGAAGTCTTATGAATATTTAATGAAGATTGATAGAATCCTAAACCTTAAATATGATGTCTCAGCATAAATTCACAGTTTACAGTATGCATAGTTTACCTAAAGTCCTGGATACAAAATTAATTCGAAATATTTGCATATTTGTAAGTTAAATTGTTAAGAAGTGCTTGTATTCCCTCTTCGCAGTCATTGAAACTCATAGATCCTTCCTGAATATTATTTATGGGGTATTTGTGTCCTTTCGATAATCCAAAGGTAAGCCGCAACACCTCAATCTGCTTTTTTTGTCATCACAGCATAATAAATACAGGCTAGAAAAACAAAAATATCTCAAGAAAACTTACAATAGTGTGTTCTATCCTGAATATGTACTACATATTCCAAATTGCTAGAAACAGCAGAATGATTTAGGAAAATTGAGGCCCCAGGGGCAAAAAACATAGAAAATTGCCTACCCCCTGGGTCATAAAACAAATAATTTAACTTGTAAATGCTATGATTTTATGATTTTAAAGTTCTTGATATAGAAAACAATAATTATGCTTGGAAGATATGCAAAAATCAGATGTTAGCAGTGATCTCTATAACATTTTAAGTGAATTTATATCTCAGAATAGTATCTGCATACCTACAACTATTGCAAATATGGCTTTGTTTGAACACTTTTAGTATATATATATTAGCTAAATTGTGTCAGATATATAGTTACAGATGATACTGTTGTGACGCAAATTCTAAATTGACCATTTCCTGCAGAAAATGTTTTTTTATTTGACAAATAGGCATACAGCAAGAAGTCCCCTTTTAAAACACCACTTGAAGAGTGTGCAGCTTCATGCACAACTTCAACCAAGATACAAAACCTGGATGGGAAGAATGTACATTTAAGTCAGCGGTTCAAATTTGATTCTCACGGGGATTCGACCACCTGGTTATGCGTTAATCGTTTACAAGGATCAAAAAGTAGATACAATACTACAGTCACTGATCAAATGCACAAACGAAGTCTTAAACTAAAGAAGAAAATGTCAGATTCGGATTCAGAAATGGCCAAAGCTTTCAAAGATATTCCAAGTGCACAACCTCCAACTATAACTGTAATACCCATTACATTGACATGGATAGCTGGGACAATGAAAATGACAATGAAGGTGAAACACTTATTGATAGCTGTGTGGAAAAAAATCATAACTTGTTATCTAAAAGGCATCACATATCAACCCTAATCAGAGACCTAAGACTATTTCAAAATGATGAACTGCCCACTAGTAGCACGATTTCAGTCTGAAACGGTCATTTTGGTCTGATCACATCTTGATTGACTGGATTTACCGCTAGAAAAAATCGTCAAGATATTTAAGATAGTTCAGTCGCCGTTCAGATCGATAGCCTCATCAGGTAAATCAGTTCGTTAAGGCGTGTCAAGACGGAAAAGACTGAATCGTCTAGCGGGTTGTTTAGACCCGTTAAGACCGTGTCAGACCAAAACAGACCATGGATACAAAAGAACGTTCAAAATTTTCAGACCCTGTTTTGATCCGTTCAGTATACCGGTTTGATACCACGAGTTGCGCCCCTTCTACTCGATAATGTATTTTAGATTAATACATGTATATGTATTTTATTATTACAATTTGAAGTATATTTTGATTAATTAAAAAAAAAAGATTAAATCTTGTGTTAATTCTTTATTTCTTTTCTTGTTTTGTTGAGGAACTAATAAATTATTCGTCTATATATATATGTTGTTTAGTTTTTAATAAATGTTTATTTATATAAATATATATTGATAATTAAATGCAAGGACGTACGTTAATTGTATACACACCAGAATGTATGCCATAAATTTAACCTTGAAATGTTGTGAACACCGGTAAAAATGTTTTTTGTATTTGAAGATTAGTAACGGAAAATCCTAAACGTAACCTAAAAAAGTTAAGGAGATGTGGTATGATTGCCAATGAGACAATCCACAGAAATGCAGCGGAGGCAAATTAACACAGTCATGCATATTTTTGTTTTATGCATGACAGTTTCTTTAATTCGTTTTCTGTTGATATATGTCCTAGTTTACCGTTGAAGCTGTTGCTTTTTTGGTATGTTTATTTTTTTTTCGTGCGAGTTACTCTATTAAAGTTGGAAACAAATATTCCCGACATTCGGAAATTCGAAAAAAGACTTCCCGGATCCCGAAACCTGATCATATAATGCATTCAGTCTCTGTCGGGACGGTGTTAAAGTATCACCGTATAAAAATTTTCATTCAAACAATATATCCTTATAATATTTATTTTCTTATCCATATAATATGTATATAGTACTTTGTATATACTTTGTATATATATATATATATGGCGTTGATTTAAAATAAAATCTGTTTTAGTTAAAACGGTCGAGTGCAATGGCACGTGCTAGTAATCAACCGGGTCAACAGGTAACAAAATCAATGATCCATAACGTAAGAAAGTACATGCCTATTATATTTTACAATTACTCTCATCATCATTCTTGATAAAAAGGTCTAAACTTTAATAAAGAATGAATGAACACGTATTAGTGATGTCTGACCTTCAGTTTTTAATATAAATTAATGCTTATGTTTTTTTTATATTGAGCAAAGTAACGAATGTGAATCTATTATACGTTAAAGGTTCTTACAATATCATATATGTCTAAACACTATACCAAAAGACCATGCAAAATATTTGAGCGCCGCATGTAAAACCATTAAAAAAACATGTACTGTTAGGAAGTTTGTTTAGTACTCAAAAGAAACGTTTCGCTTCTCTACTTATATAGTTTAGAGAGTATTCCTTTAAATTGTGTCAGTTATATAAAGTAGAGTGTATTTGTATTCTATTTATTCATCTAAATGTATCATTATAATATACATTTTGTATTTCACAACTATATATACTATAAGTTGTAGTGTGATTGATTGTTGTTTAAAGTCCAGTGGCAAATACTTCATGCATGTTCAGGACCAGCTGTAAGTTTATGACATGTATGGAACTCACCGGTGTAGTTTTCACGTGTTATAATAGATAAAAGAATAATTATTTTTTAAGATATCGAAACATAAAGGAGGCAAGGCGCATGGATTACCCGCACTTATCAGTTCTTTTCTCTTTTTTGTCTTAAAAAAAAAATCGATTTTTTTTTATATGTTTATATAATTTACGATAACTGTGGTGTATACGTGCTGTCAGACGAAAGATACATATGTGCCCTCTAAATATCTTTTTTTACTATGGATTGTTTGCTTTCGTACCGACGTTTAACACACAACTTTAATTACTGACTGTGATGTATGTAGAAATTCAAACGTACTGGAGAATGAAGGATGCAAATCCAAGCTTTGAATTAAAATGGTCATTAAATTTGCCACACAAATAAAAGAACAAGTGTAAGTGTTGGAATGACATATACAATATATCAACATGTGCATTGTCGGAGAATTTAATTTTGATTTTACTTTGGTAACTGGACAAAATTGAAGAGAGGCAGCCCAATCTTTTCTCCTTTTTGTTACGAGTACAAATAGATTTTATTGGCTTTATAGACATCGAATAGAATTCAGGGCATAACATTACGGAATATGATCTTCAAAATATACAATTTAATACCAATAACGTAACAAATACATTGTTTTTTTATATATATATATAAAAGTAATTTTTTGATCATCAGTGCAAGCAGTAGCGTTTGTTTGATTTTAAAACACGAATCGATCTATACTATTTAAAATTACAATACGCAAGCTGAAACCGTACCAAGTGATTATTATTTTTGCACACGACATCTAGGCTGTCGTCCCACCTCTAACAGTAGACGGTTCTCTTGGTGGGGATATTGTGCATTCAACCGTGGATATGATAAAATATCTGTAATAAACAAAATTGTAATGTTTTGATTGTGTAATGTCTTAATTTTTAAGGTTACGCGGGTTCGGTATTAAGCGGGACAATTGGTATGAACACATTTCGATATACGTGTAAATTATATTAAAAGAAGCTTTCAAACGCAGTTATTTTCGAGGATATTTAAAGATACAAATAAAAAAATCCTTTTTATGTTTTTGAATTAGGCTTTTAATTTCCATTCCTAATTATATATCATTGTAGAAAAAATTTATTTTATACATTTAAAGTACATGTAATTCTTTATGCTAGCTAGTCCATGAATAAAATTGCATAAATCACAAAAACACATTCGGGAATAGCAAGAAAGTTTACCAAAAAAGTAGTGGGAACTTTACTGTTTTTTTTTATCATATATATTTCTGATAGTTTTCCCGACCTATTCACCTATTTTCAAACTTGAAAAGGGACCCCTTTCAGCGGCACGAGCCTGGAACATGTACACATGACAGTTGTAAGTAACAGCTATATAAATATACAAGAGAAGATATGGTATGATTGCGAATGAGACAAATGTCCACAAGAGACCAAAATTACACAGACATTAACAACTATATGTCACCGTACGGCCGTCAACAATGAGCAAAGCACATACCGCATAGTCAGCTATAAAATGCATTTCAAAGATACTATAATTAGAATAAAAGGTTAACGTACTTACAAAATATGTCATCTTAAAGAATGTGATTTCACAAATAAATTATTTTCAAATTCGCAGTCCAAGTCAACCTAAAATCGGTTACACACATTTTTAATGTTATAAATCCATTCCAACAATATTATTTTAAACACACACTAGCTTGCCTTTTCATTAATTTGAATAATACAAATTCAGCTAAATTTTGTTTATTCCCATCAACAGAGAAATCTCACACTCATCCCAGACGTTAATAATACTCATGCACTTCAATTTTGATAAACAATTTATTGATACGGACGAAAACGCTTTAACATACGGTTACATTAGGGTTAAAAAAAATGTGAACTTGTTTTTAATTGAATTCAAAGATAGATTAAACGGTAGCTTTAGGCAGCAACCATTTGATTTTCTGGGGGTGGAAAAGGGGGGGGGCTATGTTTTTTTTTGGAAAAAAAAGTTTGTTTCGAGTTTTGGAAAAAAAAAAAATTGTTTTGACCCTGAGAAAAATAATGTTTGTTTTACCCTCAGCTGACACTATATGTAATGCTAATATTGAAAGAAAAAAATTTGTCGCCAAAAAAATGTTTGGAAAAAAATCCATAGCCCCCCCCCCCCCCCCCCCCCCCCCCAAGAAAATCAAATGGTTGCTGTCTTAATAGTGAAATGAACTATTTTTTTGAAGACTCGCCTAAATGTATGTTGCATAGATGTATTTGACCCCAACAGTTTTATTTAGTTCATGCTGTAAATTATATTTATAAAACCATTTATTTGTAAATACCGCATAAATCAGTCTGTTCACTGTTTGAATAAAGAAACTTGTCGATTTTATAATATTGAGAGATATCCGAGATTTTGTAATATGGTGTGATAAACAAGTAATTGAAGATGAATATCATTTTATTTTAGTATGTGAAAAGTATAATGAACTTCGAAAGAAATTTATCAAACCATATTGTTGGAGAAAACCGTCGAATCTTAAACTTTTTAGACGATCAATGCATTTGAAAGGGGGCATATATATACAGTTGGAACTCGCCCCTTTTTTTATGCTCGGTTGGGACCCCCTTTTAAAGTGGTTGGGTTCTCACCAGTATCTGTTCATAATGTAAAGGAACTAACCAATTAAAGGGAAGTTTTTATTTCTGACTGAGAAGGTACGAAATTAAATTCATTCATTAATGCTAAAAATCCATTTGATCCTATTCTGCTGTACTGTTATAATGGTATACCTACTTATATGATTATTTGACTAATTGTTTAAATGTAAATATGTTTCACTGATGTAATTGAATATTTGTAATAATTATTTTCTGTAAGTTGTATTGCTTACGAATAAAAGATTATATTATTAATAAAATAAATATTATAACTTTCCTTTTTTGATTGGATGACCATGCAGTGGTGTTGCAACGCCAAGGAACTGGTAATAGAAAGCTATTTTGATTTGATACATATGACAATGAATCTTAACAAAAGGTTCTATAAATTCAATTGTGAAAAAAATCACAATACCGTGCATTAACTCAACAACCGTCCATCGACAAATATTACTCGATATTCATTGAAATGATAACAAGTAAACAGTTATTGTAAAAGCAGAGCAGTCTTAAATTCTAATAGTTTTGTCAAAAATGATTCAAAGTTTTACCGATGCAACGATATTTTATATATTTTGAGTTGAAATGGCCTAGCGGTAGTCTGATCACTTCGAATGCAACACGCTTAATCTTTGCTGGGCATTCGTAAAGTTTTTAAACTAAAATAAGATCTTTATTATTAGTTATCAAAACATATGTTATATGTAAGCTATCTATTATAAATCTACGAGGAGTTTCAAGAAAAATGGGGGGGGGGGGGGGGGCATTGAAGTCTAACTTTATATATATAAAAAAAATAAAAAAAAGATCGAGATGTGGTATTGATTGCCAATGAGACAACTCTCCAAAAGCATGAAAAGAGATTAACTTCATAAAGTTATAACTAACTAACCCCTTTCAAGACAGACGTTGTCATTTCTGCGGCTCAAGAGATATCTGTGACGAATATCATTATAATTATCATGACATGTTAAGTGTTGGATGTAGCTACAGATAGACAGACATTTTATACTGGAATATTGCTGCAAATTTTATATCAAAGGAATCGCTTTCACATTCTATACTATTATGTACTATATTAATACACACTTAATCATGTTTTTTAAAGTTCAGACTCTGAATTGAGACAGCACTATCGGTCATCTTACATAAAAATAATCTAAATTTCTACAAATGTTACAGGTAAATCGGTCCTGCAAGCTACATGCAAGTTAAATCAAGGTTTTTTTTCAACCAATGTGCATGGTATTAATAATTGTAAATATATATTTTCTCTGTTACTATGAAATGTAGTTTTAAGGTAATAAAGTTCATTCGTTCATTAAAGTATTCTTTTTTAGATACTGATCTGTCTTATAAATATTTTAAATTCTAATTCTAAACACAAGGACACCAGTATGGGTTAAGCCAGAGAGCTTCCGAAAAGGGGAAATCCCACCTATGTTTACCTAACAAATACACTCATTTCTGCTCAAAATGTCAAAAAGAAATTTACAGAAATTCTCTTAGATGACCTTACATTCACATTATAGCAAAAAAATGGGGAAAAATTCAAAGGAAAGGCAAAAAAAAATTTAAGAAAAAATATACTGAAATTAAAGGGAACTATATTTGTGAACGAAAATTGACAACGAAAATTGAAGGGGGATAATTGTGTTCCCGGACCAGTACTAACAACACAATTCATAAACAAAAATAAGACAAGTTGCTTTCTTTAAAAAAAAGAAATGCAATCGTAAACCCAAATGCTTGTTTGGCATTATATATATATTAGATAATTGTTTAATAAAGATGTATTGTCTTATATTACTTTTGTTGTGCATAAGAATTAGAAACTGACATTGCCTGTTTAGTGGTTTAAATAATGTAATACCGGCTTCACACATCAACGTATAGATCCGACGTACGTCGGCCGAGGTAAAAAAAATCATGCACGCTACCAAAACGCTAGTAATTTTGATGCATTCAACCTGTCAATCATATCTGTATCGTGTGCACAACGAGCTTAAAGCGTGTATTGGGTGTGCGTAAAGCGTACCTTAGAGTTTCTCCTGGTCTTCCTACATTCCCAACTGCAGGTCTGTCTATATGTGAATGTTTGTCAATAAGTCTGTCACATTCGCCCGTCTGTTTACATGTTTACCAGTCCGTCTATGTCCACTGGTTCGTCTACATGTTCACTAGCTTTGAAATAGCTTTCGGTAATTATAAAGAGATAGATTATTTAAATTCCAACGATCACAAATCTAATCTAAATCCGATTTCAATTATTTCGTAAAATACGTTTTTTGACAGACATTACCTTTATCTGATTATCATAATATTCCCAGTTTAAGGAAAAGAAAAGACATTTTTTCTATATATTTTTTTACAAAGTTGCTAATGGTTTAATTATGTCGTAATTTGCTAGGTCAGTGTCGGATTCCGGGCGACATAGCGTACACTTTCCTTTTAATTTTTAGCGTTATTAATATCGTAATTTTTGTATCCTTGCTATCCTTGCTAAATCTTCTACTGTATATCACAGCTAGTGAATAAGTCTAAATGTCCGTACAGTGTATAGTAAGAGCTTTTTTCCACACATGGACATTTCATTAGTATAGAAAGTTCGCTATAGTGTTCCATCATGGTCTTAGTGCAGTTTCGAGAGCTTATAGTGCACCGAGGCGGCCTAGGTTATTTTTAGACGCACCGTAAAGTCCCAGTCACACCATTGCAACAACGTCCTGTTTTGATAAATTTGTTAAAATGCTGGGACCATGATACTAATAGTATAATATTTCCCTTTTAAATAGTAATTGTTATGAATGATAATATTTTATATGTATGCTGTCTTAGTTTTTAAATAGTTATTTGGTTAATATGGTGTCTCGTAAGTCATTTTTGGACAGGATATTTTTGTTTTATAGTGTCACGATGTATATTCTGCACGAATAATTTTTATCGCTATCATTATAAAAAACTAGACTATGTGAACCCTAGTGTGAACCGTATGAGATCGCACACAAGACAGCTGATTGGATAAATGGGATGAATTGTTACACCTACATAAAACTGATATCCAATCGAATGCCAGCAGACACCTGTCAGTAAAAACAAATTGTAAGCGTGGATGGTTAGAGATTTATTTGTGTATTCGATATTTGAAAAATAAGTTAGATAGTCACTATTCGTTTTCCCTTTTTTCAGCCGGATTTCAATAACTGTTTTTACACTTTCTTATGATTAACAGAAAGGTATTTAAATAGAAGCGCACCACATGTAACAGAGATTTACAAGCATTTAATATAGCGACTTGTGTTTTCCGGAACGTCCTATTTTCAATTATTCACAGACTTTTGCAATATTATTAAACCTTTATTTTTTACCTTCAAAAACTGCTCAAACTTGTATTCTCAGACTAGACAGCATGAAAGACATAAACACTTTTATAAGTCAGTGTACACACGGTGTTTTCCAAACTTGGTAATTTCTTCGCCCAGGGATATGAATTTGACATTAAAAGTCCCTCAAAGCTTTACAATACCCGGTCGTGTCATTTCCGTATATTGTAGATGGAACGAGTGATATACATACACCAGACATACATGTTCCGTTACAGGTAAATTTTACCTTTTTGGAGGACTCCTAAGTGGGGATGCGTTGCATGTGTGCTAATCTAAAAAAAAATCAAATCTTTTATTTTTCTAAACTGCGTTACATGCAAATGCGAAATAATTGGTGTTGTTTGTTCAGTCCAATTTATTTATAAATATTAATTTATTCTTTTGAATAAAAAAAACTACGCATGTAAACTTCAATGAATACAATAGTATTTAATACTAGTAGCCTAAATGTAAAACAATTGCAGCAAGATTTGAGGTTGAAGCGGCTCGATCAAAACGTGAATAGATGAGAAATTGTCATCATTCTTCTAATTAATTACAAAGTATTTTGTGAGAACAAATACTTATATTTTAGTGATGGTGATTCATTGTTGTTTGCCTCAGTCACCTCCAGTGGCAAATATTTCATTCGTGTTCATAACGAGAAGCACTTCAAATAGTCGTTCGACAATAAGATTAAAAGTAAACTTGAAATACCACTGAATAATGAGAGAAGATTTAATAAGGATAGAAATTTAGCCTTGCAACAGCTCGCTACAATGGGACCACTAACATCATTGAGGAAGAGTTTTCAATTTGCAGAGAGCGATGGTCCTCTCAATCTACTCTGATGTCGGCCATCTCTATTCATACGTGTAGATACCAACATCACATAACGGTATCTAATTTAGATAAGATCATGACTTTAAAATCGCATTAGTAACGGTGATAATTCTGTTAAACTGTATTGTTTATTATGCTCGAGTTTTTGGTATGACTATGCGACCTCTCTCCTGGTTGGTCTCGTGAGAATAAGTTCACCTCGACAGCGAGAGGACTTTAGTCCGAATCCCAAACGGGTCTAACAAAGAGTTTTTTTCTTTCTTTCGAACTGTTAGCTTGTGAACTTACACGTTAAAAATCCATCTCAGTGTGTCGGTCTAGTACAAAGCAGGCTTAATTTTCATATTATATTTCCATATTATAGTTTTGTCCTTAATCTACTGATTTATATCACACCTGGTATAATTTTCAACGATCGAAATAAAAAAAAAATGGTACGTGAAATATTTCTACGGAACACTTGCATTTTTGTCTAAAAAAAATCACTGCTCCCGTATTATTTAGTCTTGTTGCGGTTTAGGCTTTTTATTCTGTATAGGTTTCTTTCTATAATAAAAATCTGTGTGTTGACTCTTAATGTTTTGATTGATATGTGTCGTTGGGTTGATGTCGTATTAATGTATACCTTTAAAATTGTTTTCAAAACCAAATGATGGATTGGGTATAGAAATATTCACATCTCCCGTTCAATAGTATATCTTTGCTAAAATTGGGTGCGGACGTTTGGTTGTTCGGTTGTATAAATAAGCAGCCGCATTTGGTCGAAAAAAAAGTCTATGCATGGTGTAGTGAGAGTTTCGCGCTATCTATACGTTAAAAAAAATTGAATAAATCGTTGAAGGGATATACGAACTTTGATTGAAATTTCTAAAAAACGAAAAAGGTCACCTGAATCTCCAAGTAAGCCAGTCGCATGGTTGAATTTAACACTTTAGAAGAAACGAAACGGCCAAAATAAGTTTAGTCTTATTATAAATTGTTGCCAACTTTTTCGTCCGTGTTTGCTTTTATGACAACTTTACCAGATAGATATATATAAAAATTTGACAGTAATTGATTCACCAAAACGAGCTCAACTACATGTCGTTGTTTTACGCTTCAACATAAATGCATATGTATGTATACAATGGAGACTGTTTTCTGTTTTACTGCCCTTGTCCTAGATTGGCTGTATACAATCTAACCCCTGACATGGACTACTTTATTAAATGTTTACAAACAAATAAATGCAAAGAGAAAGATTCGGAAAGAAATTCTAAAATTTACGCTAAAAAATAAAATACACAAAAATGGAAAGAGTTTTAGACAATTATCATTTGAGAACTATATATAATTAGCATGCATCACTAAATGAAACTGATAAATTGATTGCTCCCTTAATGTCCAGTGGCAAATATATCACGCATATTCATGACGAGATGCGAAATGGATCAACCTGAAGCAAATGATTGATACATCACCAAGACAGAGAGTTCGCTGAGGTAAAACGTATGCCGTACTAGAATGCTGTATGGATTTTGCTCATTGTTAAAGGCCGTACAGTGACCTTTGAACGACTTTGACCCTACCCCTGCAGAGCTATAGAAAAACAGTACATTAAGGGGTGTTACACAGACTCTTTTTCGATGATACACAGACTCTTTTTAATTGTTACACGGACACTTTTTATGAATAGAATCACTCATGCATGATCAGTGAGTTCATGGGCACTTTAATTTTCAATTAGATTTGAACTTTTTGGTTCACCGACTTATTTCCTGTCTTTTTATTGGATAAAATATTTACGTTAGCATCAATATCTATTTTCCGAAACATTTCCAGTAAAATACTATTCATATCAGTACACCAAGGGATTAGACATTTAACTTCAAGGGAGGGGGGAGGGTATGGTATAATAAATCAAATTGTCATCACTGTTGGGTTTCTCGTCTGAATATTTTACATTAACTGTGTCAGATGCCTCATTACAGGCTGAACCTTTTATAGGGTGCTCATTATAAAGTTTTAGTTTTTGGTCATTGTTGAAGGGTGTGCAGTGACCTATTATATAGTGACTAACAAGTAAATCACTTGGTCTACATGATTTAAATGGTTGATACTCGTCTCACCATATCTCCTTAGGCCAAAATAAAAATTGTTTGTTTCCCCTCCCCAGACCCAGGTAAAAAATAAGCCCCCTGGGATGGGAAACAGACATTCTTTTAAATGTGGCCTTATTCATGATCTTTTTATTGAAATTCTGTAATAAGAAGATTTTACTAGTCTATAAGTATCACATAAACTTTACATTATCAATAATCCATTAAAATGAAGTCCAGTCAAAATAACCATGCCAGACAGATATATGACAGATAATTTCATGAATTACATGAATTTTTGAATTTCACAGTTCTTCCATACCCCAAATTTATGGTGAAACGTTTATAGTAACCATAGAAACAGAGAAAAAGACTAAACATAAAAACCATGAAAATGGTGTCATTGTCAGATGAAATAAGCCATTCAAAAATGTCAAACATGTACAACTTACATTTATTCCATAATTATGCCAAAAGTAGTGATCCTATACATGTACAATGTAGCTTATAGCTTATGAGAAACATTGATGACCTTCGGCTATTGTCTGCTCTGAAGTTGGGTTGTTGTCTTTTTTGGGACATTCCCCATTTCCAGTGTCAATTTTATTAGGAAGTATAAACTGAGAAACAAACCTAACCATGTTAACATTGTATCAAACTGAAATAAGGGTTGAGATCTCACAAACATGTTTAACCCCGCCGCATTTTTGCGCCTGTCCCAAGTCAGGAGCCTCTGGCCTTTGTTGGTCTTGTATTATTTTAATTTTAGTTTCTTGTGTACAATTTGGAAATTAGTATGGCGTTCATTATCACTGGACTAGTATATATTTGTTAAGGGGCCAGCTGAAGGACGCCTCCGGGTGCGGGAATTTCTCGCTACATTGAAGACCTGTTGGTGACCCTCTGCTGTTGTTTTTTATTTGGTCGGGTTGTTGTCTCTTTGACACATTCCCCATTTCCATTCTCAATTTTATTAATCACTTAAATTATCCATGAAGGTCAAGGTCAGGTCAACCCAACCTGATAGTCAAGTAGATCTTTCAAGATACTCATATACAATAAAATGTATCCAATTACATATATAAAATATATACAGTATAAGAGAGCATTTCATTGATTAAGTAACAGTATATTTTACATGCAGTCATTGAACCATGAAAATGGGGTCAGGTGCAATGTACATATAATGGCAAACTGAAACATCATAACATATTAATTAGCTACTAGCATTTGAATACAAGACAAGAAACATCCAGCTCTTTTAGCTTTTAAAATGTAAAGCTCTATAAAATAGCTTACATCATCACCCCAAGACTGTAATACAAATTTCTTGTATACAACCAATTTTTATGACTTTTGTGTAAGGCGAGACAAAATAAAATGATACTTTGAAGTACATGTATTGTTTAATATGTTTGACTACTATTATAAAATGCCAGTTTCAGAATGAACAGTAATTTAGAAGATTATTAAAATACATGTAGATACATTCAGACTATTATAACTATACAGCAAGCTGTCATTCGACTCTAACCAACAACCATGCCAGGGCTGTAAAGCTTGTCTAGGTTGGTAAAAACTTCCATCATCATGCATATATATGACACTAACCAATAGTGATGGACCGTGACAGACCCTCATGGAAAGTAAAGGAGGTTTAACACTTCCTGGTGGTACATGTAGCCAACAATAGCAATGGCAGCATAGAAACTCTTATTATATCCAAATTCTTATTTCAAATGAATAATTATCCAAGGTGAATCAGATGATGTATGATCATGATGCTGCACTTTTAGTATTGACAATGATTGATATATATTCACTGAAACTAGAAATTTCCATTATTCCAATTTTCTATTCTTAATGATATAACTATCCAAGATAATCATGGAATTAAGATATGATGCACTACTAATATTCCTAGAAAACTTTAAATTCTCTTTATTTCAAATTGTTAATATTACTTATTTCAAATATATATATATATATATATCAAAGGTATGCTCTGTCACCAAGTAATGTAGTACATTGCATTTCCTACATTTTTTCTATGAATTGTAAGTTTGCTATTTGTTCAATTCACAATTCTCTTTTTGTCCAATCAGATCATCCCATCAACTGTACATCATGACATAATGCTGTTATCTCTATCAACGTTATTTCCAAACCAATAAGTAACACAAAATTATGAATGAATCCACCATTTCACAATTTATAGCTACAGGTACAAATGAGGTACCATATGAGAGTAACTTAGTGACACTATATATTTCCTATATATACATTGATATACATGATATATGCCGCTTCATAATCTGGCTGGGAATCATGCTCAAACCAATGTGATATCTTATCTACAAAAAAAATATACATTAAGAATAAAGTATTTATTATATATAAACTTGTATTTATCTACAAGAAAAACTAGCAATCATAAGTTGCTTGACAACAAAGTTTAATGATGTAAAGAAATGAATTTATGACTTATACAATTTAATTGATAAGTCCCTTATGAGAAGAAGAATAAAACCCTTTTTTGAGGTTCTATTTCTAAAACAAAATGTTCTCTCTTTCTACATCAATGTTTTCTTAGGTGTATACTTCATTGAAGGGTTACTGTCTAATAGAGGCTATAGCACTATACTTATTGTGATCAATTTATAATACTTTTTTATTTTGAAATAGAATTTGTTGAATATTACTACCAACGTGACATGGTGACAAAGCAAATAGTATTTATAAGATTCTTCTTCTTCTTCTTTATAATCCATCAACATACTGATGATAACATGTCGGGCACTTATTTAACTATGCCGCGCATGCGTGGGATCTAATTTTTATTTAGTCATGACAGTCATGACAGTGAATAATATACAAAAGATAAAAATAAAAATTTCAACATAATTTCTTTTTCTTGTTATAACATATATTTAAGTTCTACAAAATTAAGAGCATAACAAATCATTTATAACAAAATAATGAATCATACCCGGTAAAATCTTAAATTTCTTATCACAAAAGATGAAAAGTGTTAAAAATTGTTGTTAAGGACGCAATGCCGTCTCATCATTTGGAATCAGGCATGTCAGGGCACAATATCAATATACTCTTTTTTTTGCCCCGGGCAATTTTGAGGTTATTGCATATATACAAACCCAAGCCTTGAACATGTTGAAGGTATTCATAACACATATGTGACAAATTATAATTATTGTACATCACCCACCAGTGGCTATATAAATAGGTATATCATCGTCGTAACTAGTCCGAGATTACTCTGACGTCCAAACGTAACTAGTCCGAGATTACTTTGATGTCCAAACGGCTGTTTTGCCAGACAAGCTTGTCTCGGACTACATCGTAACATGTGAAGATTGGTTGGTTATTGGTTAATAAAAAAAAGTGACCAATATTTCATGCAAATTTAGGACGTGACAGTTATCAATACATTAACATACAATATGTAGGATTACTCGATCAGGGGTTTAGGTCTTGTAACTGTTGTATAGCCTATAGGCCATCCCGCACAACCATACCATTGTGAATACCCCACATGTCAATGCATGTTAGGCAATAAACAGGGGTGGATCCAGCCATTTTTAAAAGGGGGTTTAAACCATACTTGTTTATATGTAACTTTTTAAATCATGCATTGATCTTTCAAAAAACATGAAAAAGGGGGGGGGGGGGGTCCAATCACAGGAACAATTTTTTAACAAGCCCAAATTCTTACTTTGCCTTTGAACAGGCTACTATCCAAGAGTGTGGAGTATTGGAACGTCGATTCATACCTGTATGCACAAATTTAACAAATGTGAACATTTTTCCTTCAAACTCTTGGGTGATGATCCATGATCAATGATTATTCTGATAGACATGTATTAAAATATTCATTTCTACTCACCAATTGCAATTTCCAGCTCAGCTTATATTGTACTATAGTTTCCTTCTACCATGTCAACGATTTTGTGTAAATTAAGTTAGCTATTAGAAGCGCTGACACTGCCGACACACATGCGACATGAATGCAACAAAAATAAAGAGGGTACGGTAACGTTAAATCGTTTACGGGCGAAGAATTATTTTCCGTTTTTAATTAAACTTGTCAGATTTGATTAATTATCGTCGAAAAATGTCCCTAATGGATAGTCATTCAAATTAAACCAGCTTTATTATGCTGTATGCATGTAATATATATGTAACCTGGTCTTTAAATGTACTTTAAGTACAGTGTCTGACGTATTTATAAACATTTTCTTGATTATTTATCCTATTTCAAATATTAATTTGAATGAAATTATAAGCCTTTTTCTGCTATAATATTCAAACTTTATTTTTTAACGAAGGCTTCTGGTATGTAGTTTTTTTTACAAAAGGCCCTCGAATTATAGACACATTAAAAAATAAAGATGGAAAGTCAAACGCATGAGTCTGGCAAAAATAAAGTTAACGGACAATGTCATGACAATAAACGGAAAACGATAAAAGACAGAGTTATATCTATATATTTTTTTCCCTTCCTCAAATTTACTCAAATGCAATTTATATAGGTAACATAAAAAGATAAATGATAATGCATTCATTTACAATATTTAAAAATAGTTACATCTTAAATTTAATTTAACATATTAAGATCACGTTTTCAAGTGTTCACGGCCGACATCCGTTATTATTAAATAAGGGTGTAAAAATGAATGACAAATTCTTCACCACGTACGGCAGTCTGTAATTGCATATAAAACGTATTGCAATCACTTGTAAACCATTAAATATAAAGGTTCAGGTGCTTATATTCAATAATCAAATATTATTTCGGCAATATGTTGATTTTTTTTAGTCAATTCGCGGCGATTTGTGCAGCAGTATGACTTTGAGCTACTTTTTTTATTTATATAATTATAAAACAGTGTTAAATAATTAAATAGGAAGAAGTTAGAATTCAAATTGAATATTTGTTTTATTTAAATAACATGATTAAGGGGACGTGGTAGACTTTCAGTTAAAAAATCGTCTTCTTTCACAGTTTTATTTTATTCTTGAAAGGGGAGCAACCCCTGATAAATAATGGGAAAGTTTCACTCGTTTTGTGTCCAAATTATTAAAATCTGAACACGACTGGACACGGTCTGACAACATCTTGATGTCAGTTTGTATCCATGGTCTGTTTTGGTCTGACACGGTCTTAACGGATCTAAACAGCTCGCTAGAAGATACAGTCTTAAATATCTTGACATGCCTTAACGGGACTAATTTACCTAATGAGACTATCGATCCGAATGGAGACTTAACGAACTGACAAATCTTGACGTTTTCCTCTAGCGGTAAATCCAGTCAATTAAGATACGATCAGACCAAAATGACCGTTTCAGACTGAAATCGTGCTACTAGTGGCCAGTTTATGCAGTCCTGAAGGATGCATCCTTCTCACCAATGTTTGGCTCAGACGAGGCAAGAACTTTTTTCAACGAAAAAATAAAACAATTCAACACAGAAATGAGAAGATCATATAGGGAATTCATAACAACTGAATCAAAGATATATGTAGATAGTGCCACGGAAGAAATACACAAAATTTGACAAGAAACAACAAAAAGAGATACAAAGCCGAAACAAAGACAGTTCCAGGACAATAGTAAAACTTAACGAGAGGATTAGACAGTTAAAAGAAGAATGGTAAAAAATACAGGAGAGCAAGTAATGAACCAGTACGGGGAAGTAAAGAAAAAATGAAAGATGTCAAGATAGAAGCAGAAGAAGAAAGAACAAGACCAAGAAAACAAGATCAAACACAAGGTGATAGGGAGGTGCAGAGATTAAAAAGAGAATTTGGATGACTTCAAAAACATGGAGGAAAGAGCCCTATCTAGAAGGAGAGGTCGCGGAGGAAGAGGTTACAATTTGTTTTAGCCATGTCGGCCATTTTGTTTTGGTAGGCGGGGTCATCGGACACATTTTTTAAACTATATATCCCAATTACGATTGTGGCCAAGTTAGTTTAAATTTGGCTTAGTAGTTTCAGAGAAGAAGATGTTTGTACAAGTTCCAAAAAATTACGAGAAAGTTGTTAAAACTGACTATAAAGACTCCTTAAGGGGTTGACTGACAATTTTCGTCATGTCGACTTATTTTACTGAACATTATTGCTGTTTACAGTTTATCTCTATCTATAATAGTATTCAAGATAATAACCAAAAACTGCAAAATTTCCTTAAAATTGCAAATTCAGGGGCAGCAACCCAACAACAATCTAACCCCATGTCAGATTTTCTCTAAATGCTTTGGTTTTAAAGATATAAGCCAAAATATACATGTTACCCCTGTGTTCTATTTTTAGCCATGGCGGCCATCTTAGTTTGATGGCCAGGTCATCGGACACATTTTTTAAACTAGATACCCCAAGGAAGATTGTGGTCAAGTTTGGTTAAATTTGGCACAGTAGTTTCAGAGGAGAAGATTTTTGTGAAAGTTTACGAACGACGGACGACGAGTGATGAGAAAAGCTCACTTGACCTTTCAGGTCAGGTGAGCTAATAAAAGCTTGAAATTACCGGCTGATATATTAGTCTAGTCGATTTGTGCAGATTTTTGACAAAATTGCTCAGATTGTGGTAAAAGCATGAAATTTGGCATAGTAGTAGTATATGTCATGGACAACATTTTAAGCTATGGACCCAATCTGAAAATTGAAATTGGCAAAAGAGGCGGCCATTTTAAAATGGCGACCGTTTGATCTCAATAGATTAATAATAAAAAATCATGAAAATGATATTAGAGAAGATATTGACATGAAATCTGGTAAATAGAATAACAGTGCTGAATCCAATTGTCTTGTAGAACAAAAGTTTTGGAAATATTACCCATATTGAATGGCGGCCATCTTGAAAATCTTTTTTTTTTTAAGACAAAATATGTAGTCATTATTCGATATAATAAAGAAAAATGCATTGTGGAAGATATATAAATGTATTTGTTTGAGCTATATAAACAGGACAAAATGCGAGCCTATCCCCCTCTCCAAGTTATCATCATCTGTTTTGTAGCAGGCACAAAAGCATTAACACGCGGACACGAAGAGGATCATAAAATGAACTATTACTCTGAAAGCAATATTCATGCAACCGCTTGTTCAAAATAGAATAACAGGAGAATTTTATTTTATACGTACAGATAAAGCAAGAAAATATTTGTATACCTGTCGTTTATAATAGTTGGCTGATTACTGGATAATTTGTTTTGTTGATATTGTTCATTTGAAACAACTTTCAAAAACCTTGATTGCAGACATTATGAATTTTATATCATACAAGAAATGTTATAAGAACATAAACTGCTCAAATGTTCTCAATTGACGTTAAACATATCTAACAATAAGTAAAATGTACATGTTTTGTCAAACCACACTCTGTTTTTCATATTCTATCGCATTGTCCTCCACATTAACATAGAGTAGTACAACTTAATACTGCCTTTACTGTTTACACATTTGCATTTCCTTAGTAACCGTCTTCACTTTGACTTATAAGTTATGCGCTTGCTGCAGGAAATTATTATATAGTCATGTGGTATATTCATCACAGATGACAAGGACTGTCATCTGAGGACTTCATATATATATTGATTTTTTGGTAGCCATTTTGAATGATGGTCATTATTCGCTAATCTTATTATTTCACTGTTTGCATTCATACTTTTTTACTAATTTATATTGGATATTCACAAAGAGTTCAGATAAGGCATGCGCATGTTTACAAAACTAAGATATCAGTATCAAAATTTCTGTTACTTACACGTTTGCCTAAGTAACTTTTTAAAACAAAAATTACGTATACATTATATAATTTATGACCGAAAGTTGTTTTTGGGAAAAGGTCAAAATTGTAGATTTCAAAAACACTGGAACTAGATATCAGAAAAACATAACGGACAATTAGACTGGAAGGAATGTGTGAAACGGCAAGAGAGGACATGTAAGGGTTTGCAATGCCAAGCAGATACAAACATAACAGTCATAAACATTTGAGCTGGCAATCACTCTTTTGATGCAAGCATACGAAGATGTTGGGTCTTGAATTGGTTTTCCTTTCGCTCAATTCGAAACAGTTGAATGAGGGCTATGGAACTGCAGAAGCACTCCAGAATCACAAGGCAAAATGGCGAAAATCATGTCAAACAAATTTTCAGACCTCAAAATATTTCATCAGCAAAAGGGCAAACATACTTCTGATGTTGAAGATAAGTTCCCAATTGAAAGGAAACAATAGTAAAAGTAACCAGACACTGTAAAGTGGAACTGGATCAAAAAGAACAATGACTGCAATGTATTTTTTTCTGTGGTGATGTATCTGAAGATCTCCATGATACATCGACATTTTTAAATCAACAAAAATAGGGCATGACTGTGCACTTGTACTACATATTCCCTTAGCCAAAGTAAGAGCTGGAGATGTCAAATCACTAGTATCATGCTTGATGATTGATGAAACTTAGCAACATAGCAAATAGGCAGAATAAAAGACACAGAAAGAAAGCCAGGAATCTTTTATCCTTGGGGTTGTGCTTTCCTAAATAATAAAAATACATTGATGGCACACGGTCTGGAAGAGGTATTGTGCCAATCTCCAAGCTTGCAGATCACGCTAAATTGTACAGTAAACGCCTGGAACATCTTGGAGTTATCATGGAAGGAAGAACTGATGCAACGCAGTTAACAAAATTGGAATGTAGCTGCTATAGGATATCTAGGCATACAAGCAAGATAAATTAGTGCTGTTGATTTTATACAAAGGTAATTGTGAAGCTCTGCAACAGACCTAATAATAAAAGGATAAAAATGAAGGCATCACCATAGCCATAGCAGGCAAAATATATATGCTTGATACTAAGAATAACTTTACAGGGACACTCAAAAACAGCTGTTGACACGAATCAGTTCAACAGACATAAGTTTCCTTAGTAACAGGATGGCCAAACATCGAGATACAGTCCAGAAATATCGTTGGGAAGCAGACAAGACTTACCATTTCTCAGCTATATTATTTCAATTGTGCAACTCGTCGTTGAAAGGATACAACTGCAACTTATCGGTTCTCAAATAGAGAGTAAGATGTCTCAAAGATTGTGGAACCGATTCATTTGAAAAGCCTACATTGAATGTCTCTATAAACCTTTTTATAGTAACAAGCTTAACTCTTCAAACTGTTCTAGTTACTTTGACTATGAAGAGGCCTTCATAATCACGACTAAAAGACATGGCCTGTTTCAGAACTTCCCCAACATATTCATTGAGAATCCGGAGAAAGACGCAACCTTTCATGTGTGCTTGCATATCATCTATGGCAGCTAGTATTCAATTTTTCAGAAGTGTTGTATTAATCATTCCTTCCATGACAACTCATATTTACTAAGAACGTTTACTGTACAATTTACCAATATCATCAATTTCAAATATTAAAACAATATCTGTTCCAGAGTGAGCCGTCACTGTTTTCTATCAATTTGGCGAGCCCCATTCTATGGATAACAGATTCTTGACTTTTTTTCTGTGTCTCGAATTATGTCTATTTGCCTTGTCGTGCAGTTTTAACAAACATTTAGCATGATATCTGCTCCTGAAAAATTAATCTCCAGCACTGAGTCTAGCTAAAAGAACAATGGTTAGTAGTTCAAGTGACAGTCACATACTCTATTGTCGATCATAATTGTCGACGTTTCATGATGATAGTCAGATACCTCATCACAATAAAAGAAAAAAAATCCCTGCAATCATATTGTTCTTGTTAATTCATCACAACCGTGGCTGGTTATTTTACTGGTATTTTTAATCCGTGACTCATCTTAGACTTTTTTTGTTTTTCTTGACAAAATATATTTTGATCTTAAGATTTGCTTTGTCAGGATAAGTACCTTTTGCTCTTTTTGTATTTGATTGGCATTGTAAATCCTCATCTGTCCTGTCTTAGCGTTACGGAATTCTTTCCAGTCTATTTATTATTTTTTCAGCTCCAGTGACTTTCATACCTACGTATTATTCCTTTTCAACATATAGTGGTCATAACTTATATTGTATATAGGCATTTTTTGGTGGTAAAAAAGTAACTAAGCCCTACATGCTAAACTGCAATTAAAAGAATTTACGCGTATTTTTTAAATACATTTATTTGTTAACATATGTATGGCTTATTTGAGCACTTGGTGAATATATCCTATATGAATAGCAACAGTCATAAATAAATCATTAGCAAAACTAGTTGTAAATGCATATAAAACTTAGTATTAATTCAAAAAACGATTCAGGATAGCGAATAATGATATATTGGAAATTTACGTTTCCAAAATGGCCACCATTCAAGATGGCCACCTAATACTTCAATAGTCCTCAGTTTATATTCTTTGTCATAAGATAAACGAAAGTTTATCAAAATTGGTAAAGTAATATATTTTTCATATTTTTTCTAATAATTTTTATTAATTTTTGGACATGATTTCAAAATGGCCGCCCAGAGCCGCCATTTTGATTTTCTGAATTGGGTCCATAGCTATAAATGTTAGTTATGACCTCAACTAACACTCTGTAAAATTTTATGCTTTTACCACAATCTGAGCAATTGTTTCACAAATCGACTGGACTATATCATCAATCAATTTACAATACATATATACCATGTAAATATGCATGTCATTAGGATGTAAACGTGTTTTATATGCTATCCTATTACTTTAGGCTTGAAGATAGATTTGTTTGATATCAAAGACCAATCTAGACTGAGCTTCTTCTATTCGACTAGGACATTCTTCAAAAACATAAGAATCTTCAAAGTAGCGTTGTGCTAGAAGAAAGCAAACCAGAAAAGAAAAACATTAAATCCCAGACAGCAAAATCCACACAAGTTGATGAACTTAATATTGTAGAACATAGTAGTGTTACAAACCTAGAAGTATCAAGTTCTAACAATAGAACATGTAACTTCAGTTATATGGGAATTATAACGATCGTCTCATTGAAAATAATATTTACATTTACATGTTTTTCTTATTTCATGGCAGAACCTTGGAAGAAACAGCTTTACATCTGGCTGCTAAGTATGGACATCTACAGGTCACAAGATTTCTCGCAGAACAAGGAGGTATCAGTCCGTTCGTTAAAACACATAAGAATGAAACCCAGTTATCTGAAGAAGCTATGCATTTCAGAGCCAAAGTACAAGCAAAATATTTATCAACTGTTGTTATTATTTCAGGACTATGTATACCTGGCAGTGATTCTACAATAAGATGGAAACATAAGGTTTTAGGTCGTCAGATGAAGGTTTCAACGACGATTGATTGATTGTTGGTTGCTTTACGCCGCATGAGCACAAAAAGGCTATATCGCGGCGAGAGCTAATTCGAATGTTTTTACAATTTAAAGCATATCGACAGATGAAGGTTTCAACGACGATTAGTGGAGGCAATACCGGTATCACTATGACCTCACGGTAAAGGGTCTGTATCATTCGGTAAGTTTAATTTTTTCCTTCCTTTATAGCTTTCATGTTTGAATGAACTCATCATCGATATACCTTGGGGCCTTGTAGTATCTGAAAAATGTCTCAATTCACGATTATAAAACAATGATCCATGAAGATGACTTCCACTACAAATACAACATGATAAACATGTTCATGTATCAATCATTCCATCGATCAAATCTAATTAATTCCTTGCTTATAGTTCAAAACCAGGAACAACAGTCACGACGTCGTAAACAACAAAAAACAAACACAAAAATATTCAATTATAAAAGAACTCATCATGCATGGCTCAACTGTTACAAAAAGAAGTGACAAAACGTTGACTGCCACAAAACAATGTGTGTTGTTAAGTTGTGGACATCAATAGTAATGTCAAAATCCTTGTCTGATTCAGATTCCGGCCAGAACCGTCCTCTATACCTCAATAGTGACGAAGAAGCAGACTTTGTATTTGTTCAGACAAAGAAAGCTTCTCGGTTTCCTGTACCGCGTCTACCGAGATAAAAAAAAACCACTGTTTACCTTAAAAATGGAGAAGGGCTAGGAAGGGGTTCGGGAGAAGAACCGCAAAGGGCCAAACTTGTAATTTTTTATTTTTTTTTCAAAACAATTTGTACCTATAAATGCAGTTTGCTCTTGCTTTTGGGTTAATGGCTTTAAAAAAAGTAGAAAGAGATCCCTATTAGAGTATTTCATTTGGATTTTATGGTACACAGCTTAATCAGCACAGACGAATTAAATTCTGATTGATATATTTTACCTGAATTTTTAAAAACAGTCGTCTCATTTTACATTGATTGATTGTTGGTTGCTTTACGCCACATTAGCACAAAAAGGCTATATAGCGGCGAGAGGTAATTCGATTATTTTTACAATTTAAGGCATATTTTTAAAATAAGACAAACAGTCCTTCAATTAACTAAAATTCTACACTAAAGCAAATTGGTTATTTACAAATAAAAATCAACAGTAAGATAACGTGATAAAAATTAAAAACGACTTAAATATAACATTTTTATATTCTAAAATAAATTCCAATTTCCTTTAAAAATGCAACAATATTTGTAAATGGAACATTATTCAATAAATCATACATATTATTGACATTGAAATGCTTCTTACGAATATCAGCAAAGTCAATATAATTAATTAAAACATGTTTAATAGTAAATTTGCAGTTGCAAGGTACACATTGTGGTTCATCTTCATTTTTTAAAAGATACTCGTGTGGTCTCATTTTACATCATATTTATGATTCGAGCGTGACGAGTCTTGTAGACTATGGCGCGTCTGGTGTAAATATAAATTTTTAATCCTGAGATCTAAAATGAGTTTATTAACATATAATTTGATTCTTATACAAGAGGGACGAAAGATACCAAAGGGAGAGTCAAACTCATAAATCTAAAACAAACTGACAACGCCATGGCTAAAAATAAAAAAGACAAACAGAAAAACAATAGTACACACGACACAACATAGAAAACTAAAGAATAAACAACACGAACCCCACCAAAAACTAGGGGTGATCTCAGGTGCTCCGGAAGGGTAAGCAGATCCTGCTCCACATGTGGCACCCGTCTTACAACAAAGGCTTTACATCTGGCTGCTCAGAATGGACATCTACAGGTCACAAGATATCTCTCAGAACAAGGAGGTATCAGTCCCTTGATTAAAACACATAAGAATGAAAGAGAGTTCTCTGAAGAAGCAATGAATTTCAATTGATTGATTGTTGGTTGCTTAACGTTCAGTGGCAAATAGTGCATGCATATTCAGGACGAGAACAAGTTTACAATACATACAATAGCTAGGTTGATATAATGAAGGCCATCTGGGATGGTGGTCGGGGAAATTTTGACAGCCACTGGAATATGAGGGTATATTGGATACAGAAATTTTGCCTTGCAACAGGCCACCTACGGACCCCTCAAAGAGTTGTTGCAAGGGTGCTTAATGTGCAAAGAGCGTGACACTCTCTTTACACGAGGCATCGAATTTAACGTCCCCCTTCTGACCAGACGTGATGGCGAACTTGATACATCCTGCACAGTCAAACGAACGCCCCACTTCGGCAAGTGTTTTACTGCCGGTCGGAAGAAGACCAAGTGACCATATTTCTTTTCCCCAGTCACCCTTGGGGGGACGAATTAAATTCTGATTGATATATTTTACGATTATTTTTTAAAACAGTCGTCTCATTTTACATCATATTTATAATTCGAGCGTCACTGACGAGTGTTGTAGAAGACGGTGCGTCTGGCGTGAATATTAAATTTTAATCCTGGTATCTATGATGAGTTATAAGTACCCGGCCACGTCCACTTATATTTTTGTCCATCTGATGAGTTTAGAACGAACTATAAAAATCAGTTAAGCCTTTTTCAACTGATTTTTATAGTTCGTTCTAATGTTGTACTGTTATACCACTGTCCGAGGTTAGGGGAAGGGTTGGGATCCCGCTAACATGTTTAACCCCGCCACATTAATTATGTATGTGCCTGTCCCAAATCAGGAGCCTGTATATTCAGTGGTTGTTTGTTTAAGTGTTACATATTTCTTTTTCGTTCATTTTTTTACATAAATAAGGCCGTTAGTTTTCTCGTTTGAATTGTTTTACATTGTCTTGTCGGGGCCCTTTATATCTGACTATGCGGTATGGGCTTTGCTCATTGTCGAAGGCCGTACGGTGACCTAAAAATGTTAATGTCTGTGTCATTTTGGTCTTTTGTGGGTAGTTGTCTCATTGGCAATTATACCACATCTACTTTTTTATATTAACATATTATTTGAATCTTATACAAAGGCTTTACATCTGGCTGCTCAGAATGGACACCTACAGGTCACAAGATATCTCTCAGAACAAGGAGGTGTCAGTCCCTTGGTTAAAACACATAAGAATGAAAGAGAGTTCTCTGAAGAAGCAATGAATTTCAATTGATTAATTGTTGGTTGCTTAATGTCCAGTGGCAAATAGTTCATGCATATTCAGGACGAGAACAAGTTCACAATACATACCATAGGTAGGTTGATATAATAAAGGCCATCTGGGATGATGGTCGGGGAAATTTTGACAGCCACTGGTAAATGAGGGTATATTGGATAGGAACAGAAATTTTGCCTTGCAACATGCCACCTACGGACCCCTCAAAGAGTTGTTGCAAGGGTGCTTAATGTGCAAAGAGCGTGGCACTCTCTTTACACGAGGCATCGGATTTAACGTCCCCCTTCTGACCGGACGTGATGGCGAACTTTATACATCCTGCACAGCCAAACGAACGCCCCACTTTGGCAAGCGTTTTACTGCCGGTCGGAAGAAGACACGTGACCATATTTCTATTCCCCAGTCACCCTTCCGCCTCATGCTATTTGTACAAAAGGCCACTTGTACGTTAGTTGATACTTTATTGTGAAATTCAGGATGGATAAAAATAGTTCGAACTTAAGCGACATCAGTTCAGTAGAATCTGATAATGATTTAGACCCTACAAAATATTTGATACTGACCAGGAAGAAGAGTTTTTCTGGCTTTGAGCATGTAAATAGTTCCAGTGTATCTGGTTTACAAGTGCCTAATAATGTGGCGAAAAAAGGGTCTAATGATTCACGACGTCGTCGTGATATCACAACACAGAAGAGTTCTGAGAAAGAAATAGTCGCTAAGGGACCTGGAAAAGGCCCTGGAAAGAATTTAAAAGGCTAACACCGTTGAAACGGAAAAAAAGTAAGTGCTCCTAAAACTAACACTAATAAACAGCTGCGCCATGAGCGCATGATACGCCCGACGTCTTGTGTGGAAGTTTTAGGCAATAATCATAAATAGTTTCTGAGAAAGTTTTAAGCAATAACCATAATTGTTTTTGAGACACGGCGGGACATGTGAAACCCCCAACCCTGTATTTTTTTACAAAAAACTAAATATCACTAAAACAAAATTTTGAATCAGAACCAAAAAGTATACAGATCTTTAGATTAATACAAAAAAGAAGTGTGTAAAGTTTTAAGCAATAATCATAAATTATTTTTGAGATACGGCGCGACATGTAAAAAAACCCTCCCCTGTTTAACAAAAACTCAATAACTCCAAAATAAAGATTTGAATCATCACCAAAAAGTATACAGATCTTTAGATTAATATAACAAAGAAGTGTGTAAAGTTTTAAGCAATAATCATAAATTGTTTTTGAGATACGGCACAACATGTAAAAAAAAACCTCCCCCTTTTTTTACAAAATACTCAATAACTCAAAAATGAAATTTTGAATCATCACCAAAAAGTATACAGATCTTCAGATTTATATAACAAAAACATGTGTAAAGTTTTAAGCAATAATCATAAATCGATTTTGAGATATGGTGCGACATGTAAAAAAACCTCCCCCTTTTTTACAAAATACTCAACAACTCAAAAATAAAATTTTGAATCATCACCAAAAAGTATACAGATATTAACATTAATATAACTAAGAAGTGTTTAAAGTTTTAAGCCATAATCCAGAATCGTTTTTGAGATACGGTGCGACATGTGAAAAGAACACACCCCTGTTTTAGTTACAAAGTGCCGTAACTCGAAAAGTTTTAATCTTATTTTCACCAAAAAGTATACAGATCATTTGACCATCATAAGAAACAACTATTTTAAGTTTCATGAAATTTGGATAAGTCGTTCTCAAGTTACGTTGCGACATGCTTACGCCGGACAGACAGACGGACGGACGGACGGACACCGGACATTTGTATACCATAATACGTCCCGTCAAAATTACGGGCGTATAAAAAGAGTAAAGACAATTCGTCAGAACTATCAGAGATGATGAAAACATTTTTTCAACAATTTAGTAATGCACAAATGCCTGCAAGTCAGGTTCCAGGCACTAGCCAGACCGGAAATTTACCGGATATTGATTGTATGCGAGGTCAAGGTGACAATGATCATCTAGAAGAACCTAGTTAGGGGTACGCATATTCAATGAATGATATTTTCTCCAGCACTGACCCCAATGATAGTCAAATTATTAATGCCGATTCGTCAGGCATTGAACTGCCAAGGATATCTGAGGATCAGACAAAATTTTCAGACCCCGTCACAGAAAGTTTGGCACAGTTTGTTAACAATGCATGCACTCGCAAGGCGGACTTAAATAAATTTCTCGAGGGCAAGCAGGTCCCAAGCAATTGTAAGTCGTTAATTCCTCCGACTATAAACACTGAAATATGGAATTGTTTATATTCTAACATACAGCAGAGAGACAGATCTCTACAGGAAGCTCAGAAAATCTTGGGGTTAAGCATTGTACCCATGATTGAAATGGCAGATATTTTGAAGGGCAACCAGATTGATATTTCAAAGTTTAAACAGATCTTAACGCAAAGCATTGCGTTGGCAAGTAATGCAGCCCTTATGGTTTAATGCCGATCGGGAAAAGAACTTATTGTCCTCTTTTCTAATGTTTTTCTATGTTAATTTTGTACTTATAATCTAGTCGGCTTTAGAGCACTGTTCCGGTTTCAATGTTTAAATAAAACCTCCTATAACCACAATACTGTTCGAATTTACTGTAATTGTTCATTCACCATGGTATTCATAATGTGTCGTTGAATTAAAATACTGTTCAAATATTCTGTATTTCATCATTCAAATGAGTCATTGAATGATCAAGTCTACACACATTTTTGAACATGTGCATAGTGAATTTGTCACACAGGTAACTTGAAAATAATTTTGTCGTTATACCTATGTGGTACAAAACCTATATATAAATAATTTAATTTTTATTAAAGTTGAAATTTTAGGTCGTCGCTTCACTTCATATATATGACTATATGGTAAAAAAAAATAAAAATTGATCAGCAACAATAATCGCTATCATTATATTTCAAGTAAATACATTTTCTTCCTTTCCCTTCAACGTATTGTAGGTCAGGTAAATAAAAATAATATAGTCACTTAGCGTATGAACGTGAGATGGTATATGACTGGTGGGAAGTGGAATTAAATTTAAGCGATTCCGTTATCTCAATATCGTTGAATGTACGATTGTGAATACCTCGCAAATTTCTGGAATATAGTGAAGTAAACTGTAACTAAAAGAACTTTATTCAAATTGTGTAGGAAAATACGGTTCCTTAGGTTAGAAGCATATAACGACAAAATCATTCTCAGTGACTTTACAAGTCATTAGGACTGTTTGCGATCTCTAAGGCCAAGTTCGGATGGAACTCGAGTACTGTCTCTAGTTCCATATAAACGGTAAATAATTTTGAAGAGTAAGGACTCTAGATTACCGGAAATACAAGGCCCCTACTCATCTAGGTCATCTAGATATCCATCCAAACTTGGCCTAAAAATAATTACTTTCAAGGATGTATGTTTTGCTTGAACAGTCCTCAATAGGTTTTAAAGTTGTTTAAAAGCTATTACAAAAGATTTTTTTAATAAAATCCAATATACCCTCATTTTCCAGTGGCAGTCCACTTTCCCCGACAATCATCCTAGATGGCCTCTATTATTTCAAGACCTACCTACAGTATTTATTGTGAACTAGTTCTCGTCCTGAATATGCATGAAATATTTGCCACTGGACGTTAAGCAATAAACAATCGATCAATGTATTCACAGTAAATTTTGTAAACACTCGCTCATATGATGCTATGTATATGTAATAATTATCTCATACGTTTTTGAAAATGTCCTGTACCAAGTCAGGAATATGGCCATTGTTATATTGTAGTTCGTTTCTGTGTGTATTACAATTTAACGTTGCGTCGTTTGTTTTCTCTTATTTGAGTTGTAAATTGACATTGCGATAAGACGTGTCACGGTACTTGTCTATCCCAAATTCATGTATTTGGTTTGATGTTATACTCGTGGGATTTTGTCTGATGCTTGGTCCGTTTCTGTGTGTGTTAGTTACATTGTAGTGTTGTGTCGTTGTTCTCTTATATTTATGCGTTTCCGTCAGTTTTAGTTTGTTACCCCGATTTTGTTTTTTGTCCATGGATTTATGAGTATGAACAGCGGTATACTACTGTTGCCTTTATTTTGCAGTAAAAAAAAGAGTCAAGGCGACAGGAGTCGGGAGAAGAAATGGGAACGCTGCACTAAGTAAGTTAAAACTTTGAGAGCAATTTTACGGAAAAATACACAAATGATGGAAATAATCAATTCGTGGGAAGAAATTTCATTATAAAATATAGTAACAGCAAAAGCTAAATATCAAAATTGTTGAAAGAAGAACGATTGGTTTATTGTTTAAGTAAAGGTCTAATAGCAAATATGTCATGCAAAAGTTTAACTAAATAAAAAAAATAATGTAAAATATAATCGGAGGACAGTACGGAAAGAAAAGTAGGTTAAACATTACCGGAAAAAACGTAAGAAATGAGTAATAAACAAAACAAACAAAAATAAGTAAAACAAAAACAAATCATAGATACTCACAAAAAACCAAATACAAAATTCACTATTACAAAAGGACTTAAGATTCAATGAAATACTGGGGGACAGAAAAAAAGAGATTATAGACAAGATCAGCAATCATCAGTGACAAGTTTTTTTTTATTGTATATTTATAGTATTTTGTAACACCAAATAGTTTGTAATTGATAAATGGCTTATTTTGATATTAGACTTTATATTTTAGTACAATTGTAAATGTTTCACTTGGTCACTTGATAACAACAATAAAGATCTAGCCTGTGTTTGTGTTCATCATATGTGAGGTCCAGTGACAAAACGTTGACTAGAACAAAACAATGTCTGTGTTTTAAGTTGTGGACATCGATAATAATGTCGAAATCCTTGTCTGATTCAGATTCCGACCAGAACCGTCCTCTATACAGTCCGGAATGCGGTTCGATAAAATTGCTCCCCTTGTTTATTTCGCTCTCCTGTCAAATCATGTAATTTCGCTACCTCCAATGGTAGACGCTACAACGATGGGTGTCGTCAAGAAAGGTACGATTAAAGGAATCAGCTAGGAATTAGACGATCACCATTGGTATAGGTGAGTTGTTTAATATTTGTTGCTTTGTGATAAATGCATGTTTTGGATTAATTGATAATCAGGAATAGCTGGAAAGGAAAGAAACGTGTTGCTACGTGAACCCGGAAAGGCCGGGACGAATTAAAAAAAAAAAATCTAGAGACGATCGTTCTGAGTGTGCCACCTACACATTTAAACGTGTACACAAGCACAATATTCCCTATCTATGTAATGTGTTTTCAAAATTATGTGATATAGAGCAAAAAAAGGTAGCAGTTTTTTGTGTCTTGTTGTTAACCATTTCCAGGGGAGATAATGTTATTTTTCACGGTGTGTTTGATAGGTTTGTTACATTGTAACATTATTTAATACACACTCAGATAGTGGATTAAAATAGCCTCCCACACTAAATTAACTGAATTTTAATTATTATATTTACCGTAATGCTATTATATAAACTTCGGAGGTTCATATCACTTATATTCAACGTTTGTATATATATCGGATTTTTTTTACTATTGATGTTGAACGGTAGTCCTAAATATAAGACTCTGCAGGTTCATATCATTTACATTCAACGTTTTTTATCGGATATTTTTTTTTTACTATCAATGTTGAACCGCAGAGTCTTATTAAAACCAACGAATTTTTGTGGGAACTTTGAACGACAATTTGACAATGTTTACGATAGTTTTAAGTTTACTTGTGTCATTATCCTTACAATTGAACATCTCAAATAATAAATAAAATGTCTTACCTTATCATATGATGGATTTATATCCTTTTTTGAACCACTTTTCAAACTGTCCCCCCCCCCTTCTTTCAAATTGTCAAGCGGGTCAAGTACGAGAAGTTCCGCAGGTCTTTCCGAATGTTCATCAGTTGTATATATTTCAGAATATTCCTTGGAAAACGAATTTTGTTTTGACTTTAAGATGATAATAAATAAAATAATCCTCATCAATAGAAAAGGAAGCTTACCATGAAATGTTTCTTAACCCTTAATAGGCAACCATTTAGTATTCATGAAAAGGTAAAGGATGATTGTATAAATGAATATTATGTCCCAATAATAACAGGAATTACACGGTGATAATTTCTCCAAAGAGTTATTGAAAAAAAAAATAATAACTGTGTCATGAAAAAACGGTCAAAGCTGGAAATGGTGACAATTATTACATACATGAATAAGCTAGTTAGCTTTCTCGATTTACTTGCTTTACAGGATTTTTTTCATGTTGGGGCTTTGCCATTACAGCGGGTTTTTTTCATGATGGCCATTTATAACGGTTTTTTTTCTCTCGCGGAAGGCCATGTGGTATAACTGCTTAAAGTGTTTAAAAGACTTTACTTGTCAAGAAAGGAGCAATTTTAGTTTTGAAGAGTTTCTACAAACACCGAGAAATTAAAATTGCATTATTTCTTGAACTTTCTTCTCTTGCTATTATTCTTTGTAACAACCCGATTTTTGCAATACAAATATTACCTCGCCAGCTATTATTATTTCTATTGATACGTACAAGAAAACGTTGGGTGAATGAGAATTGGCTCGCTCACCCCCGTTGTATGAACTCGTATTTTGAAAGATATGTATCTACTCATCCGCTCTCACAACTAGAAACTAATTTCTGCTGATGCTTTACAACTTATACAAGAGAACTTTTGGTGAATGAGAATTGGCTCGCTCACTGTTTTATAAACTCGTATTTTGAAGGAGCATCGCCTCGCCCGCTCTCACAACTCGCAATTGATTTATGACCATTCTTAACAGCTTGGACAAGATAACTGGCTTGCTCACTCCGTTGTATGCACTCATATTTTTAAGGACATGTATCGCTCACAACTTGAAATTAATATCTAATGATGCATACCAACTTACTAAAGAACATTTGGTGAATGAGAATAGCCCATCTCTGTTTTATGAACCTGTACTTGGAAAATCATGTATTGCCACGCTAGCTCTCACATTGCTCTCTCATTGAACATTGCAACTTCATACCGTTAGCAGCTAGCAGATTTCATGAACATTCGAACTCGTAATTCGAAGAAATTCATCGCATCATCCGTTCTATTGACTATAGCACATTTATTTGGTGTATTTGGCACGCACGCCCCCATTACATGAACTCATATTTCCAAAGACATTTATAACATCGCCAACCTCGTCCGCTCTCACAACTCGCCCATGATTTCTGTTGGTGCTCAATTAAAAACTTGGAGTAGAGGACTTTTTGTGAAAGATAATTGGTTTGTGGTTTGTCCCCCCCCCCCCCCCCCCCTTTCCGTTATGTGAACTCGCGATCTCGCATTTGAAAAAAATAAAAATTTGACAGTTCTGTTTTGGAATTGTAACGACAAACTAGATTTCACCGAAGATTGCTTGACTAGCCCACAAGAATTATTGGGTACGAACTGACTCGCATAATGAATAAGTTATACCTATAATTTATGTTAAAACATATTTTTTTTACTTTAATTTAGTTTAAACATATTTTATTTGCAAATGCAGCAAAAGGGATTGGACGCAAGTTATAACAACATTATAAGAAGAAGAAAAAAAAAATACAATATAATAATGAATAATAATGAAACAACTGGACTGGAGCGAAAGTTTGTAAAGTAGAAATTTAGAATGTTAATTGATTGTTTTAAATCTTTGGTGTTATTTTGATATAAGATTGTACGGACTCAAAAATGTCTTTGTTTTGCTGAAAAGAAAGGTCACTGTCACCAGCTAATAGAAGCTCAATGGATATAGCATATCTTTCTAATTTTGAAAACAGTATTTCTCTTGCTTCGTTGTGAAAAGCGCACTCTAAAAAATAGTGTATACTATCCTCAACAGGGTGGCCACAGCTGCATGCGGGACTGGGTTTAATATTAACACGATGTAAATCTGAATTTAAAGAACTGCACATATTTCTCAAACGTGTATGAATGATATTAAGTTTTCTATCCCCACAACTAAAATAGGAAGGTGGCTGTATTAATTTGGACTTCATCTTTCGTTTAAAAATATGTATATTTTTGGACGTACGTATGTCGGGGTTAAGGCTATTCCATTCAATAGCAGTGGATGGGAAAAAGGATTTCTAGTTATGTCTAGTCTATAACCGGGTACTACATAATTATTACTGTTTCGCAAATCGTAGTTAGATACTTGACCAACAAGCGGGGGCATTAAATCACAGAGATAATCAGGGGCAGTCCCATTATGTAAAGAATAGAACATATTGAGCTTTCTGGACTTTCTTCTGTCCGCAAGCAATTGCCAGTCAGTTTCAAAATATATAGCTTCTCGACTAGCAAACACGGGCAACCCAGTTACTAACCTCCCTGCTTCTTACTGAACATGTTCTAAATTGTCGGCTTCTTGTTGAGTACAACCATCCCATAACTCACATGCATATTCCATAACGGGTCTTATAAAAGTTAAATATATACGAGCAAGATAATTTCTATTCAATACATATTTCAATTTTTTAAGAACGTGCTTGCACACTTTAAAATGTTTTCTATATTTGTATGGAATTTGCCATTGGAATCAAAAGTAATCCCTAAGTGTTTATGACAGGAGACAAATTCTACTGATTGGTTTTGAAATTCTATTTCAATATCATCTGGGGAAGTATGGCAGGAGAATATCATAGCCTTCGTCTTATTAGGGTTAAAATTAATAAGCCAATCTTTAGACCATACTGAAATTTGTTCTAAATCGCTATTTAAGACAGCCTCTATAGTGTAAGGGTTATTGCTGGAATAAGAAAGAGATATATCATCAGCAAACAATCGAATTAGACTTGTCAAATTATCAGCTATGTCATTTACATAAATAAGAAATAGTAGGGGACCTAAAACAGAGCCTTGCGGAACTGCTGCATTAGTATTATTAAAAAGGGAATAGGCATTTGAAACAAAAACGCTTTGTTTTTTATTTGAAATATAACTTTCAAACCATTTATACAGATTTCCATCAATACCATACGCTTTTAGTTTTATTAAGAGGCCACTATGCCATACCCTATCAAAAGCTTTCGAGATATCACATAATATAAGAGATGTTATATAGCGATCATCAAGTGACATGCATATCCTATAGTAAATTTCTATCAGCTGGTGAACGGTAGAAGAACCTGGAATAAAACCTGATTGAAATTTTTATAATAACTTGTTTGCTATTAAGTCATTAAATACATTTTTAAACACAATTCTTTTAAAAACATTACCCACTGCTGATAATAATGAGATTGGTCTATAATTGGAAATCAGTGATTTGTCTCCGGTTTTGAATAACGACATGACAATAGCTGTTTTCCATTGACTAGGAAACTCTGCCTTTTCAAATGACAAATTAAACAACAATGATAAGGGTACACTGACAGTATAACTTGTTTTTTAAACATTTGATGACTAATTAAGTCATTACCTGATGCTTTTCCCAATTTTAAAGTCTGCAAAATATCAATGACTTGATTTGAGTTTATATAGAAAATATCAATTTTAGAATTTGACCTAGTTAGAAATTTTGGAGATCTATCATTATTTTCATCTATAGTAGATATGGAACAGAAATACTTATTCAAAAAACATGCTTTATCGTAATTTTCAGTGACTAATTCGTCATTTTCATTTTCAAGTTGAGTGATATGAGTAGAATTACCCGATGTCTTAACTAATTTTTTCATTAATGACCAATACGATTTAGAATGATTACCAGATGCAAACTCGTCCAACAAACTATTTGCGTTTAAGTAATTTTTTTTTACTAATCTGTTGATACGTTATAACTGATTTTTGGACAGTCTAATTTTCAACTGCAAACAATATACTTATACCGTTTTTTTTTTTGCTGTTGTTTTTTTTGGGGGGGGGGGGTGGGCATATCATCAAATTAAAAAAAATAGAACCCATATTTTTCTATTCTTTATGGTTTTTGCCGATTGTTCTCTATTCTGTTAACCCCATTCGTATTCTCTAACCACTTTTTATGGTTATCTCAATAATTGCATGACACTATTACAGTAATTGGTCGTGTTTTTGTACGTTGTACTAGTATGCTGATTATAAATATTATCGTCAAATTCGTTTTGTTCACGAAATCCTTAAAACAAAGAATCGGCACATATATTTGAAATAAAATGGCGTGAAAAAAATTGTTTGTCAACTGAGGATAAAAGTGATGGATTAGGAACATTAATCTAAACTATTAATGCGGTAAGAAGTTACTTTCATTCATATTTAGGTTGTTCCTAATAATTTTATTTGTTTTGGCAGTGGATTATTAATTTAAATTTTTGCTACGAGAAAAAAATACAAATTTTATAAGACTCTGCGGTTCAACATTGATAGTAAAAAAAAAAATATCCGATAAAAAACGTTGAATGTAAATGATATGAACCTGCAGAGTCTTATATTATAGGACTAGTTGAACAGTTCATAGTAAAAAAAAAATCCGATAAAACCGTTGAATGTAAATCATATAAACCTCAGAATTGCTATATATTGTCCTTTTATATAAGACCGGAGGTTCATATCATTAACATTCAACATTTTTATCGAATGTTTGTTATCAACTATCAATGTTCAACGGTTCAACGGTTCAACATTGGTAGTTAAAAAAATCCGATAAAAATGAACGGTTCAACATTGATAGTAAAAAACAATCCGATAACCATGTTGAATCTTAAAGATATGAAACTCTGAAGCCTTACATTATAGGACTATCGTTTATTAGTTCTTTATTCTAACTAAATGTGTTTTTTTTTTTTTTTGTGGTGTATATTAAAAAAAGGAGGAGGGGCTTTTAAAACACCAAAATACCTTACAAATTTCAGGATTCGACACTAACGCATCCTACAATATTTGTTTACAGAATGAGAATTGAATTCCGATCCGTTTGTACGGGGAACATGTGGTTGCAACCCCCTCTTTAATTGCCTGTTCGATTTTTTTTTTTTTGCAGTGTCGAAAAGGGAGATAGACAGCAGTTTGTTTTATCAAGAAGTTATGTACGTTCTGCTATACATTTGACAGTCAGTAATTATTCTGAAGTACACATGTCGACCAGAGGCATGGAACAGAGAGTAGAGGTTTTAAAGTACCAGATGCTTATCTGAGATTCCAATTTGAACTAAAGAAAGCAATATATAAAGATATGTAGGAGAAATAATCTATATGAATAAAGTTATGTCACAAAAGGAACTTGTTTTTTTATATACAGAATTTGTCAAACGTCTCCATAACAGAAGAGATGTGAATGCATCCTTCATAGTCTTGTAATACTAATGGTAATAATTTATATAATTTCTGAGATGATATAGCAGTGCTATTGGTTTCCCCTTTCTCCTTCTTCAAAGAACCTGATCATCTGAACTCTTTCTTTTTTTTAAAAATTGGAGCCCTGTTCAAGAACAGTTAAAAGAGCATATGCTTAATTTTCGTTATCTTTTAGAATCATTTTTTTTTTATAAATAAAACAAGGTTGTACATTCTACATAAAATATGCCAGTCAACCGCAAATGTTAACACCCAAAAAAAGGTCTTTAGTATATTCATTTTTCAACTTACAAAATATGCCAAAGGTTTAAGCATGACAAACATTACTCTTGTACAAAACTGTAACAGATTATCAAAGACTATCTAGTAAGTACAATTTTAACCCAAGCCGCTGCTCTTTTAAGCACCGTCTTAGCAACGACTTGGTTGATTGTAAGAGTTCGGTGAAGAGACTGAAGACTTGAGACAATAACATGGAGATAAGTATGTATAAGAACAACGTTTTCAAGAATATATGCCGGGGGGGGGGGGGGGGGGGGGGGGGCTTTCGTCGGGGAAATATTTTGAATAAACATAGGGAATAACTGGAGCAATACTGGAGCGAGCTCCCCTTAGCTCAGTCTTAATTCCTTGTTGATCGATTGTTTCCTGGCTTGCTTTAGTAGAGTATTGTCTGCATGTTTCACACTCGAGTAATATATATACGCATGTGCAGTACATGAAATATGAAGACACCGGTGTACTACTATAGTACTTGATTTGTTATAGTGATCAAGTTTGAGAAAAATAGAGTGAGCCACCGTATACAGTAAAAATTAATATAAGGGAACTTTGATATTCTTGAAAACTAGGGAGAGGTGTTTGAGAAAATTGAGTCTAATGTAAAACGGTTAAATAAGTAAAGACTCTTAATGTCTTGCAAATTTTCGACTGTAGGTAAACTAATAAGAAAAGAAAAAGATATAAATAGTAAATTCAAATCATATGAATAATATTGGCGAACAAAAAAAGTATCATATTATGTCGCCGGACAATTGTAAGATGCTATAAAATAGACTAAAAATGTATCGAAAATATAGCACAAAAGAAATCATGAAATAACTCGGTGCAATCCCAATTTAAGATGCAAACACATCAAAAGAAAAACAAAATCACATCATATCTCCACATGACACAAAACAAAAACCAACTGCAATCAACAAATAAGACGCAAAGAATAAAAAAAAATCCATTCGCGGGCAACTACCGACTTATTATACTGTATGATCGAACACAAACATAGATCCCGCTAACATGTTTAACCCCGCCACATTATTTATGTATGTGCCTGTCCCAAGTCAGGAGCCTGTAATTCAGTGGTTGTTGTTTGTTTATGTGTTACATATTTGTTTTTCGTTCATTTTTTTTTTTATATAAATAAGGCCGTTAGTTTTCTCGTTTGAAATGTTTTACTTTGTTATATCTGAGCCTTTTATAGCTGACTATGCGGTATGGTCTTTGCTCATTGTTGAAGGCCGTACGGTGAATATGACACCAACGAAATAAGAAGCAAACTAAATTACAAGAAATTGCAAGATAAATAAATGACGTATAAACAAGAATGTGTCCTCAGTACACGAATGCCCCACTCGCACTATCATTTTCTATGTTCAGTGGACCGTGAAATTGGGGTAAAATCTCTAATTTGGCATTAAAATTAGAAAGATCATATCATAGGGAACATGTGTACCAAGTTTGAAGTCGATTGGACTTCAACTTCATCAAAAACTACCTCGACCAAAAACTTTTACCTGAAGCGGGACAGACGGACGGACGAACGAACGAACGGACGGACGAACGGACGGACGGACGCATAGACCAGAAAACATAATGCCCCTCTACTATCGTAGGTGGGGCATAAAAATAATTCCGAACGACAATTGGTTAACACAAACAAAAGGAGTACAACGATATAAATTTAAGTTACCCCAAAAACTCAACTTCACAATGGTCAACCAATCCGGGTTACTGTATAACTAAGGTGTAACAAAATGTGTAACAAAACTTTTTTAAATAATACAGAAATTATGACTGTCGGTGTAATTGTAATTGTTAAAGAAAAAAACATGTCAAACATGCAAATATTATTTAAAAAAATTAGTTTTAATCACTTAAAAGTCATGTGATGTTACATATATAGGACGGGTGTGTTCGATTCAAAAAATAATTAACAAAACCCCGTCATATAACATCCAACTTTGAAATTGCGTCCAAATGTCAAATTTAGGTGTGCCACTTTGGGAATGGTCTGAAACGATTGGCAATTCATTTTTCAATTTTTGTAATTTTCCCCAGATTTTTTCTATGTCCAGCAAAAAAAAGTAGCAGTTTATAAGGAGACCCCGTAAATGACGTAACAACTTGACTTATGGTCGTTTTGAAAACGATTGTTTGCAAGTTGCATTGTCAACAATTGTACAATATGAAAATTAAACAACGTGAATGCAAATATTTATAATGACTTTACGGAAAGTAACTTTTGTGACATCTTGACAACCGTATACAAAGTTCATTTCACTTTTCTACCTTCTAAACACAAGAGGTCGAATTCTTTTGTTCTATTTAAACCGCATATCGAACTGTATACCTCGGTAGTGACGAAGATGCAGACTTTGTACTTGTTCAGACGAAGAAAACTTCTCGGGTTTTTCTACACCGTGTTTACCGAAGTCAGAAGTGTGCTGATAAAAAAAAAACTATTTACCTTAAAAGTAGAGAAGTGCTGGGAAGGGGTCCGGGAGAAGGGAAGGCCAAACTTGTAATTTTTTATTTAAAAAAAAACAACTTTTGTACCTATAAATGCAGTTTGCTCTTGCCTTTGGGTTATTGTCTTTATAAAGAGATCCCTATAAGAGTATTTCATTAGGATTTTATGGTACACGGCTTAATCAACACAGACGAATTAAATTCTGATTGATATATTTTACCTTTATTTTTAAAAACAGTCGTCTAATTTTACATCATATTTATGATTCGAGCGTGGTGGCATCCATTATCATGGATCATTGCTTTAAAATCGTGAATTGATCCATATTTCAGTATTTAGTTCTATTATAATCTTAATTCAATCCTACACCCCAAGGGTGACTGGGGTATAGAAATATGGTCACTTAGTCTTCTCCCGACCGGTAGTAAAACGCTTGCTGAAGTGGGGCGTCCGTTTGGCTGTGCGGGATGTATCGAGTTCGCAGTCACGTCCGGTCACTGACGAGTGTTGTAGGTGACGGCGCGTCTGGCGTAAATATTAAATTTTAATCCAGGTATCTATGATGAGTTTATAAACATATTATTTGATTCTTTTAGAGGCTTTACATCTGGCTGCTCAGAATGGACATCTACAGGTCCACATGATGTCTCTCAGAACAAGGAGGTATCAGTCCGGTGGTTAAAACACATGAGAATGAAAGACAGTTCTCTGAAGAAGCAATGCATTTCAAAGCCGAAATACAGGCATAATATTCATCAACTGTTTTTCTTATTTCAGTTCTGTCTCAAAACTATGTATACCTGGCAGTGAGTACAATAGAAACAGAAGGTCTTACTTAGGTCGATACATGAAAGGTTTCAACGAAGATCAGTGGAGCCAACCCCGGTATGACTATTACCATAATGTACTTTTCTATTCTATTTCTTTCTTCATAGCTTTCGTGTTTGGATGACCTTATCCTCAATACTCCTTGGGGCCTTGTAGTATCTGAATACAGGCAACAGTAGTATACCGATGTTAAAACTCAAATCTATGGAGAAAAAACAAAATCGGGTTAACAAACTTAAACTGAGGGAAACGCATTAAATATTAGAGGGGAACAACGACACAACATAACACACACAGCAACGGACCTAGCATTAGACAACATCCGATGAGAATAACCAATATAACATCAAAACCAAATACATGAATTTGGCATAGAAAAGTACATTGACACGTCTGATAGTAATGTGAATTCACACTCAAAAATAGGAGAAAACAAACGACACAACGTATAAATGTTACACACACAGAAACGAACTATGATATAACAATGGCCATTTTCCTGACTTGGTACAGGACAATTTTAAAGAAAAAAATTGTGGGTTGAACCTGGTTTTGTGGTATGCCAAACCTCTCACTTTGATGGCATTGTTAAATATAACATTAAAATGACAAAATAATAATACAGGACTACAATACAAATAAATAGCAGAACGTATAAGGCAAAGAAACACATGAATAATAGATAACAAAAGGCATCAGGTTTAAAATTCATTATGTCAAAAACGCCCCTCGTCCAAACAAGACTTGCCAGTGACGCCCAGATATCAAAGTTCGAAAGTCAAAAAAAGGGGGACAAAGTTGTACAGCTCTGAGGATGAAAAGTTGAAAAAGGTTGTGCCAAATACGGCTAGGGTTTTTTGCTTGTGATAAGAACATCCTTATTATATAGAACAATTTATGCTATTGCAAACACAGTAAATTTTATCAAATGAATATAAAAGATTTACATGATAAAACTGACGTCTTAACTAATTACAGAAAACAAAACCATAATACATAATACATTGAAGACCAACACAGAAAATAGACACACCCGACTCAGTGACAAACCAGGCATGAACGCAAAAATTCATAACCATGACGTCACATACGAAGTGATGAAAAGGTACAATATTACGTCATGCAACCATTTAAATTTCAGAAACAGCAATTAAATATGACGTCATATTTGAAAAATTATTTCTATAAAATAAGATAGAAACAGGATTGAATTATTGACTGATTGATTGTTGGTTGCTTAACGTCCAGTGGCAAATATTTCATGCATATTCAGGACGAGAACAAGTTCACAATAAATACAAAAGGTAGGTTGTTCTAATAAAGGCCATCTAGGATGATGGTCGGGGAAATTTGGACTGCCACTGGAAATGAGGGTATGTTGGATAGGGACAGAAATTTTGCATTGCAACAGGCCACCTACGGACCCCTCAAAGAGTTGTTGCACGGGTTCTTACCGTTCAAAGAGCGTGGCACTCTCTTTACACGAGGCATCGGATTTAACGTCCCCCTTCTGACCGGACGTGACTGCGAACTCGATACATCCCGCACAGCCAAACGGACGCCCCACTTCAGCAAGCGTTTTACTACCGGTCGGGAGAAGACTAAGTGACCATATTTCTATACCCCAGTCACCCTTGGGGTGTAGGATTGAATTAAGATTATAATAGAACTAAATACTGAAATATGGATCAATTCACGATTTTAAAGCAATGATCCATGATAATGGATGCCACCATCTGCGAGATAGTGGCACATATGTGGATATACAGAAACCCTCTGTACAGAAGCCCTTATGAAGCTGTTTGACATCACTAAATACGACAGAAGAGGCAGTAACAATCGGAACAGGAGCGAGGAGGTGGCACAGATGTGGATCTACAGAAGTCCTTATGAAGCTGTTTGACATGACTAAATACGACAGAAGAGGCAGTAACAATCGGAACAGGAGTGAGGAGGTAGCACAGAACTTCGAAAGTTTAGTTCATGATTGTGAAGATAACTTTAGATAAGACACTACTTTGATAATCGAGGCATTAATGAAGTTATTTGACATAACAAAATATGGTGGGAGAGGCAGTAATAATAGAAACAGGAGTGAGAAGGTGGTATAAGCTGAATCTAAATGTGAATTCCAATTTGTTATTTACGACCCTGTTTATGGGTAGTGTAATATGAGACTGCACTCCTCAAGTAAAATTGAGGATCCTCTAATCCCCTATAATCTTCATAATCCAGCTTATGACACGATTTAATTTAAAGCAGCTTATTATGCAATTAATCGGATAAAGATAATCCTTATCTTTTAATCTAGATTAGTGATCCTCAATGTTTTGTTCCTTTAAGCACATCATTATTCAATCAATCGGATTAAGATATTCCTTATCTTTTAATCTAGATTTGTGATCTTCAATGTTTTGTCCTCTTTTAATCCCGATTAGAGTAAACAATTGCTAATTATAATCTGTTTGTTTTCAGATTAGAAAATCGAGTATTAACCCTTTTAATCCTGATTAGGGTAAACAAAATGGTAATTATAATATATTTGTTTTCGGATTAGAGAAACGATTCTTAATTTATATCCTAGATTAGAGGAATCCCTTTTGATAATTAACCAATTGTTTCCAGACAATCAAAATCCAACTGTTTTCGAATTAGCGGATCCTTTGTTTGAATAAATGGAATTAATTGTAACGGAAGGAGAGACAGGCTATTTTTGTTTTTACAGGAAATACTCTACACAACAGATTGCAAGAAAGAAGAAATATTAACAAACCGCTAACTTTATTTTCTTACAAACTAGCTGAGAGAAGGATAGTTAAAAATGAAAAAAGTTTTTCTTTCTTTCTCTTTGTAAATTGTTGATATTATTTTCTCTCTTTTCTCAATTAGTTTGTTTAAAAATAAAACACCTCGTTGTCTCTTCTATATATAGTTTCTTTAAACACAAAATAATAACACATTTCATTTATTTAAAATATTCTAGTTTCTGTCTTTTATGTTCCGTTGAATGTTAAAATAATCGTTTTGGATCGTCCAATACAGAATCAAAGAGGTCAACTTCCATCGGTTCCTAAAACATATATACAATTGTAATAAAGTATTTGTTTTTAAGTAATACATAAAATTTAAATAAGTGATAAGAAAACAAAACAAAATATGATGAAATTCTTTTTTCTTTAAAAAAAAATCGTTCTTTTAATCAGGTAAAAATATTAAAAGCTTTCCTTTATTCACCCACATGACGTCACCTTTTCACACTCTATAGAAATTGAAGATGATCGCCATGTTTTTGTTTGTTGTCGTGAGTGGTTTATTGTCATTTAGCCATGAGGGAAGTGTTGCAACAAATACAGCTAAATGTTATAGGAGTGAAGACATATTAGATTGTCGAGATGATGCCATTAAATTCTTTGGTGGAGAGATAGATCCTTCTATCAACAGAGTGTTGCTGAACCATGTCATGAAAAGTGATCAGATTGAAAATGTCCGCATGAAAGCCTCTTGTGTTTTCGAACTAAAATTGTCTAGTTAAGAACTATGTGACACAGTGCAAGGGAAAATTATAGTACTGAATGGGGAAGAATGTTCATCGTATGTAAGTACATCGTGTTTGATTAGATTTTACAAGTGAAAAAGTAGTTGAACGGTTAGCACGACTACCATATTAGGAAGTTAATTATATGACCATATAAGGATTGCATGTGATATTTCTGTATACCATATTAGGAAATGTTAATCATGTGACCATCTAAGGAATTAACCACGTGATATATAATTTGATGATTAACATTAATGATATAAAAAAAATGAATTAATGTTGAAAATAAAAAAAACATATATACTCGCATTGAGATATTTCACTAGCTCCTTCTATATCACTTTCTAATGTCTGTAATGATATGTATATGTAAATACATAGAAATGATGAAATAATTGTCTCCTTTTTAAAGGAAATTAACATAGTGAGATATATGTCTAGGTAAAATAAGTAATCTATGCCAAACATTTAATTTAATTTATAAACTTTTAAGAAAAAAAATATCTTTATTTCATTAGTTATAAATTGCATTTTTCTCATGTTAAAACAATATATTTTGATCATGATTATTGTTATATAAAGAATTATATTTATAAAAGAGTTATGCTTACATCTTTTTGTTCACTATTACTAGCAGTGCTGCTTCCACATGCACCATTGCTACCGCTGCTTTTACAAGCCGCACTATGTTCCACCTCCATTGCTTCCTGTTCATTAAAAGATGTTAAATCAATGACATGATTCTAAAAAGAAAGAAAAACAAAAACAAAATAAATAAACAGTTAAGATAATGATTACTATTCATTGTTATGGTTATCTTTTTCAGGACACAACCATTGAAACTTACAACGAAGATGTAAAAATAAATCGTTCTTTTAATCAGGTAAAAATAATAAAAGCTTTCCTTTATTCACCCACGTGACGGCACCTTTTCACATTCTATAGAAATTGAAGATGATCGCCATGTTTTTGTTTGTTGTCGTGAGTTGTTTATTGTCATTTAGCCATGAGGGAAGTGTTGCAACAAATACAGCTGAATGTTATAGGAGTGAAGACTTTTAGATTGTCGAGATGATGCCATTAAATTCTTTAGTGGAGAGATCCTTCTATCAACAGAGTGTTGATGAACCATATCATGAAAAGTGATCAGATTGAAAATGTCCGCATGAAAGCCTCTTGTGTTTTCGAACTAACATTGTCTAGTAAAGAGCTATGTGACACAGTGCAAGGGTAAATTATAGTGCTGAATGGAGAAGAATGTTCATCGTATGTAAGAACATCGTGTTTGATTAGATTTTACAAGTGAAAAAGTAGTTGAACGGTTAAGCACGACTACCATATTAGGAAGTTAATTATATGACCATATAAGGATTGCATGTGATATTTCTGTATACCATATTAGGAAATGTTAATCATGTGACCATCTAAGGAATTAACCACGTGATATATAATTTGATGATTAACATTAATGATATAAAAAAAAAGGAATTAATGTTGAAAAAAAAAAGACATATATACTTACATTGAGATATATCTCACTAGCTTCTTCTATATCACTTTCTAATGTCTGTAATGATATCTATACTATTAAACGAGAAGACCTCATTTTTGGTGTCGCTTCTCTTCTTTCCACAATAAATTAATCAACACGACTCTGTGTCCTATATGTACAGTGCATAGTCGCATTTGTCATCCATTCATATGATTATTCAGATTAAGTTATTTTGGGAGAAAAACGAGAAAAAAGGCATCCGGATATTGTCCCGTCATTGGACGAAATTTTAAGTCAGATTATACTTCCGGTTTGCGTTTTTCTGTATACTTTGAACAAACAAATAGTACGAATAAAGTGTATTTTAATTCTGTTCAGAGTTTATTAAATGGAGAGGGTCTGTATACTATGTCAATTGACCACCATGGATCGATTACTAAACTAAGAATTGAAAGTAAATACACTTTATTTATATAGTAATATACAGATAAGCGCTAAAAATTATTCATGTGAACTTTTGATACCTTTTCTGAAATTCTCCATTCATTAAATATTTTACAAAATTCATTGATTACAAAAACTAGAGGATTCATGACAAAATTGTATTTTGGTGATGGTGATGTGTTTGTACCACTCACTTTACTGAACATCCTTGCTGCTTACAATTATCTCTATCTATAATGAACTTGGCCCAGTAGTTTCAGTAGAAAATGTTAGTAAAAATTTACAAATTTTATAAAAATTGTTGAAAATTGACTATAAAGGACAATAACTCCTTAGGGGGTCAATTGACCATTTCGGTCATGTTGACTTATTTGTAAATCTTACTTTGTTGAACATTATTGCTGTTTACAGTTTATCTCTATCTATAATAATATTCAAGACAATAACCAAAAACAGCAAAATTTCCTTAAAATTACCAATTCAGGCGCAGCAACCAAACAACGGGTTGTCCGATTCATCTGAAAATTTCGGGGCAGATAGATCTTGACCTGATATACAATTTTACTCGAGTCAGATTTGCTCTAAATGCTTTGGTTTTTGAGTTTTAAGCCCAAAACTGCATTTTACCCCTATGTTCTATTTTAGCCATGGCGGCCATCTTGGTTGGTTGGCCGGGTCACGCCACACATTTTTAAACTAGATACCCTAATGATGATTGTGGCCAAGTTTGGTTTAATTTGGCCCAGTAGTTTTAGAGAAGAAGATTTTTGTAAAAGTTAACAGACGACGACGGACGACGGACGCAAAGTGATGAGAAAAGCTCACTTGGCCCATAAAAAAGATGTGGTATGATTGCCATGTTGAGACAACTCTCCACAAGAGACCAAAATGACACAGAAATTAACGACTATAGGTCACCGTACGGCCTTCAACAACGAGCAAAGCCCATACCGCATACTCAGCTTTAAAAGGCCCCGAAATGAATATGTAAAAAAATTGAAACGAGAAAACTAGCGGCCTTATTTAAGTACAAAAAAGGAACGAAAAACACATATGTAACACACAAACAAACGACAACCACTGAACTACAGGCTCCTTACTTAAATGTTCATAACATACTAAATGTATGTTCATATTGAAATTGATAGAAAACCAAAGAATTTTGGAAATGAAGGAGGAGGTATAAAACTTCAAACAACACTTTACATACTTTTAACTCCGCTCTGAATGCCCGCGATTTCGCGGGTGTGTTCTAGTGTATATGTAAATACATAGAAATACACAGAAATGATGAAATAATTGTCTCCTTTTTTAAAGGAAATTAACATAGTGAGATATACGTCTAGGTAAAAGAAGTAATCTATGCCAAACATTTAATTTATAAACTTTTTAGAAGAAAAAAATCTTTTTTTCATTAGTTATAAATTGCATTTTTCTCATGTTGAACAATATATTTTGATTATGATTATTGTTATATAAAGAATTATATTTATAAAAGAGTTATGCTTACATCTTTTTGTTCACTATTACTAGCAGTGCTGCTTCCACATGCACCATTGCTAGCGCTGCTTTTACAAGCAGCACTATGTTCCACCTCCATTGCTTCCTGTTCATAAGATGATGTTAATTCAATAACATGATTCTAAAAAGAAAAACAAAATAAATAAACAGTTAAGATAATGTTTACTATTCATTGTTATGGTTATTTTTTTCAGGACACAACCATTGAAACTTACACCGAAGAAGATGTAACATCCACAGAAAAAAATGTCACTAGGTAAGATACGTGTATATATTATCATATATTTAAGTAAAGACAATAAAGAAAATATACCTGTATGTCATTACCACACTTCTAACATGTACATTAACATGCAAGAAAAAGTGGAAAAAAAATGATAGTGTTTGATCCTCCATGCTCTTCAACTTTGTACATGTTTGGCTTTATCAATATTTCGATTTGAGCGTCACTGATGAGTCTTATGTAGATGAAACGCGCGTCTGGCGTACTAAATTATAATCCTGGTACTTTTGATAACTATTTGATAGTAAATATTTTTTTTATTTAAATAGGAATAAGCACTATAATTGGGGTGAAAGAAATTGAAGAAGAAGACTGAAACACCACTCACCTCAATGGAATATATTGTAAGTATTAATTTTAAAGATTTGAACTTTAATAAAATAAGAAAATCATTTAATTTACATATCATTTAAGTTTATGTAAATGGGAGAAAAGAAAGAAATAAAATATACCATTAATTCCAATTTATCATAAATTAAGCAAGTATTGATATGCATATTATTTTTTACAGCTAACGAATGAACGGAAAGTCCTAGGAAATGGATAATTGTAGTCGCTTGTCTTTCTGTGTTTTCTTTAACAATTTTATTTGTTTCTTTTGTTAAGTTTTTATGTACAAAGAGAAAATCATATTATCATGTAAATAGTATTGAGTTAAAAAGGGTGCCTAGCATTTCATCTCATTTATCATCAGAGGTTGGATTTTGTGTTTTAAATGAAAGGAAACAAAAGTAATCTCCTTTTTAACATACTAATATAGTTTCTTCAGTTTGATTTTTTTTTTCATTCCAGACATTTTGGCAGTTTGTGTTATTGGTGTTCTCTATCTTCTACCATTAAATCCAATTTTTAGAGAAGATTTGATAGGGTACCTACAGAACATCTACTTTTGAACCACCGTAAGACACTTAAGTATTTCTAGGAAGTTCAAAAAATATTTTCAACAGTTTTCAACTTATTTGTACTATTTGTTAAACAAGAATCAGCCGAGAAGATCAACAAGAACAAGAAATCAACCTGATCGTTTAACATATCATCATTAGAAATATTAATAAAAAAAATTGCACTTACCTTTTCAATAGTTTGATGTGATGCTCTTTCTTTTTTTTTCCAATCTCCTGACTTTTGCCATTAAATTAAACAATTCCTTTTTCAACATTATAATTTCTTGTTGGGTATTCATGATGAAAATTTATTTATAATTTAATTTGAAAAAAAATGGTTAGTATTTATAAAGATTGGTCGTCGTGTAAAATATGCAATAATCAAAGAATCAAAAACAAATTAAAACATGACTTTTTTTCTTTGAAATTAGTTTTGTTATTAGGGATATTCATTCCTTTAATGAGATATTGAAAATCATGATTACACTTAATTAATGGGGAAAATCTCAGCTCCAAATTTTTCTTTGAAGATCTCCTTTTTTTTTTTCTTTTTTTTTTCTTTGAAGATTGTGTTTTGATAAGCACATTATCATTGATTACATTAACACTTGTAAACTTTTGAATTTAAATTTCATTTTGCTGGTTAGTATTTATAAAGATTGGTTGTCGTGTAAAACATACAATAATCAAAGAACCAAAAGCATCATAGATTTCATGTTAACAATTGTAATTTTTTGTTTGTATTTTTTCATAAAGAGAAATTACTTATGTATGTTTCCTTCATACTTTTTCATTGTATTAGTGTTGATATTTTACAATGATTGTGTATCATTGTATTAGTGTTGATATTTTACAATGATTGTGTATCATTGTATTAGTGTTGTAATTTGTTACTCAATTAGTGCTCACAAAATTCATTCCTCTTCTTCTAGTGCAAAAGAATATATTATATTTGCATTTTTAGTGCTTTTATTAAATCAATGGTGCAATTTTATTAAAGTTTTAAACAGAAAGTGATATTCTATGGAAATTAGAGCTACCTCTCTTTATCCACATTTTTTAGAGACAACAATATGCACAAAGTTTTTTTGTGTTCTCATATACAGTGCTTTTATTATATCAATGGTGCAATTTTATTAAAATTTTAAACATAAGACATAAGACATTTTATTTCACTAAAGCCCCCACATGGGGTATGTTAGTACAACATTTTTTAACAAACTATAAAAGTATGAACATATTTACATATTTACATTAGAACATGGTTAACAAAGGTGCAATAATAGTATATATAATTAATACAGATATTTGACAGGAAGTACAAAATATAGTAACATGATTAAGCACATGTATTAAAAGGTTTTAATAACACTTTTACAAAGTTTTGCTATTCCAGTAAGTGTAAATAAATCTGATGTATTCATCAATTCTTTAAATTTTAAAACATTTGGGTTTTTACATATATCTAAAGGTAAAAATTTAGCTCTAACATTGTTGAAAAAGGTACATTTGAATAAGTAATGTAACTCGTCACCAAGTTCATTAGCATTACAAAGATTACAATGTCTTTCAGATCTATCAATATTAAAAAATCTCCCCGTTTCAATGGGCAATTTATTACTAAGGCAACGGAATTTACATAAATACATTCTTAGATCAGATGGTAACACAGTTAAATATTTCTCAAAACAAAAATCAGACTTGTATATTCTGTAGTTAAGACGTTTTGCAGAATTCATAACATTATTACTCCAGTTCAACATAAATTTATTACTTAAACATTTCTTGACATTCTTACTAATATTATCAGATTTAGCAATTATTTGATTATCCCACATCAAATTAAATCCACATTCATATAAAGTATTTTTAATTTCTAACAACCATTTAGAGTGGTAGATACCCCTTTTACTAAGCTGCTCCAATATAGAATACAGTGAATATGAAATTTTTTCTCTTTTACCACACATGATACGTTGCCAGAAACCAACCATTCTAGCTTTAATAAGAATATGTAATGGTATTCTACCCAATTCTCCATAAATCATACAATGAGCAGTACTTTTTTTAACATTCAAAATTATTTTACAAAATTGCTTATGCAAGTTTTCTATAATATTACAATTTTCAAAACCCCAAACTTCTGCACCATATAACAAAATAGGTACAACCATTGTATCAAAAAGTTCTAATTGCATATCAATTGGTAAATTCAACTTCCTAGCCTTTCTTAAGACTATAAACATGGCTTTTCTTGCTTGCTGTACAAGATGTGCTTTGGCGTCATTAAAATTACCCTTACATGAAAATATAATACCAAGGTATTGAAAATTTGTAACAATATTGAGGCTTTCACCACTATATTTAAAGTTCATATTATCTGTGTTAAGTCTAGATCTTGAGAATATTACAACTTTTGTCTTAGATATGTTAACTTGCATTTTCCAAGTTTGACAATATAAATACATGGCATTTAATGAGGCTTGTAACTCTGCTGCCGATTCGGCTAAAATTACAGTATCATCTGCATACAATAACAAATATAAACGAAAATATACAGCGACTTCATCAGTATCAATAAGACGTGCTGCAATACTCATATCAACTAAACCATTATATGAATGTGACATAAATTCGACCAAGTCATTTAAGAAAATGGCAAACAATACAGGAGATAGATTTTCTCCTTGACGTACACCAACATTGGATTTAAAAAGTTTGAACAAGAGTTGCCTTGTCTCACACAAGACTTTGCATTGTTATACATACTGTTTATAATCTTAAACATTTTGCCATCAATGGAACATTTGAACAGTTTTTGCCAAAACAGAAAAGTGATATTCTATGAAAAATAGAGTTACCTCTCTTTATTCACATTTTAGAGGCAACAATAAGCACAAAGTTTTCTGTTTCTAATAAAGTTTGTTATATTATGTTTTCTTGTATTATAAGTTCTGACATTGTTTAAATAGTATGTGTGAAGTTTATGCTTTTGATGTGATAGTTTAAAAGTGTGTGTGTGTGAAGATTGTACTTTTGATCTTGTATTGTATTTATAAAGTGTGTGTATGTTTGACATTTATACTTGTTAAACAATGTACAGATATCTCACCTTTAAGTGAAAGTTGATTTTATTGTTTAGTTAAACATACAGTAAGAGTTGAAAAGAATGAACTTTTCTAAAAATTGTAAAATCAAAAAACAAAAGTGATTAAAATACTTTTCAACTCTGACCATTGTTTGTCTTATTTATCAATAGATCTTTATGTTATAGTTTTAAAACTATTATGAGTGGAATAATGTCAATGAGATGTATACACACATGCTATTTTATAGCTACACACAAATTGGATTATTATGAGTGGAATATTGATTTTGAGAGGTAAACATACACACAAAGTATTGAAAGGTACACATTTATTTATTGTGATAAAAATACAAGGAGAAAAAAAAAGAACTTTATTGGATATTTTTTTCACTGGTTTAAAAATTCTCATTTAGTATGGATGTTTCTCGAGAGTTTGTTTGGATATAAGTTCTGTATAACACAATGGATGAAGAAGTGAACAATCTTTTGGCACCAATTTATTACTATATAGAAAATCCTATTTCTGATTCCTCAGCTAGCAAACTTTATCACATTGTTAATGCGGATGGGAAAAAATCGGTTATCACAAAATAAAAAGATGGTTAAATGCACAAGACAATTATTCGTTGCAAAAAACTCCCAGACGTTCTTTAAAGACTTTTTTTTTCATATATTCCATTTAATACAAATAATGAATGAGCTAGAGATGATATATAAATATATTTGCAATTATATCTTCCAGAGAGAAGTGAATGGTCCTTTCCGTCAATTTAACCCAATAAGATCAACTTTGATACGAAACGAAGTTGTTCCAAAGCGACGAGAGCATCATTCAAATTGGCCAGTAAGAACATGGAGAACGGGTAACATACCAATATGTGTGTTGTTTTTCTATGAAGATTATGAAGAATTTATGGAAGATTTGTTTTTCTGCAGTCATGATTTAAACGCAGTATTAGCGGAATACTTAGACATCTACACACCACTTGAAAATGAAGAATAGATGATGAAAATATAGACAATTGTGTAAGGTCCTTTTAAGGACCACCCAAATAAATAAAAAAAAAGAATCTATAGATTGTTGTTGTTTTTTTTTTCTTTAATAATGATTGAGTGTCTCTAAATGTAATATTTGTCACTGTACGTTATGTTACGTAAGATATTAAACTGTATACTAGTTAATCATTTACAAATGAATATGTATGTAATATTTGTCACTGTACGTTTAACAATCATTTGTTATTTTGTCTTTTTTTACCCTCGATGTTGTCACTTTATTTTATTTTTTTTATTTTATGAATTTGAATGCCATTCTGGTATCTTTCATTCCTTTTTCAAGACTTTTTCTCATATATTCCATTTAATACAATTAATGAATGAGCTAGAGATGATATATAACGTTTTCGTGTTCGAGGAGCGATAAGGGAGAATGTATATATATCTTTGAAAGTTAAAAAAACAAACATTGATTAAATTATATCATTTGTGTGAGGAAAATATTGATTGATTGATTGTTGGTTGCTTAACGTCCAGTGGCAAATATTTCATGCATATTCAGGACGAGAACAAGTTCACAATAAATACAATATGTAGGTTGATACGATAGAGGCCATCTGGGATGATGGTCGGAGAAATTTGGACTGCTTCTGGAAAATGAGGGTATATTGGATAGGGACATAAATTTTGCCTTGCAACAGGCCACCTACTAACCCCTCAAAGAGATGTTGCACGGATTCTTTACGTGCAAAGAGCGTGGCACTCTCTTTACACGAGGCATCGGATTTAACGTCCCCCTTCTGACCGGACGTGACTGCGAACTTGATACATCCCGCACAGCCAAACGGAAGCCCCACTTCGGCAAGCGTTTTACTGCCAGTCGGGAGAAGACCAAGTGACCATATTTCTATACCCCAGTCACCCTTGGGGAGGGTGTACTGGATATATTTTACCAAATCCATCCATCCGAAAAGTTTAGTTCTAAAAACATGTCATTACATGCACGATTATGTTATGACTCCCACGCATGAATATTATTGTGTCATATCTATATAGTAATGATACATCACCTTATCCTCACTTATACCTATATTTAAACCACCGTATATAAAAAGACCACAGTCACCACGACTCAAGGTCAAATTGATTTGGTGAGAGAAGCAACCAAATGTGATTACGAACAGCTCGACACAAATTTATTGAAGAGAGAAGCTGATTGATTGATTGTTGGTTGCTTAACGTCCAGTGGCAAATATTTCATGCATATTCAGGACGAGAACAAGTTCACAATAAATACAATAGGTAGGTTGATACAATAGAGGCCATCTGGGATGATGGTCGGGGAAATTTGGACTGCCACTGGAAAATGGGGGTATATTGGATAGGAGCAGAAATTTTGCCTTGCAACAGGCCACCTACGGACCCCTCAAAGAGTTGTTGCAAGGGTTCTTAACGTGCAAAGAGCGTGGCACTCTCTTTACACGAGGCATCGGATTTAACGTCCCTTCTGACCGGACGTGACTGCGAACTTGATATACATCCCGCACAGCCAACCGGACGACCCACTTCGGCAACCGTTTTACTGCCGGTCGGGAGAAAGATCAAGTGACCATATTTCTATACCCCAGTCACCCTTGGGGGGAAAGGGAGAAGCTGTGTTTACCATTGACGACAAGACTAAAGTAATTATTAAGAAAGCAGGAAGACGACTACACTAAAGACATTCATTCATATCGTTGTAAAGAGTAAAAAAATAAAAATCAACAGAGACGTATGGTTAAAACTGAGTAATCTGAAAGAGAGTATACTGTTTCTTCATTCTTTTATTGAAGATCACCAAACCATTTATTTTGAAAACAATCGTCATGTCGGGCATGGAGAAGAAGCTTCTAACTACAGTCTTGGCCTATTCTTTTGCCGAGGTGTTACAGGAAATAATTACAAAGAAAACCAAAGAACGTGTTCAGGTTGTCAAGTTGAACACCCCAGTCAATATAACCACGAATGTTTGATGAATGGAGAGCAGGAGCACTTGGAAAGACATTTTGAAACAGCATGTCATTCATTTTCACTTTTACAGAAGACGTTAAAAAACTGAACATGTCATCAGAATTTGTATGCAATTACTTCTTACTTAACGTGATTGTATTGGATAGACTACGTAGTCAACCAATAAAAGACACTGTTTACCGTTTAATTGAAAAAAGAATCAAATCACGTGAACACTTAATATGACATTTTTTTTTTCAATTTTTTTCTTCATATAGTGTACAATGTATGTAATTTTATTTAACTCTTTACCGTTCCTATGACCCGAATTCGGGTCATAAGCCTTTTTTTTGTTATCAGTGAAAAGTATCCACATTTTAGATAGGTGTTGTTTAAAATACATATACAATGTTATACATTTTTAAAAAGCTTAGGTTCTCAAGATTTTAAATATGTAACTGTCATCGGTAAATACTTGTTTTAATTTACTCAAAAAAAGACTTATTAAAAAAAACACAACCCGAGAAAACTGCATAAAATTACCGCCATTTAACAAATTTCAAAGCTGCAGTTGAACGGAAAAAAAAGGTATTAAATTCCAATCGCACTTCCATGAACGGATTCTCGAATATTCAATAGACAAAACTAAAACTTTTGGCCGATTTATTTTTTCTAAAATCACTTATTTTTTTTTAAGAATGATTTTCTTAAACGTATGGTCGTTACTGACCAACAGTTAGCCGTTGTTTTTCTATGTTTCCGACATTTGGACTCGTATAACTTGATACGTATTTAAATAGGAAAAACTAAATTTAGCTGCTTGTTCCTTGTTAAATTATCTAAATTTTGGTGTATAATACATTTTTATTAGTCTAATAATTACTTCACAATGATCAGAGAAAGATTCAAGTCGGAAGATGAAAAACGGATTTTTTTCCGTCCGTCACAACTTGTTATTTGTTAGAATTTTATATCAAAATGGCTACGCCCCCGACAGAAGTTGACGATGAAATAGGTTAGATTTTCTTTAATTTGAAAGTCCCTTGAACTTGCATTGAACATAAATTTATTGTTGTAGTAAAATTATGAAACAGATTTCTTAAAATCTCATTACGATACTCCATATAGATGAAAATGGACCTCCGGGCAGAAGTTTTATGTCGACCTTGAGTACGAACTATATTTTTCGTTTAGATTTCACTTTCTGAAACATGAACCAGCCCTTGTAATTAAAAAAAAAACACACTGAGAGAATCACAGAGATATCCGATGACATATTTTACGGTCATTCTAATGATTCTTACATAATTTTTTGAACTGATGTAGTGTCAGAAACAAAAGTGGGTGCTTGAGTACGATGCCGTGATGGTATTGAAAAATGGGCGTGTCCAAAGTAGTCTTTATTTTTTTGTGTAAAAAAATGTTACCCATAAACCATACATGTGCATGTCCCGAATGATTTCCTCAACATATTTTTGTTATTTGTTTGTATTTGTTCCGGAAAATGTGAAATGCATATTTCTTATTCTCACTCAGATTTTGATGACTATGAAGAGCCTTATACAGATGAAGGAATGTCTGAAGAAGAGGAAGATTATTTAGACTATTTGCTTGGTGACAATGAGGAGGAAATGAATGATTTCGATGATCCATGGATACCAGCAGATACTTATATGTTTGTAATCAAAATTACACGATAAGGCAGATTTTCTTATTTCATTAAAAAACATTATCAATAAATAATTATCATGATCATATATCAGTTTGAATAGCTAATAAATATTTGTTTCAATCAACTTACAATACTACGGTGTAATGAAATAACCAGCTCAAATATCTGTATGCACACTAGAAAAACATAATCCAAATTTGCTTGCTTATTATCTAAAATGCTGAGCGAATGCTATTTTTATTGACCAGATCTACTTTCTAGACTTTATTTCAAAGCTTCGTGTTGAAGGCCGTACCGTGACATATAATATTTTACTTATATGAATTGTTACTTGGATAAAGAATTGTATCATTGGCACTCATATCATTTCTTTCTATTCTATATTCTATGCATCTTTTTTAGCTTTCAAATTCAAAATTAGCTAAGGCTCTATTTTTAGCCGTTTTCACTAATAGCATCTTCTGTTTGGCAATTTAGACTTTTTCCTACAATCCCTTCAATACCATCAGATAACTTTAGACCTTTCACTGTCCAATTAATGAAGAAGACCTTGTACATATATAACATAATTTCTAATAATTATTTAAGATTTTTCATGTCATTTTTAACAGATCTTCACAATCATCAGTTGAAAGTAGTTCAAGTTCATGTACCCTCAATAGTACCAGGATCTACTGGAAAGATGAAAACAGCAATGATGATGGGGCTCCAGATCCAAGAACAGTACAGTTTAAACCAAACAAGAAACCAGGCATACAATTTGGAAGATTGTCTAGGTAAAATTATAGTCTTATAGATAAAAAAAATGTTAACTACATGTACTGTTCAAAATTTATTAACAATTGTCTTCATTACTTAACTACATTTCCTACACCTAACTATACTTTTCAGTGAGAAAAAGATGTAAATTAAAATTATTTTTGAATCTCGGTGTAAATAAAAAATAAATTCTATTTTAGAAAAGTTTCCATAAAATTTCAACTATTGCTATTTATTTACAGACACACATTGAAGTTATTGACCTCTCCTGTTGATTTCTTTAAATTGTTTTTAACTGGTATGTTGCTCACATCCCTCTGCTTGTCTACAAATCAACATGCTGCATATCATATCAGGAATGGTAAATTTCAGTCATATGCTGGGCCTAATGGAAGTTGGGAAGTTGTTACAGAGCAGGAGATGGAAAAGTAAAACTTAAATAATGTCATGAATGTAGCAACATAAATGAAAACAAGGAATATTGTACATATGCATGCCGAAAATTTAGAAAGGACATATTCAATGAACATGATGAAAGCAAATACTTTCATTTAATGTACTTGTAGCATTCTTTCATTTTATTAATAATGTTCATGCATGCAATATATATATATAAAAAAATAAGATGTGGTATGATTAGAAATGAGACAACTCTCCTCAAGACCAAATGAACATATTGAATATTGCATGAGACACTATCTGGCTTGTAAGTCTGTGTCATAGTTTTTAAATCATCTAATTACAAGCACATCATTTGGATTAAATGTCCGTACTACATAAAGATATATACATTTGATTCTAATAATGCAGTTTCATTAAAAAAAAGGTTTTTTTCAGAAAACCATAAAGATGCCTGGATTAATGTTAAATTAATTTCAGATTACTTTCTGCAAATATCTATTATTTAAGATTTTTAAGGTTCATTGGTATATTGATATACATGTCCTTTATGAAACTCAGTTCTGTTGACCGCTACTGGAGTAGAGATGCCCTGTACAGATTCAATCCTGTTCCATCCTGCATGTCATGTGTAAGATTTAAGGCCATCCTTTCATTTCTACAGATTACACCTTTACCTGATGTTAACAAAGGTGAGAGACTGTCCAGGAAATTAATTCTTACATTAGTTAAGTGTATGAATTATTATTGTTAAATAATGATATTTCTGTTCTATTTACTTTAAAATTAGAAAAAATATGTTTTGTACCATGGGTGTTTCAATATACTATCTTATCATATGTTCTCTATCAATCTGTGTTTACTGACTGACTTAGTATTATATGAATGTTGAATTTTGTGTTCAGTTTATTATCATAATTAGTGTACACGCAACATAATCTTCTTTTTTCATGTTTTGTAGATAAGAAACTTACAAGAGTAGAACCAATCATTGAACATGTAAGAAATATTTCAAGAGAACTTTTTCAACCTTATGAAAAGATTGCTGTTGACGAAAGAATTGTTAAGTCAAAGCATAAATGGAGTGGAATAAGACAATTTATGAAAGATAAACCTGTTAAATTTGGGATTAAGCTTTGGGTATTAGCTGATACCATTACTGGCTACACATGTGATTTTTATGTTTATTTAGGGAAAAAAAGAACTCAAATTACCGATTTATCAAAAGGTCTTGCATATAGTGTAGTTATGAATTTAATGCCAAATTATTGTAATCAAGGTTATAGGCTTTTTATTGATAGTTTTTATACAACTTTAAATTTAATTAATGATTTGTTAGACAAGAAAGTCTACACCATAGGAGCTGTTCGTGGAAACAGTACTGCAAAGCCTAGTGTGTTTAAGAAAAATGATGGCTGGGAAAAACTTGCGGGTAGAGGTGACTTTAGATGGCATAGAGAGAGCAGATTTTTAACAGTTCAGTGGAAAGATTGCAAGGTAGTGACAATTGTTTCCCCTATACACACAGGTAGTAAAGTATCTGGTTGTACCAGAACTTTTCAAGCCAGAACTGGTTGGAAAAAACAGGTTGTAAAGCAACCAGAGTGTATTAAAAGTTATAATGATGGTATGTTTGGTGTAGACAAGTCAAACCAATATCTATCAAGGCATCGGTGTTATATAAAAACTAAATTTCATTGGTGGAAAGTATTGTTTTTCCATTGCCTTGATATGATGGTAGTTAATTCTTTTATTCTCTTCCAAGAATTCAGAACTGAATTTCCAAATAAATTTGAATCAATTCCTGCACATTTTGGCCAATTAGAATTCAGAGAGTCTTTGGTTAGATCATTGTTAGATGTTGGATCATTAGAAAAGAAGCATGAATCATTTGCTTGCACCCCATCTTTTAATGAAAACTCTAATCGACTGCGTTGTACGTTTTGTTATGCTCATGCAAAGATGTATAGTTTGCCTGTTCAACATAATAAAACTGTATTCTGTTGTGAAAAATGCTCAGTGTGTCTATGTTTAGTACCTGAAAGAAACTGCTTCAAAAAATGGCATAGTGTTGAAGGAAAACCAGTCAGAAATTGGGTTAAAGAAAATGGTAGAAAGAAAAATCAACTGTTGTGAATATCACAATCATTATGCATTAACAGTCCACTTTTAAATTAACAATATATTTATGTACTATGTATTATGTATTAATAATTTACAGTTCTTGATAAGTTAATAATTAAAAAAAAAAAGGAAAAAAAGCATGGGATAGAAAAATAAAGAAGTATTATGTTAAATATTACTTATTTGTTTTAGTGAGAAAAAAGATGGAAATGGAAAAAAAAACTATCCTTACTGGGGACTTTATATGTGTTGAGATACAATTGAATATCAACAATATCAAGTTCTTGGATAGGATGGAAAAAAACTACATAATGAATGAATGTTTCAACATCAGAAGAAAAGTACAGAGATATTTTTAAAAGGTAGGTTAAAGCAGCACCTTTGGACATAAACTTATTTACAATTAAACTCTCAGTAGTATGCCATAGACCTGCTATAATAACAAAAGAGCAAAAAAAATGGTTTCAAATACTTTTGGTATTATATCAAAGTATATATTTACAATTAACCAAGACAATTTACCAAAGCAATTAACATAAACGGATCAATTCTTTTTTTTTTCTCATAATGATGAATACAGTGAGTAATTTCAATTTTTCTGTTGTCATAGCAACCACCTAGTTTTTCACACCCATTACTAAAATAAAAACATTAAAATCAAATGTGAATTCACTGATTTAAACTTGATACAGTTAACATAACAAAACAAAAAGAATGATCGTACCTACGGCCAATATTTTATTTTTTTAAACTTGTAGGGTTGCCATAGCAACCATAAAACTGAGTTGGTTTACAAGTTTTTACAACTCTAGAAATAAACTATATTAGTTTAACGTGTTACTAAGCATAAACTGCTACTTACAGTCAATATTGAAGGTAACAAGAAAAAAACAACATTTTTAAGAAAAAACGGTTGTTGCCTAGCAACACAATTTTATATGAACGGTTGGATTTATGGAAATCAAAACTCCATCATTTTTTTCAGGAGTCAATATCAGGTAAAGTTCTTGTAAGAATAGACCCTATTTGACTATATAAGTTCATGTTTTGATGGATGGAAGTCTTGAAACACAGAAAAAAACGTTGTAAAAACCGCGTTCACATGCTGTTCAATTCGTTGCTATGGCAACTGTTGTCATAGTAACTGACCGAAACTGTGTTTTAATATTTTGTGTTATACTATTTACCAATGTACAACATCAAAACAAACATTGGAAATTGTAAAAGCATTTTTTTTTATGATTGGAAAATCTTGTTCATATCCATGTAAAATTCCTTAAAATAAACACAAACGGTAAAGAGTTAATATTTATATTCTTGTATTCATGTTTGAAATTTTGTATGTTCAATAAATATTTCTTATCTTGTTTTCTTTTTGAAAATTTGATGGTAGAACTCAACTGAGGCTTTTCTTTCACGATTTGGTTTTACAATGTTGGTTTTTAATATTCTGTGGTCAAATGATTTTTAACAGTTTTTGCATTGTTGGTTGAGAACGGAAGCTTAATACGTCAAAAAGGAACACCGATACAAAAAACGTAAAAAAACATATTAAAATATAAAAAAGAAGCTAAATACATGAAAGGAAAAGATATATTAAATTTCAAAATTGAAACCCCGTTTTTTTCTTCAAAAATCATTCTCTACGTGCGACAGTAGCGACAAGTTTATACGTGGCCAGTGTAGATGAGCAGCTAATTGCAGAAAAAAAAACTGCCATCGTTCATCGGCAGTGCGTGGGAACAAAAGGCCATGTGAAGAACAGCTTTAAATAGTAGCTAGCGTTGTTAACGCAAAAGTTGGTTGTATAGACCAATACTCCTCACTTACAAAGAGCATTGTCAACAAAGTCGGAGTTAAGTAATCATGAGATTAGCTTTACATCAAATTGTTTGTGTGGATTCTATAAACCAATTTTTAAGTGGAGGGAATCTAATGGAAGAATGAATACTTTCCACATTGTTACAGGTATATTACTGTATTTCAATATATGATGTCTTCATATCTTACTTTACTTATTTTGAGTGTATGATGTCTTCATATCTTACTTTACTTATTTTGAGTGAACATATATTAACTTTCTTTTTTCAACTTATGAAAAACCATCCTAAATAATAAAAGAAAATACATTAGAGGGGGGAAAGGGAAGCGTCTTTGAATTACAGAAGGTTGAACCTACGACTTCAACTCCAATCACAAAACATCACGTCACCCGGCATGTAGTTTTCCTATTGTCAAATTCCGTTTCTTCAGTGAGGGTGTTCCAAGGTCCGTGTTCCAATGAAGATGAAGAATTGGTGATTGTTTGATAGTTGCTTAACGTCCAGTGGCAAATATTTCATGCATATTCAGGACGGGAACAAGTTCACAATAATCACAATAGGTAGGTCTTGTCATAATAGAGGCCATAAGGGGTAATGGTCGGGGAAATTTTGACTGCCACTGAAAAATGAGGGTATACCGGATAGGAACAGAAATTTTGCCTCTCAACAGGCCACCTACGGGCCCTCAAAGAGTTGTTGTAAGGGTTTTTAACGTGCAAAGAGCGTGGCACTCTCTTTACATGATTGATTGATTGTTGGTTGCTTAACGTCCAGTGACAAATATTTCATGCATGTTCAGGACGAGAACAAGTTCACAATAATCATAATAGGTAGGTTGATACAATAGAGGCCATCTGGGATGATGGTCGGGGAAATTTGGACTGCCACTGGAAAATGAGGGTATATTGGATAGGGACAGAAATTTTGCCTGGCAACAGGCCACCTACGGACCCCTCAAAGAGTTGTTGCAAGGGTTCTTAACGTGCAAAGAGCGTGGCACTCTCTTTACACGAGGCATCGGATTTAACGTCCCCCTTCTGACCGGACGTGACTGCGAACTTGATACATCCCGCACAGTCAAACTGACGCCCCACTTCGGCAAGCGTTTTACTGCCGGTCGGGAGAAGACCAAGTGACCATATTTCTATTTCCCCCGTCACCCTTGGGGATAGATGAAGAATTGGTATGCCCGATTTGAACTTAATTATACGTGGGTTTTATTCGAAATAAAATACAGTGTCTCAAATTTTCACCCATTGTCAACTCAAAATGGGTCAACTAAACACAGTGTCGCCTAGTCTTTTCAACAAAAGACTATTTACAAGGGGATCAACATTTCGAACAAGGTTTTGAACACAGAAAGCCCTTGTGTTCCATAAAAGTGCAGTTGATGTATATGATAATAGTAGATCGGGAGATAGGATTCAGTTGAAGCTGGATAGTCTGATAAACATCAGACAGAATTTAGAATCACTGAAAGACTGTTTCCCTGATGTAAGGCCGTAACATATATTTGACTCTTTTAAAAACGTAATTATATTTACTGTACTGTGTTTTGGTGATAACTGTATCGCCATGGTTTTGAAGAGTACCAAGAAGACCTATTTTAAAGAAAAGCTGATATTCTGTACGAGAACATTTTATTTTTAACTATGTTGATTTTATGAATACAGATACTTTTTATGTTAATTTCGATCCAATGTAACGTTATTTGTTTACATTGAATTTAAGCTGATGTGAATGTGTTTATCATTTAGCGGTGTGATATTTATCATAAATAAAACCTTATTAAATTTAAGAGTTTTAGGTCTCTGATGATACTATCAAATTTGTATTCAGCTATTTATAATGATATCAGTTTGTCTAGTAGGAAATGCCATTATTATGTGTGTATCACTGGAAGTGTTGTGTGAAAGTAATGAGTTCATAAGGTCATCCGAGGGAGGAGTCCGAGATGCCAGACTTTCGGGTTTGCAGCGTTGATACGTTTGTTTTAAAATGATCTAAAATGGTTACTAGAGTGTCGAGAGATTAACTTTATTCATGTAAACTTTTAATATTGGAAATTATTATTAATTGTATTTTGTTTTACACATAAACCATCGTAAAAATTTAGTAAATTTTTGTTTAGGGGACGAGATGTTATATATCAGTATCATATGTATGGTCAGATTATGTTTCTGTATGTAAGAGAGAGTTGATCCCCTTTTGTCAGTATTTTGTATTTATGTTTGTGACGTCATCTTTGTCTGATTAAAATGTAGAAATGGAAAGCTGATGTGTTTTAGTGTGTCCGTATATAATCGCCTCCATCCATGCTACCAGAGCTATTCCCCTAGTCTGTAATATAACATCACAAATTAAGCAAATAAACGCCGAAATTTATAAAAAGGAACCAAAACCAACAGCATCAAAACAAAAGAACTAGCTTACAAAACATACATGTTATACTAAAAATAGAATATAGATGTTGTTAAAGACATTAAGTTTGTGTTTTTTTATTTTTTAAGTAAATTAAACACACGGTTGCTCTCTGATTGTTTTAGCACCATCGCATTCGTAGTGCGTCATGTGTTCAATTCAATATTAGTCCAAAATCCGATCCATATGATAATTTGTCGCACAGGTAATTTGAAAATATTTTTGTCGTTGTAACTATGTGTTACTAAATCTATCTGATAGTGCAAAAGAAACACTCTCATTTGCTCTATCTGATAGGACTAACATCGGTACCACACCTAGTTTGACATACCAAAATAATCACCAAAATAATCAAGGTATAAAAGATATAAATAAAGAAACTTTGGCGCAAGAATCTATAAATATCTGTGTGTGTCCTCTATGTAATCAGGAGGCAGGAGAAAATACAATAGAATGTGGTCAATGCCAAGAATGGGTCCATTTTTCATGTGGAAATATTTCAAACCCGTTAATCATGAATGACAAGGAATATATATGCCCAGTATGCTCTGACAATTTACTATATGCTTCAACTCAAACAACTGGTATTTCCCTGAATGAACAAGAACAAATAATTGATTTATCATCTGAAAGTCCTCAACCGTGTGTGGTTAATAGAAAAAGATCACTTCTCGACATGACACTACCCAGTTCAACAGCTACTGATATCTCCGATGGTATAAGTATGGGTCCTAGTCCAAATAAGCAAACATGTCCATCAAATAACATTAGCAAAGATGCGTGTATGCAAAAAATGCCTGAGGAAGCAGGTGCTAGATCTAAACAAAAGAAGCAACAAAATAGACAAAATGTTAAACCAACTCGTGAAAACTCATTAGAAAAGGCATATATAGGTCAACTAGAAAGTGAGATTGGAACATTACGATCAACATTAGAATTATATCAAAAATCGCATCATTTAAAACAACAAAAGGGGATAACTATTGATAATCCTCCTAGTGAACAATATCATGAACCTTCATCCTATGTAACGCATTCAAGTCATTATATGAATTTAGAAATAAAACTCCTAGAACAAAGGATGAGATCAATGGAAACCCATATTACACAAAGTATGCAAATACTTCAATTACAACAGTCACAAATGCAGATGCAAATGCAAGCTCAATTACAACAGAATTCATTTCACATGCAATCCAATCGTCAGCCACACCCTATGATGCATACTATGCACCCACCCCCATACCAACTTCCGCCACGTCCACCAGCTCAAATATATATGCATCCAGTAAATCCATACATGACCAACACAATACATCAAGGTCAACAATTGAACAATGGAATAGGCAATATGCAGGCACATAGATATCCTGCACAACAAGGTCCTCAGCTCATGAACCTATCTCATAGACAATACTCACGTCCAGAAGTAGTGCTACCTCATGGCCATATAAACCAGATCAACACAAATTTAGATAGAAACACTAGTGTTCATATGTCAAATGTCAATCAAACAGTCAAACCTGGAGTCATGTATTTAGAAAAGAAATCCGAAAATATCAATCCAGAACTTTTTACACATCAAAATAATAGAAATGAAAACCTAGATAGTATGCATCAAACTAATAGAAGTGAAAACATAAATCATGGAGATAGATTAGACAAAAATGCTAGTCAAACAAAGAGTTTCAAGAAAATGGATCAAACAGAAGTCAATGTTAACAGGTCTTTCTTAGAAAATACTGAAAGTGTAAACAAAGCACTTCCTGATCAGGAGAAATCAGTGATAAACTCTCAGAACGGTCAAGGGGAGATAATATCTTGTGTTGCAGAGATACACACAAGACCACACAGTGCAATCTCTGACGACTCGTGTAAGCCTCAAAACAATTATGCTGATCATTTTTTAGAGATTATTCCGTCCACCAAAAAACCACCAGAACTACTTCTGATAGAAGAAACAATTTCAAATCGGGAATAAAACTAGCTTCTAGCAATATTGAAGGAATAACCTCCAACTCTGCTTTTGCGTACTTTTTGAACTCAAATTTTGATATAGTGTGTATACAGGAACACTGGCTACATGATTTTCAATCTCACAATTTTGACAAATATTTTGAAAATAAAGCATCCTTTGTGCGGTGTCATGATTCGTATGAAAATATCTCAGGTGTAAACTTACCAAGAGGAAAAGGGGGTGTAGGGATTGCATGGTCTTCTTCAATATCTGGAAAAGTAACCAAAATGGATGAAGGGAACGAAAGAATAATAGGAATTTTAATCAATTCTGATCCCAAGATATGTGTAGTATGTGTGTACCTTCCTACAAACAATGCATCTGTTAACTCTATTGTAGACTATGGGGAGTGTCTGGACATTTTAGATCATATAATCAACAACTATAGCGGTACATATAAGGTTGTGATAGCTGGTGATTTTAATGGAACACTATTGAGGCCCAGAGTCGGCAACAAACAGGATGTGAGTTTACAGGCATTTGTCAGGGATCATATATTACTTGTTCCAACGTCAATAAAACCTACATTTGTACAACATTCCGGAGCTGGTTCATCTCAGATTGATTATATCTTATCCTCACATGAGGATGTCATTCTAGACTACATTACTCCTGAAAAACATGCAACAAATCTTTCTAGTCACAACATTGTTACTGCAGTCTTGGCTTCTAACATCTCGTCAAAAGTGAAACATTCGCATCAGTCTACTGCCATATGGAAATATCAATGGGACAAAACGGATCTCTTAGAATTTAGAAATATTGTTCAACTTGAACTAGGAAAATGTAATGGAAGAACTCAAAATGTAGTTGATGAATCAAACTTGGAGCTGTTAATGACAATTTTACAAAAAGCTACCAAGGTCTCTACTCCAAGGAAAATTATTCATCTTAAAGGTCCTAAGTGGAAGGCCTCTCCTACAGCAAAAATCCTTTTAGACATATGTCACAATACATACAGAGAATGGTGTGAGAATGGCAAACCAGAGGGCCAACTGAAACACAAAAAAGTTAAAGCTCAAAGGGAACTTCGTCGACAGTTCCGAATGGAAAAAAACCCTGGATCGACAAGACCTGTACAACCAGATTATGGAAAACCCGTCTACAGAACTATTCCATCGTCTCATCAAGAGGAATAGGGGAAGCTCAGTGGTCAAAACTCACTTGCTAAAAATAGACAATTTCGAAGTAAATGATCCAGTCAAGCAACGTGGATGCTTCATGAAATACTTTGAAGATCTAGCAGTACCGAAGGATAAAGGGTATGACGAAAAATACCTCGAGCTTTGTACTATAAGACATAAACTTATTTCTGAGATGTGTTCCAACAGTACAGAGGCTTTTGTACCATTTACTGAGAATGAGATCCAGAGCGGTATTAATCACCTACATGCTGGTAAAGCAATAGACGAATTTGATATATGTGCCGAACAACTGAAGGCAGCAGGAGACATTTTAGTGCCAATTATAACAAAGTCTTTTAACTCAATACTAAGTAATGGTGCCTTCCCTGATGCTTTAAAGTCTGGAATCTTAACACCAATTCTGAAGAAATTAAAAGATCCTTCCATTTTGGATAATTACAGAGGAATAACTGTAACTCCTGTTTTCACTAAGTTATTTGAATGTGTATTACTCCCAAAAATTGAACAACATTTTGGAAAGGATCAAAGTCCGCTTCAGTTTGGGTTTACAAAAGGCCTATCCATGCTACTAGCAGCACTGATTATCTCAGAAGCAAAATGTGAGAGCAAACTTACTCCTCTGACACCGTTATGTCTTATTACAGTTGACAGTATGAAGGCGTTTGATGTTGTCAGTCATATAATCGTTCTTGACAAGTTGTACGAAACAGGGGTGCACCCTAAGATATGGACTATCGTAAAAGACCTATATAATGGTATGACTTCTAAAGTAAGATGGGCTGGTGGAATTAGTGACAACTTTAAAATTCTTCAAGGAGTGAGACAAGGTGGAATTTTGTCTCCATTGCTATATAAAATCTATAACAACAATTTGCTAATGGAATTACAAATGGCAAGACTCGGATTTAGAATAGGCAACATTTATATGGGTTGTCCAACATGTGCCGACGACATCGCTCTTCTCTCAAGAGATACTAATGAACTACAATGTATGTTGTCAACTTTACATAGACATTCCCTACAAGATAGAGTTACAATTCACCCCACAAAGACAAAAGCAGTGGTATTCAGTAAAACAAAAAGTATAAAATCTTCATTGTCTTGGAAACTAGGGGACTCTGACATATCGCCAACCAACCAAGCAGTACATCTTGGTATTCTTAGGTCAGAACTGAAAGAAAATGTTTTAAATATAGAGGATCGTATTAGTTTATCTAGAAGGACAATGTATGCCTTACTGAATACAGGCCTCCATGGATCAAATGGTATCAATCCAATTGTCTCTTACAAAATTTACCAGTCTTACATCATACCGAAGTTATTATATGGTCTGGAAGTTCTCCCTCTGAATAACTCTCAATTAGACATCTTGAAAAGATTTCATATCTCAAATCTGCGCCGATTTCAATCTTTGCCAACGCGTACAGCAACATGTATAGTCTATTTACTATTGGGTGCACTACCGATAGATGCAGAGATACACAAGAGGCATCTTAGTCTTCTCCATAACATTCTCACTTGTAATAACACAACAATAAGAAATCTTCTGCTCAGACAACGTGCAGTAAATGGTGATAACTGTGACAGTTTTTTTGGTAGAATTCAAGAAATTCTTGAATTGTATGAGTTACCAGATATTGATTCTCTATTACTGGAACAACCATCAAAATTAGCATTTAAATATCAGTGTAAATGTGCAATCCAGAAGACATGGACAAACTTACTTAAAGCTGAAATGGACAATAAATCAACTCTAAAATATATAAATGTAAATGTACTGTCTATTGGTACTCCGCATACATTATGGAAATCCCTCCGCTCAATGGTATCAGAAGTGAAGATGGGCATCACTAAAGCTAGGATGCTGACTGGCACATTTATGACACAAGCAACTAGATATAAATTTAAAATAGAAAACGCTGATCACATTTGCCAGCTATGTGCGATATATTCAGAGGATATTAAACATATTTTGTTAGAATGTCCAGCTCTTCATAGTGTAAGACAATTATACTACAGCCGTTTGAAATTAGAAGTTATTCATGTAATTGGGGAAAAGAAATGGCTTGAACTCTTTGGAAACCATGAATCTATATTGCTTCTGATTTTGGACTGCTCAAACTTTAGTGGAAATTTTAATACCGAACAAATAACGGTCATTACAAAAATATCTACCGAATTGTGTCATCAGCTATATATTAAAAGACTTAAACTGTTGGAAGGACTCAAAATAACATCAACAATTAACAAAGGGACAAGTTCAACTAATGTGTAGTATTTCTAAGTGATCAGTAACTTTAAAACATATATATTATTTGTCTTAATATATACATATCAGTGATTGAGGTGATGGCAAGGTAGTCTGCTCCCTTTTTTCTATAAACTTTACTTATAGTGTTGAGACCAGCATTAGTAGTATAGGTCGTGTATACATGTACATAATTCCTTGAGAGGACCTATGGAGAACCTGTGTATATAGTGTATATATATTTAAAGTGCTACAAGATATTCTTGGTGTTCCTTAATGGAAGCATAATACATACAGAAGAAGAAGAAGAATACATAATTGAAGTTGAATTGTAATTTTCTGCCGTCGCTTCACTTCAAATAGTTGACCATATAGAAAGAAGACTAAACAGTTCATCAGCAACAACAATCGCTATCAAAGTTTTTACATATCCTCCCTTTTCCTGCGACCGTGAACGTATTGTATTTCAGGTAAATAAAAATAATTTAGTCACTTTGCGTATGAACGTTAGATGGTATGTGACAAGACCGAATAGGAGACATTAAATTTTAACGATTCCGTTATCTCTATATCGATAAATGCCTGGTTGGGAAAACCTCACAAATTTCTGAAATATAGTCAACTAAACTGTAACTTAAAGGAATTTAAATTGTGTAGGAAAATACGGTTCCTTCTAGATAAGATAGGTTAGATACATATAACGACAAAATCATTTTTAGTGACTTTATTTTTGTTATATCTACTTTACGTGACTCTGCATTTGTGTATGCCGTCATACTTTGAACGACAAAATTATTTTATATCTACCTGTGCTAATTTCAAATGCTCATATTTACACCAGTACTGAAATCCTTCAAGGGTAGATTTTACATAGATAAATGCAATCGTATAATATAAGCAAAATGAGGATGTTAAATTTGATGTCTGCCTTTTTTTTTGTGCTTCTTCGTTACATTTGTTGTTTTTTATAGTGATTAAGATGATAACACAATGTTGACTGATGGAGGTGTCAGACCACCAATTAAAAATCCCTATCTGTTCAACCAAATTTTGCAATTTTCACAGCTTTCTAAATATTTTACCTTAAGTTTAACTTCACAGAAACCAGGTATATCCTTAATTGTACATGTATCAGCTTTCTACATGCCAATTTTCACAATACCTTTAAAGCCTTCTAACAAAATAATTGATCTTCAAACAGAGGTACTCCAAAAAAAATACCTGGTTTTCTGGAAATCTAAAATTAGTATACTATGGAGCGCAACTTTCAGTTTGAATTGTTTTACATTGTCATATCAGGGACTTTTGGCTAAACAGTTCCCTCTTTCTGTAAATATTACAAAATAACATTAGCATATCACACTTCATACAAAGAAAGATAATATCAAACATTTACACACTGGTTAAAAAAATCTAGAATCTTAATGAAATTCAAGCTTCCGTTCAAAAAAGAATATGACTGCTACATTTCATTATGTACTTAGTACAAATTTACACATCCAATACTTGTGAAAGGTCTCACCTTTTAATGTTTACAGTTTCCGAATCCTTTATTTCCATGGCATTGATTCTTTTCTTCTGCAACTCACAGAGAATCATGTTGCTAGTGCCAGATGTTGTTGGTTGATTTTGTTCGGCAATAAACCCAAATGAATACTTATTTGGTGTCAGCTGTTCAATTTCGTTGTCTACTTCATCTGTGTTTGGAAAGTAACCCTGTTCCGGAAAAGTATATTTCCGGCACTTTGAAAATAGTTTTTTTAATGGCAAGCCATTCTCAAAATTGTCACACACATCTCCAAAGCCCTCATATTTAAACCTGTTTGTAGCATAATTCTTAATAATAAAAAGACACTCCACATGTTCTTTATCATGTGTTTGTAACTTTCCACCAATTCTTGTGAGCTCTTTTATCAGTCTAGTCTTCTTCATTTTCTCTGTTTTTATTAATCTGTCCTCAGTTTGGTATTTGCTGAAAGTCCCAGGTTTGGGTTTTTTATAGGCCATAGCCTCTACTTTGTCCTTCATAAGCTGTACTCCAAACATGTCTGCCTCGTTCCCAGAGCTGCAGCTACTTCTACGGTCTCCTTCTTCTATCATTGTTGTTGTGTGTCCTGAAATTTACCCAAACATCTAAACTATTTTAATGATAACTTTGTTACCTACTATTTTTTGCATGATTATTTTAAATGTTTCTACCCTCAGGGATTTTACATGTTTTATACATCATGGAAACATTGTACACAGACATTATCATTTTGACAAACAGTGCATTTCTGTTTCAAGTTGCATGTCTATGTTGTATTTTGTATACTGTTGTTTGTCTTTTTTTTTTCTTCATTTTTTGCCATGGCATTGTAAGTTTATTTTTTTACTTATGAGTTTGGATGTCCCTTTGATGTCTCTCGCCTCTCTCTTGCATTTGCTGTACTCTTCTTATTGTATATGAACTGTTAACACATATGTCTCGCCTTTTTGTAATTTTGTGAATTTGCCCATGTTTCTGAAGACGTTTAAACATGCTAAAAGTATAAAATAATGAGCTAGTATATATAAATTCACTTCTTGAAAAGGCTACAAAAATACAAGAACTGTATAGTACTTATTCCAAAAAACCAAAATAAAATAGAAGTAATAAAACAAAATGCACATCCTGAAAAGAACTGCAACACTTGTGTTAAATTTACATGCTTAAATGATAATGAATAATAATAAATTTACAAGCAAGGTTTTTTTTGTAATTCTACCTCATTTTAAATTAAAGTCTGATAAATACAAATATCCAAGTGCATTATTTAAATCAAATGTAATTTGGATTTCTATGAATTTGATTATTTATAAAATCTTGGATCTTAGAAAAAAAACACCAAAGTAACATTATTTACCATTTAAAAACAATCCAAAACATTTTATTTATTAAAGTCCAAAGTATGGAATAAGAAATGTACACTGAAAAAAAGTTTTAGTGGTGCAATCCTTTTTTTTTTCAAATATATATATTCATTATACATTTTACAGAAGACATACCTAATTGAAATGTCTAAAACCCGTATTCTGAGTCTGTCAACGTTTTTCAACTTGACAATTGTATGCCGGACAATAAGTGTTAAGATTACAGACAATACTACTGGCAATATTGGGAGGATGACCATTAGAGCTGGAAGGACAATCTTATCCATGCCTTAGCTGTTAAAAAAAGAAACATGCATAGTATCAGTCGTGCATTTTTTTTTTTTTTTTTGCATTTTTTATAGTATGCTCATTAGTTCACACAAGACACAAAATAATATAAAAAAGGGGGGGAACACCATGTATTTTAATGTTCAACAAATTACAAACTTTCTATAGGAATGAGTGCAGACTTTTCCAAAAAAAAAATCAAATATGCAAGTTTTCTCAAACCACAAAAATTGATACCCATGAAAACAAGTAATCTACAGTAATTATTTTATCTGAATATACACAACATGCACAATGTATAAACTTTTCAATCCACCAAAAGTAATACATCTGTTTCACGAACCATGCCTCTTTTGGGGAGACGATAATATTCATAGATATTTTGTTTTGTTTACAATACTGGTTCTCAGATATGATCTTTACTAATTAGGTTTCATCTTATTGAGAAATAACTTGGGAATGTAACCAGTATGTATACACATTGTCATAGGGAAATTTTAGTTCTGATGGTCAGCAAAAGAACCATTCGAATTTTTCGGTGTGTTTACAATATCAAAACACACACAAGAACAAAAATATACTAATCTACAAAATAAAAAGATCTATCATTTTTACATGGTATAAGTTCTTGATATATTCCACCATATTAATTCTTTTTTATTTTTCAACACAGCCAATACATTCAAAAGTTTCCTGTCTAAGCAGGTATCTACATCAACTAATCCCATCATGACTCTCTGAAAAAATTACATAGTTTTCTCAATTTTCTTGGGATAAACCAAATTAAATTTGTATACTGCCCCAATATAGGTGATGAACAATGATAGGAAGTTATCACAATGAGCGATGGTCTGTGATTGTATTTCCATTATTGTGTAGTCTTGGTAAAAATTATACATGTTCCAAATTGATCGAATAATAAGGAAATAACATTTATTCTTTTGAAGTATACAATGAATGTTTTTATTGTCATCTGAGAGTTTCAATTAGCTAATTACTACCCACAAAACTTCATGAGAATATGTATGGCACAAGGTTATAATTTTCCCCATGGATAAGTCATAGTGCATTATTTTACGGTATTTTATTCAAGGCAAGATTTTATTGGTTCAAAGATAATTAACACAGAAGAAAACTATGTTTGTGAGCCAACGCTCTGTGTTGAAGTCTGTACTATATATCATTGCTTACTTTAAATACATTGAGTCTTTGATGGAGAGTTGTCTCATTGGCACTAATACCAAATCTTCTTATTCATATTTATATTCATGATATTATAAACAAAGAATAAAAATCCTATAAATATTTGAATATTCAATAATGGGAAATAGTTGGTCATGAAGTTCAAACAGGTGTTTGTTGAACAAATGTGTCATAGAATCTCTCTTAAGGTGCTACCTAACACTACAGGGAGATAACTATGTAAAATCAGCTAAACGTTTTAATTACGCTGTGTCTTTAGGAAATATTAAGCTTCTCAATCATCAAAATAAGTGTTTGTCAAACTGCTATATAACCAGTGTAATTTTTCTGATAAAACGGTTGGTTCAAATTTTTTGAAATTTTAATATTTTTGCCAAAGGGTCAAAATAAATACTTTGTCAAAATTTTATGAAAATTAAACGAGCCAAATTAATTTTAGTGATGCTTTTGGGTACCACCTAAATTGAATATTAGTCAATTTAAATATCTGAACTACTTACACTTCCTTTGTTCTTCCATAATCAGACAAGACATTGGGTCCAGAATTTCAATCAACAATTTTGGTTTCTTTTTTTGTTTGTACTAATCCAATAATGGATTCCATGTAATTGCCTAATTCTTGGAGGAAAAGAGTTTCCAGCCTTTCAAATCCAAGAAGAAGCTGAAAAATATAACAATAAATAAAGTATTGGGTTACATCAATTAACTTATGGACATTGTACTCTGCACACAGATTCATAATGAAAAACATCAAGTTAAGCCTTTAAAATGATTTTTAGAAACCAGGCCTGAAGTATATGTTGTTCATTTAAATTAAATACCTTTAATCCCATAATATTACCTGGTTATGCAGAGTAAGTGCCGGATATTGCTCTATAATTTCCAAGAAGGAAGCTCTTTCGGAGATGATTAGCTTCCTTCAGTCAGCAAAGGTGGCATTTAACCTATGCTGCAATGATTCAAAGTTAAAATTTAGTTTCTTTGATTCATTAATCATCCATTACTTGTGCAAATGAATGGAACGGTCGTCCTCTGATTGGGGTCTTTCTGGCAGATATTTAGCCAAACCCCACATCAGAGAACTTTTCATCGGGATTGTAGTACTGGAGGACTTTTGATCGGTCTTTTTTCTTTTTCTTGCCTGTACTTCTGACAAATTGTCATCAATCCTCCTCCTGCTGTTGCCAAATTTCGTAATTTGGTCTTTCAAATAAACCTGCAAAAAATGGTTAAAATAATGATACATGTTTATAAATACGTATATATATGTATGGATTGCATTTCATAAAATAACCATTTTATTCCCAAATGTATTTATACTTAGAGTCAGAATGTTTCAAGCAATCATGGAAATTTTATACATGCATGATTATAAAAAAGTTCCTTTCTATATCTGTCATACAAGTGAGAATTTAGCGCTATAAAACCAGGTTCAATCCACATTTTTCTACATTTAAAAATGCCTGTATCAAGTCGGGAATATGACAGTTGTTGTCCATTTGTTTTTGATGTATTTTGACATGTGATTAGCGACTTTCCGATTTGATTTTCCACCAAAAAACGAAAGCCAATACAAACACATTCACGAGATGTATAAGTAGCGAGCCACGTCAAACGAATATCACATAAAACCATTCAACAGTAAAAGTGATATTAACAATAGAACAAAGACAAATGAAAGAACTATAAAACACGTTGTTAATATAATAAACAACATCAGTACGCAGAATCTATACATCAAGACCATCGTTTATTATTTAAGAAGTTGATACGGAATATTTATCAACAAGGTCTTGGTACATTCCGATGAACTTTTTTAAAGTAACCTAACAATGACTTCACGGTTCAGATAACAAGCAAGCTAACCAAAGATACTACCCGTGGCTCACACTCCATGAAATCGGCTGTAATGATTTTTTCTTCTTTTTAGATATTGTACATTATAACATATTATATAGAAACCTGTATGCCATATGTGTAGATTTTGCTAACTCCTAGATGTCTGTTCGGTTCATTTATGCATATCTTACTCCTTTTTAACCTAATTTGATGCCAATAGTATTGTGATGTATGATGGGCGAATGACAAGGCAAGGAAAGTGGGTACATTATTTGTGTAATAATCTCCAAGTTTTCAACCCAGATCCCTGAAACTTTACCGGAAGCTATTATATATATACCTACAGTTTTGGAACTCAAATCCGACAAGTCTGCGATTGTTATTTTCCTCTATTGCTATCTTTTGGGCCTCTCATCAATAGTTAAAGTTTTATGATAACAGTGCGATAATATTTATAAAAAAAAAAATACTACCTTTCTGTGTTTTATTTCTGTTTGGTTCTCAAATATTCATCTGTTTTGTACATCTATTTCATGATTGTTGCGACTTCATCATGTCCGGATATGCACGTGTGAAGATGAAACTTGAGATAACAAAGAAATCGATGTGGACGCGGGAATTTTCTTATCTTTGGTCACTGGGTTTTTGATTCATTTACGAACTTGTTAGTTAATCCAACAAGCCTTATCAGTAAATTAATCGTTGACTGGTTTGGAGAACTGGTTGACGGGGCTAATTAGTCAAAATGACACGTGATTTTTTTCAGTGCGATATATGATAACAGGAAATTGGCGAATTAGTGCTTGAGGTTTAATAAGCTGAACACCGTACTACAAAAGCAGGAAACTCGGGAAAATCTTAAATCGGAATTTCCCTAGGTTAGTTATAATCAGTTTGCTCGCTTTAAAATGCAACATACAACTCTTAAATAACGATACATTAATACTTAGAATACAGAAGAGTCAGTATTCAAACAGGATTTGTATAGATCAAACTTCGTCGAAATTGCTCAAATTGGAATTCAAATCGCACACGAAAACGGTTCTAGTAAAACGGAACCTTCAAGGAAGAAGAAAAAGAAGCGAAACGAAAAACCAAATGTCAGCTTGTTAATGTCATTACATGTATGACCTGAGGTATTTATGTACTTTTGTTCATTTATGAACAAATGGTCATAATTGCTATAGAAAATGGAGTAAATTCATAGACATGATGGTAGTATTCTGATTAGAAATATATAGACTTATAGTGATAGTTGTAAAGAGTTGATTAAATTCATTGGTAAGTATATTTAATAAAGTCAGTAATTATAACGGTCACTTAATCATAGTTAAATTTAATATCACATGTTAAGTCTTAAGCTAGGATACATACATCACAAATTCGATATGCAACATTTCGTCTGTCATATCGAATACAAATCAAATATGTTTATTTCCTAATCAAAGAGCCCATATAGGCATACCAATTAGAAACAAATAAATCATAGACAAAACATATAGAAATGATAAGAAATTAAACATTATAATATGATTCATTTAAAAACAAAAGCACAGTTTGTAAGACATCGTCAGTCCTACAAAAGAAAGATAACTCTTCACTTAATGTTATCATAACATTAATTTTGTCATAATCCATATAAATAAATTTTGTGATTAAAGCATTCTTAGTTTTGGATAGTTAATAAATAAATCATGAAGTAAAATGGTTCTTGAAGTTACATATAGAGGACATTCAAACAAAACATGGAATTCATTCTCAGTAACATTCAAATTATAATATTGAGAAAGTCTTTCAAATCGTGGAATATTCTATAATTTACCTGACATGTTCACTGACGTTCATAACGACCAGTTTTAACTGTTAATTTGTGATTACTTAATCTTAAGTTAGTAAGTATTTGACAATTGCCATTATTTATAGAGGATAGATAGGTTTCTTTACCAAATGAGAATTTAAATTTAAAATAATTACCCAATTTACCTTTAAATAAGAAGCTCTGATTACTTTCCAAATCTCGAGAAAACTGTATCGGAGACATTGTTTAAGAATTTTTTAATTTATATTCACTTCAAGTTTTACAATAAGCCAAATTAAAGTTCAACTTTTCCCCATAAAATTCTTCCAATGTCATTTTTGGATCATGTCTTTTTGATTGAGTAGTACATTTCGCCTCCAGCTCAGATTTAATAATTTGCTGTTCCAGGGTATTTGCGTGTTGTCGGTTTTCAATTTGCATTTAAGTTCTGCATTTTCTTTTGCAATCGTGACACATTTGTCTGTAAATTTTGTATCATGCACTACTGAAACAATGCCTAGTAGATTGGCCGTGAAAATGTCCGTAAAAATGCTGGTGATTTTTACAGTGTTTACCACGGTTAATTTACGGTGGGCCGTGAACCCTATCCGTGACAATGCCGTGAAGAGGTGCCACCTGAGCACTTGGGTGAAAAGACCGTAGAAACCCTGTGAAAAAAAGATGTACACAGTGAATCGAAAAAGTCGTGATAATGCATCATGTGCCCATTGTGAAATGTAGTACAGTATCCCTTTATTTGTCGTGAAAAGGCCGTTAAAAAGGTGCCAACCGAGGACTTGGGTAGAGAGACCGTAGAAACCCTGTGAAAAACAAAAATGTACACAGTGAAAAAGTCGCGATAAATTTTGAGCCCATTGTGAAAAGACCGTGAAATGTACATGTACTACTATGATAAACAGCCATTCACTGATTGTGAAAACTCCTGTAAAATGTGAAATGTATTTTTCAGGCCATAATTTAACAAAATATTTAAATGCTGTTTCAATCAAGTGATGTGAAATGCCTGAAAACCTAGTGTAAACAACTACAGACAACTTATTAAAGTACAATGCAAGTGAGGCTATGAAAAACCATATTAAAATGCTGTATTTTTTTTCGTAATAATTGTGACAAATAATAAAAATATTAATTTACTAGAACTGTAGTAATTATGTAAAGAAAAACATAAGAGCACACAAATGTCAATGTGATTTAGAAGTTAAAGTCAGCTGTAACATGTATTGTAGAAATTTTGTACATCTCTTTGGTCTGATTTTACCACTTCAGAAATATTTGTCTAATGTAATCCTTCACGTCACTGCCCTTTTGAATAACTATTCCAGAAAAAAAAACATTTATCAGGTCAAGACACAGTTAAAGGTTCACCCGCTAAATAAATTGACAGTTCCACGAGTGCTTAAACAGCTTCATATATGTTTTAAGAACAATTTACTTCTAGAACTTAATGTAGAGGGGAAATAAGAAGAGACATTTGGTCAGATTTATATCTGAATTTGATAATTGATTTCACCAAATTTTAATCAGGAGGAAAAGCAGTATGTACAAGCATACGCCAATGGACAGCAGCTTTCGATATTTTTATGTCTATACATCATGTAAAATATCCTCATTTAATTCTTATTTCAAGACCCCCAAAGGGTGACTGGGGTATAGAAATATGGTCACTTGGTCTTCTCCCGACCGGCAGTAAAACGCTTGCCGAAGTGGGGCGTCCGTTTGGCTGTGCGGGATGTATCAAGTTCGAAGTCACGTCCGTCAGAAGGGGACGTTAAATCCGATGCCTCGTGTAAAGAGAGTGCCACACTCTTTGCACGTTAAGAACCCTTGCAACAACTCTTTGAGGGGTTCGTAGGTGGCCTGTTGTAAGGCAAAATTTCTGTCCCTATCCAATATACCCTCATTTTCCATTTCCCCGACCATCATCCTAGATGGCCTCTATTACAACAACCTACCTATTGTATTTATTGTGAACTTGTTCTCGTCCTGAATATGCATGAAATATTTGCCACTGGACGTTAAGCAACCAACAATCAATCAATCAATCAATCTTATTTCAAGACAGGCTCAGCAGCAAAATAATCCATTCCCAATGGGATACTGATGGGTCTAGTGCAGATCAGTAGAATGTGCCAGCATGGTTACTTGCAGACTCGAACACGAATGTGTTAGATGTTCCATAAAATATGCAACAATTACATGCAGGGAAAGGTCTTCAAAAATCAACACGTCTGTCTGCACCGGCAAGGGTAAATAAGCTAACCCAGTATTTTCATGGATATGACAGTCATCTGAAATACAGATTTTATTGTATATCACATTTACTAGATGATTGTTTTCGGTGGGTATAGCTGAGACGAATGAGTGTGTAATTGCTTTATATACATTTCTAGCGTTAGCTGAACAATTAGGGGTTCCTCAAACCGCTACCACATGTATAACCATTTATGGTATTGAAATTGATTTACAATCAATGATACCTCATTTACCTCAAGATACGATAGGAAAGGTTAAAGGTTTACTAATAAACATTCAGGTAAAAATGAAAGTAACTAAAAAAAGGTTTGTTCTACGACATTTGCATTCAAGTATCGAGACACCTTCCTTGGTAATGTTCATGAAGTAGTGCATGATCGTCGTACTACCATGAAATGAAATAAAGAGCACTGTATCGTCTCGTAAAAGCAGACATCATATTATTTTCATTTAGTGATTTTCATTTTTTTATTTTCAAGTGATAAAAGCAGACTCTTTAAGTTTACAATAAATCAAATGTATACCTGTCCCACGGCTATTCTTTTGAAATAAAAAAACATTGTAGATACTTAGAAATCGATTATCTAATAAAATGCTCCAAGCCTGTATGCATGTTTGTATAAATGGTCCTGATATGGACACTCTAAAAATATCCAATGTTATACCAAAAGCAGTGGAAACATGGATAGGAACTAAAAACAGGAGGAAACTTGCAGTTAATCAAAATTGTAGAATGATAAACCAAAAAGATCCTATTCCAAATATTACTGAAGTACAAGACATGTCAGTACAGACAGAGCATTTTAATAGTGATCAAAAGTACCAGGGTTATAATTTAGTACGCCAGACGCGAGTTTCGTCTACATAAGACTCATCAGTGACGCTCATACCAAAATATTTATCAGGTCAACGTCTTAATTATTAATATTTAGATGATTTTCTTTTTGAAATTGGTGACTATGTTGAACCCATCTATCCAACTAGAGATTAAGGATACAACAGATACAGTATCCTGACTTACATCTAGAAATTGACAATGAGGGTCGGTTGAAAACAAAACTTTACGACAAAAGAGATGATTTCAGCTTTCTAATTCTGAACTTTCCATTTCTAAGTAGCAACATTCCAGCAGCATCTGCATACAGTGTATATATCTCCCAATTGATACGATATTCCCGGACTTGCATTTCCTATCATGATTTTCTTCATAGAAAGCTGCTGCTCGCAAGATGGCTATTAAAACAAGAATTCCAAATGGTGAAGTTGAAATCATCATTTCGTAAATTTTACAGACGCTATCACGAGTTGGTTGACCGTTATGGAATAACCGTTTCACAAATGATATCGGATATGTTCCTCACGTCGTAACTACAATCCCTTTCATGAATGTGATCACAGAATAAGATTTAACAGGATTTGTAATCGCATAAGTCAAACGACGGGTGCCACATGTGGAGCAGGATCTGCTTAACCTTCCGGAGCACCTGAGATCACCCCTAGTTTTTGGTGGGGTTCGTGTTGTTTATCTTCTATGTTGTGTCATGTGTACTATTGTTTATCTGTTTGTCTTTTTCATTTTTAGCCATGGCGTTGTCAGTATATTTTCGATGTATAAGTTTGACTGTCTCTCTCTTGAAATACTTTCGGCAGTAATCGGAAGCGTCATCAGTATTTGGGCAGTGTATTATTAGATTCCACTAGCAGAATAACAGTAATCGGAAGCGTCATCAGTATTTGGGCAGTGTATTATTAGATTCCACTAGCAGAATAACTTGAAACTGTTGACAAAACTGCCGATTATACGCGATTTTTTAGTCCTTTTTTTTCGATACGGGAACAGTATTAACCCTTTAACGTTCCTACCGGTCAAGACCGGTAAGCATTTTTTAAGTCATATTTTTTATGAAAAGCATTATTATGTCACACATACTAAACGTATTTTAGCCAGGAAAGACTTATTTTAAAGGCCAGAGTCTGCCCTTTCGTCTGAATATTTTTGTTAATAGAATATTTTTATTATTAAATGCGTTTTATGAGTTTAATGCAGAGTCATTCTGTTTCAAAATTCATACGTTATTTTCAAACGGGAACCAATCTATTCATTGCCGAAATAGCGTATTTTAGCGGCTTTCTAACATTAGCAATGCAAAATAAAAATATGCATTTAAAACACCAAACAAAGAGCTTTCCAATAGTTATCGATTATTGAAAGAAAACGATAATTTATGGTATGTGTACCAGTAGAAGAAATGCGTAGCGAAAAAGACAAGGACTCACAATGCAAAAAAAAAAGTTTTTGAGGTCTACGTAAATTATAGGAAAACGTATCTCGAAATAGGAAAATCTAAATCGAGTATTTTTTTAATTAATTTCCAAGCTTTCCAAAACACTTTTCCTTTCAAGTTTTGATACTGGAATGAGTGAGCAATTAGCGTGTGAAATTTGACAAAAATAGACTGAAAATTACGGGTTTTGGAAGCGGATTGTTTCTTACATTATCGCGACGTCCTGATTGTTGAACTTATTTTCCAACATGTTTGCGACTTGAAATTTTAACGAGACAAACTACTCATTGCTTCTTAACCTGTACACATGGATGATGAGAATGAATCTGACTATCCTCTGTCGGAGGACGAGGAGGAATATCTTGATTTGCTCCTAAATAACCAATTAGAAGAGGAAAATGGGCGGGAATATGACTTTGTGCCAGTTCTTTCTAGTCAAGGGTAAATTTGTTTCTTTGTATTTAAGATTATTATTTGTTCCCATATTTTATCTGTGTGGTAGCGAGCACAAATTTTGTTCATATGAAATTTAATATCTATGTATAATTTGCTTTTGAATTGCTGTTAATGGAATAAATAAATGAATAGAAGTGGTATGATCTGATTGTCAATGACCAAACTGTTCAAAAAGATTTTGATGTATTGCAATAACATAAATTGTTACTTGGATAGAGAGTTGTCTCATTAGCACTCATACCACATCTTACTATATCTATTGAAATATATAATTGGTCGGTTTTGGTCATTACAGAGTTAAAAGTCAGGGAAAATATCAATAACAAAGGAATGAACATGAATATATGATTATAGATTATTAGATAAGATACACATGTATTTGGGCAATAAAGATGTCATTTTCAACCGGATTTTTGTGTCATTTTTTTCATATCAAATATATGGACTGAGGAACCAGATGAAGTTTCAATCATTTTAGCTTTCATGCAATAATGAACATTTTAACATATCTTCCATTAGATCATGTGAGGATGGTTCACAATCAACAGTCAGTACATCTGCATCCCAGGATCCCTTAGCTACATCTCTGTATTGGAAAGATGATAAAGATTTTGATGATGGAATGAAAGACCCAAGGACTTTTTCTTTTAAGCCAGAGAAGGCACCTGGCTTACAGTTTGGTTTTTTTAACAAGGTTATTAAATAAAAAGTTATATATAAAATAATGTAATGAGAAAGGTGCAGTTAAATGAGAAACAAATTTTATATAACATATGCATACAAATGTACTTGTATCTCAATCATTCTAATTTGGATATATATATGGCAACTGTTATTCTGGAATGACAAGAAAGAAATATTCCATTTTTATAACTATCTCTAAATACTAGTTACATGTTACATGTATTTTTAAAGTACTTATTTGTATAAAAAACAAAAATTATAGTAATGAGTTCAAGGTTTAGAATAGGAATGTTCTTGCATTTCTTGAAACAACTAGTATTCAGATATTGAAAATATTATTTTCTAGGCAATCTTTAAAGGCATTTAAGAAACCAGTAGATTTTCTGTACCTGTTTCTCACCCATCAGATAGTACTTCAGATATGTATTGCAACTAATCACCATGCAGAACAACTAATAGCTAAGGGACAAAACTTATCCTATTCTGACAGTGATGGAGGCTGGAACCAAGTGACTGTAGCAGAAATGTATAGGTATTTAACAAATATCCATATATCTATGTTTAAAATTGATGAGTAAATTTATTTTCTGCATTTCTTTAATTTGCAGGTTAAAATATATTACCGCTGTCATTAGGTTTATCTTGTAGTACACGTACATGTATATTGACTACTACTCTTTAAGTACTCCTAGTAGCAAAAGCGTGCAAGCAAGGATGGACATTATAAAAATTGGAATTGGTTTTTAGGCTTAAACTGATTAGAATAAAGAGCCAAAACAATACTTTTAATACATTGTATTAATTGCTTATTTCTAGAGCTAAATGTATTTAAATGCAGTTTGAGTAAGACACCTGCAGTATCAACGTTCGCCCTAAGGTGCAATTCATTTTCATTGAAATTCTTTATTTCACCTGGTAAAAAATATTTTCCATTTGATTTTTCCAATATTTTTTTATTTTAGGTTTTTTGGTATTGTTATATACATGTCTATTGTAAATCTTCCAAATCTTGAAAAGTACTGGTCAAGGAGTCCTTTGTATGATGCAAGTGTGGTTGACAAAGTCATGCCAATAATAAGATTTAAGGCTTTACTGTCATTTCTACAGATTAACTGTGATCCAGATAAAGGTTAGCTATGAGTATGATAATGATTTTCACTTTTCATAATAGTTATACGTCATGCAAATTGAAACCAACAACATATGTACAAAAATTTTCTAGAGGTCAACATACTGTATACATTAGTTATGTGTATATGTCTATTTTAAAGCTTAATTTGGGAACAACATTTTAAATATGTGAATAACTGCAATGCAAAGTATCACTAATCTGCAATTGGTAACAACATGAACAAAATCTGCAAAAAGAAGAAAAAAAAACATGAATAAAGAATGACAAAAATACAAATTGACATGTTTATTAAAGGTTGCATGCTATTGAAAACTCAAAAGAGTAGAACTATGTTTTTTTTATCTCAAAATACCCCTTTCAGCCTCAAAGAGGGAAACCGTCATAAAGAGTCTAGATTGTGAATAAGTGCAGGGAGAATTCATCATATTACTGTTACCAAAGTTATTTCAGTTAAGGTCGAAGGGTTGGTACCATCTTAACATTTAGTCCACCTTCCTTATCATTATTATCTATTTCAGATGACAAGCTGACAAGAATAGGTTTGCTACTTGATCATGTTCAAAATGTATCCCAGTCCATGTATCACCCTTATGAAGCAGTATCTGTAGATGAAAGGATGGTTTCTTCAAAACATCAGTACTCTGGAATCCGTCAATTTATACGTGACAAACCTATACGATTCGGTATAAAGCTGTGGGTATTAGCAAATGCCTTGTCTGGATACACATATGCTTTTTATGTATATTTAGGGAAAAAAAGAACGGTTATATGCCAAAAAAGTAACGGTCTCGCATACAATGTTGTCATGGAACTTGGAAAAAACATTTTTCAACAGGGATATAGGATTTACACTGACTCTTTCTATACAACACAGCATTTGGCTGATGACCTTCTTACTAAGAGGACATTTTTAATTGGTGCAGTAAGGAGAACAAGTAGTGCAATGCCTAAACAGTTTAAGGACATTGAACAATTTGAAAAATGCTCTGCTAGGGGTGATTTTAGATGGCATAGGGCTAATTGCTTTGCATATGTTCAATGGAGAGATTGCAAAACAGTGACAGTCATTTCACCGATTCATCGTGGGTCTGATGTTAGTTATTGTCATAGGACTGTCAATGAAAGAAAGGGATTTAAAAAGAAGAAAGTAGTGCAGCCGTCAGTCATTCATGATTATAATACAAATATGGGGGGTGTCGATAAATCAAACCAGATGTTGAACAAGTACCCGTGTTACATAAAGTCTAAGTTCCATTGGTGGAAAGTTATTTTCTTTCACTGTATTGACATAATGATTGTTAACTCTTTTATCATACTCACAGAATTTAATCAGAAAACTTCAAACAAAGTAGAAAATATCAGTAATCAGTTAGAATATAGAGAAGCTTTAGCCTTATCTCTGATGGATATACATTCAAGTGATGAAACTGAAAAACAAACTTGTATGCCTGCATGTTTAGACAAAAGAATTGATTGTTCTTATTGCAATGCGAAAGCGTCTTTGAAGGGAAATAAGACTCCAAGCACAAAAACTAACATATATTGTTCAAAATGTGAAGTACCATTATGTTTGAGGAAAGACAGAAATTGTTTTACGAAATGGCATTCTGTTGGTGGAGAGGAAGCAAAACAGTGGGTGAAGGAAAGGGGAAGGAAAAGAAGCTTTATAAATTTGCATTAAATTTACATTATTTCTTTGATTTCTTGAAATATGTTTTTTTCTTCAAAGATATCATCAATTAATTCCAATTTCATAACTTTCATGCGTTTTGATCTTTAACAATAAGGAAATGTTGTATGTTTGTCATAGAGATTAACACAAATACACCCCTCCCCCCCAAAAAAAAATAAATAAAAAAAATAAAACAAATACAATATACCAAAAAAAACAAAACAAACAACACATGAACAACAGAAACCTTTCTAAGGTCAAAGGGTAATATCATATGATGATTATTATTGTGCATCTAGTACTAGCTTGATGGTACTGTTTAAACATATTCTAAATATCATAAACACATGTCAAAAGATCCGTGTATTCAAAATTTGCTACAAGACACTTTTTCTATTTATTCTAAGGGTCATATATAACACAAGGTCAAAATGGGTCATGATGGCATCCCAACAATGTTTTTGATTATAGCATAAGCATGAACAGACATGAGACAAAAGATTAATGGCTGGAAAACACTGGTATGATGAGAAAATTTGAATATATATATGGAAAAAATAAAAATATACGAAAAAGTATGTCTTCCTTCACCATTGCCAAATATTTTAATGCGGTTGCTATGGTAACCATTATGTTGCCATTATCGCAGAATAAGGTATATCAACTGCATTAAATTGTATAATCATAAACTACCAATAAGAAATAAAATAATATCCAAAGAATACATGAATTAATCAAGATTTTATACAAATACCATTTTTTTAATGAAATTTGACGGGTAGACCTATTGCTTAGCAACCAAAAAAAAACCAATTTTCTCCCTGAAGATTTAAGTTCGGATACATTTTTTTATTACTGTGGTATGAGGTGTTACTAATTATAAAGTCAGCTGTATCTATTTCCCTATGGTGTTGGAGATACAGTTACTGGAAAAAAAATTATAAAATAAATAAAAATAAATAGTCTTTATTTCAAGAGGATGATCCCATTAGTTAAAACTAATCTTCCTGAGAGTCCTCAAAATAATAATAAAATATTTATAAGTACATAGAGTATTATAAAGTTATATTATACACAATATACAATTGTATTTAAATAATAATGAAAAAGCATATTAATTTGCACAATTGATGAAAAATTTGTAACATTTTGTTTTAAAAGATACAAGTGTATTACTCATTTTTATTTCATTTGGTAAACTGTTCCATATTTGAGAACCTGAATATGTAAATGTTTTCTTTAAAAAATTTGTTTTTGGTTTTGGAAGATTTAATAGTTTTTCATCAGCTGAACGTAAGTTATAATTTTGATTATCAGTAAAATGAAAATTTTCTTGTAAATAGTTAGGAACCATACCATTTAATGATTTAAATACAAGTATTGCCTTTTGGTATTGAATGCGTTTTTCCATATTTAACCAGTGTAAACTATTAAACAATAAACTGGATGATGTCATTATGTCAGCTTCTACTATAACCCTAGCAGATTTCTTTAATAACTTATTAAGTTTATTTATTCCACTTTCACAACAGCTTCCCCATATATTGCAACAATAATCAAATAATGGCAGAATATAAGCATTAAAATAGATAATACGTATATGCATAGGTAAATATTTTCTTATCTTTTGTAATAAATTGATTCTGTTTGATATAGTACATGACATTTTATCTATCTGCTGATTCCAACTTAGGTTTTTGTCAATATATAAACCAAGAAGTTTTTCACAATCTACATTTTCTATTTGTTCATTTGAAATATTGATATCTAAACTGTTTCCAGTTGAACAAAGCCTTTGTTTTGAACCAATAATCATTGATTTACACTTTTTGGCATTTAATTTCATACAATTTTGCGAACACCAGTTTTCAATTACATGAATATCATTTTGAAGGTTAGAAGTTAACTGAAGTAAATTATTACCTTTACAATGTAATGTAGAATCATCTGCATATAAATCTATTAATGAATGTTCTATATTTAGTGGTAAATCATTGATATATAAAATAAATAACAGAGGGCCCAGGATAGAACCTTGTGGTACCCCAGTTTTTATGCATTTAGTATTAGACATGACGTTATTGACCTTAACTTGTTGGCTTCGTTCAAACAAGTATGACTTAAACCAGTCTAGTGTACAATTTGAAACATTATAGTATTCAAGTTTTTTCAATAAAATTATGTGATTAACCAGATCAAAAGCTTTCTTTAAATCTAAAAATATAACTCCGTTTATCTCTCCATTATCTATATTTGCTAACCATTCATCTACTAATTTAGTAAGAGCAGTAGTACACGAATGTTTAGGTCTGAAACCTGACTGTGTAGTATTAAGAAGGTCATTACTATTTAAAAATATATACAAACTATTAGCTATATGTCGTTCTATAATTTTTGAGAGACAAGGCAAAACTGCTATTGGTCTATAATTATCAGGATTACAGGCATCGCCACTTTTAAAAATTGGGCAAACTCTTGCAGTTTTAAAAATACTTGGAAATTTACCACTTTTGATGCTTAGATTAAATATATATGTCAAGGCTGGTGCAATGACATCGCTGCACATACTCAAAATATTTGGTCCGACATCATCTAAACCAGTTGCTTTCGACTTGTCAAGTTTTTTTAAATACATGTTTACATCTAAAATACTCATTTCTGGTATAATGAATTTTTCACTATTCGTTTGTAACTTTGATTTTACAAATTTATTGAGTGCATCAAAACTGGCACCATCATCATTATTACATAATTTGTTATCAACTATACCTTCAGCAATATTTGTGAAATGCACATTAAATGTATTTGCTATATCAACATCATTTTGAATTACACTATTTTTATATTCTAAATGCGTGATATTATTATGTGCTTTTTTAGGATTTAGACTTTTTACATACTTCCAAATATTATATATGTTTAATGGGAAAAAAATGCCTAAATTGTGACTTTTATATCATTTCCACGTGACTGGTAACCATGGAAACACATATTTTTTTTTTTGAAACAACAGTCTTAATATATGTCTTTCATAATATATAGGCCATTACCAGTTTTTCCTAGTATTTTGTACACTAAATCTAAACAAAGTTAAACTCTACTTTTTAAGAAAAAAATGCAGTAAAAACAGTGAATGTTAAAGGGTTAAACTGTCTTTACATAAACACCCATTCGTTTTCAATGCTGTACAAAAATGCTATTTTGAGCCAGAATATGCCTTTAATTCAGAAAAACATAAACGGATAAACAATAAACACACGTTGATGACGTCACAGTAAAATGATAAAATTATGTCTGATGTACAAATACAAACAAAAATATGAAAGGGTTATTAATTTATCATTCTTTTGGACCCTAGGATTTTAATCAGATGATTTATTATGTCTGTTTAATTCACGCATCGTTGTAGATTTAACGGAATTTGTTGAGACTGTTGTACGAGACAGTGTAAGAGGTTTAGCACTATAAAACCAGGTTCAATCCATCATTTTCTACATTTGAAAATGCCTGTTCCATGTCAGGAATATGACAGTTATCAACTCGTTTTTGATGTGTTTTGCCATTTAATGTTGCAATGTGATTAGGGACTTTCCGATTTAAATTTCCTTGGAGTTGGGATTATCTATACATTTCTTCTTTTTTGTTGTAAATAAACTTTCTAATGTTTTGTTCTTGTCGCTTATAGTTTTCTCCCTGTGGCTTATAAGTGAGACCATTTGGACACAAGACATATGCCACATCAGGTTCTTAACATTTTCACAGCCATTAACATGATAAAGACACTTGTAATATTTGGTTTTATCTGTTCATGTAACAGATGTCGAACAATGTCAATAAAACGAGAGTGCAAATGTTGCATGAATACCAATGTCATGGATAGTAGAATAGAGGAAGATGGCTGTAAAAAATGCATAACAGAGCATGGAGGATTTCAAGTTAACTGTCTGAACAAATATGTGTTAGAGACAACATATTATGAATAGGTTCAAAATTATGGACCAAAAGAGGACAATAAAGGCAACAGTAGTATACCGCTGTTCAAAACTCATAATTCCATGGACAAAAAACAAAATCGGGGTAACAATTAAACCGAGGGAAACGCATTAAATATAAGAGGAGAACGACACAACACTAAAATGTAACACACACAGAAACGGACCAAGCATCAGACAAAATCCCACGAGAATAACAATGCCGTGTTTCATGAATAGAATATTTCTAGAATAAAGAGATTTTTTTTTTTGTTTCGAGACTGTATCCACCATTACTATGTATGAACGTTTCAACCCGACTGCAAGTAGCTAAGCGGGTAAAGTGATATTGTCAAAAAAACGTTTGAAATATCCCAAAACCCACAATCGATCGCGACATTAACGCCTGGATGCATTCGCCTATAAAATCCTTCAACCGGAAATTTAAATAACGCTATTAATTGTGGGTAAAAATTGGCGCAAAAAAAAGGCGGAGCGAAAGGAATATTTACTAACATGATCAATGGAGCATTCAGACACGTGTTGTGTACATTGTACGCATGTTTTTAATCTAGAAAATCTTAAAGAGGAACGTCGAAGAAGTGTAGAAAACAACATAAAGACGTTGATCTTATTAAAACATTGGCTTTTTGTTATGAAGTAGACTAGGTAAAGCTCAGGGATGCAATCGGATATGATGACACAAGTTTTTAAGTTTGCGGTCAGTGTTTTAACAGTCTTAAAGCCACTTATGTGACAAGTTAAAAGCATCCACATCAACAAGTTTTATTAATTTGACCACAAATGTGTCTGTCAGTAGAGAACAATTTGATGCTGATGAACAGATAAATGAAGATACAGAAGCACCACTTCCATCACTAACCCCAGCTTTAGCATTATTAGTCTCAACAGCAAGGAAGAGACAACGGAATATTTTCACGCCATCAAAGTCTGGTTGTACACCACTACCAAAAAGAAAAGCATCAACAAAAACCGCAAAGAAGAATAGGAGGCTCCAGTTTACATCTACATGTAAATCTCAGATGAGAAACCAAAACCACAAGTTACACAGTCACCTGGTCCTAAAGTTAAGGTAATACTTCAACCCTTTTTTATTTTCTAAATAGAATACATGTAATTCAATATTCAATAAGTATTTGATAATCCATTAATATATGTATATACTAGTACTGTACTGTACAATGCACATGTGTGTGTTAAAATCTGTTATTATAATATTAAGAAGAATATATATTCATATTCCCTTTTGAAAGGATGAGTTTGAGGTAATTGCAAAATTATAGACCTTACACGATTGTACATTTTATATATTGAATTCAATATGCAGGCTAGCTTCAAGAATGTTTGTACATGTACATTTTGTTAATACATGTTATACATGTATGTCCCTTCCACGATTCATTTATTTCATATATGCATAAGGATTGGTGTATGATTAGCCTTGTTTCTGGTTAATGTAGTGTACATTTTGTATATGAAGCCAGGTTTATATTTGTGTTTCAATTTCAGGTACATTTACAGTTTAAGGGCAGTTCAAGAAAAACAGACTTGAAAGGACCTGGGAAATTAGCATGTCGTTCCATTGTTCAAAAGCAATACACAACAGCACTAAATCATCTGTTGACGATAGGAGATGCAAAAAAGGAACTTGTCAATACTGTCAAGAAGAATATTTCACGAGAGGTACAGGCATTGTGTAAAAACAAAGAATAAACTTTCACAGGAAGCAACATTTCACGACTTTCTTGCAAGTCAGCCAATAAAGAGTTGGAAAGTAACTGACCACCAACACTTGAAATCCTTAACATAGTGGCCGGCAGCCTTAAAAAGAACAAAAGAAACGCCGAGAGTGGTTTCCACTTTTTGCATCCATTAAATAGTTTCAGCAAATTCGCGTCAAAAACAATATACTTTGTCATCTCAGCAGCTGGCAAGTTCCTTAAAAACAAAGAAGAGAACAATTATTGTATATAGAAGCACTAAAATAAACAAATAAATGTGCCCACAGTACACTATCATTTACTGCTGAAGATGAAATATTGACAGCTATTTTGTGGACATGTTCAACTATAAGCTAAAAAAAAACCATTAACACAAAACATTTACTATCTACATCAAGTATTAATAATGATAATAAACATACCATGTAAGACTGTAATATTGTAACTTACCTTATATATATAATTTAGTTTTTAAACATGTATATCTGTACCATGTCTACATTCATTTATTGTACACACATGTCGTTCGTTTAAATTTTACACTGTCTTTTCAAGGCCTTTAATAGCTAACTATGTCGAGTGGGCTTTGCTCATTGTTGAAGGCTGTACAGTGACCTATAGTTGTATATTGGTCTCTAGTGGAGAGTTATCTTATTGGCAATCATACCATATCTTCTTTTATTTATATTGTCAATTCGATCTGGAGAATGCGTCTTATCAAGATAGGCATCGTATTATCTTGTACATGTATATACTATGTAGGTAGTGCCCCAACCCCTGATAGAATACATATATATGTATGCATTAACGATAAAAATGTATTGCATGGTACTGCAATTTTAATATACCGACGAAGTAATGACACCAATGACTAGTTGGTGTTGTATTTGGAACTGTTGGTGATGCTGATTAGTTAGTAGATGCTTTCCGTTTTTCCTTGGAACTGTTCTTTGACTTAGGGTTAACTGGCAAGTGTTCCAACTCAAACCGAAAACGAAATGGGAAACAGTCCATGATAAAATGATCTGAACAAATGGCAGAATATTTTGTTGAACTCGACCATACTGCCCTCTTTACCTTCACGAAGTCAACCCATTGTCGGCAAAGTGATGGAATCTTTCGGAAAAGTATGCAAAGAATATCCATCTTTATGTGTATTTCCACATTTGGCAGCAACACATCTTGTGCCACTTCCATTGCTTTTACCACCACGATCTCCCCTCGGCATTATATTATAATAATAGAAAAACTTATAAGTATTCGGTATTTGTACGTAGATTCAGTGTAAACAAAGACAAAGTGATTTCAATAACCGGAAGTATCTATCTGTTCTCGATGTGACGTATTTTTGCCTAGAGCTTACGGAACTTACCGATCGAGAAATTTATCCAGGTGATTTAAATCGACGAAAACACTTTGTTATTATAGTAAATTTTCTCCTTCGACTTTTTGCAATCGTTTTAAAAATGAAGGATCATGAAAAATTTTGAATGATGTGGCTCTTCAAGCATTCTTAGTTTAGAATAGTTAATAAATAAATCGTCAAGTAAAATGGTTCATAAAGTTACATATAGAGGACATTCCAACAAAAAACGGAATTCATTCTCAGTCACATTCAAATTATAATATTGACAGTCTTTCAAATCATGGAATATTCTTTAATTTACCTGACATGTTCACCCTGCGTTCATGACGACCAGTTTCAACTCTTTAATTTGAAATTAGTTAATCAGTTTAGTAAGAATTTGACAATTGCCATTGTTTTTAGACGAAAGATAGATTTCGTCACCAAATGATAATTTATATTTAAAATATTGATTGATTGTTGGTTGCTTAACGTCCAGTGGCAATTGTTTCATGCATATTCAGGACTAGAACAAGTTTACAATGAATTCAATAGGTAGGTTGTTGTAATAGAGGCCATCTAGGATGATGGTCGGGGAAATTTGGACTGCCACTTAAATATGAAGGTATATTGGATACGGACAGAAATTTTGCCTTGCAATAGGCCACCTACGGACCCCTCAAAGAGTTGTTGCAAGGGTTCTTAACGTGCAAAGAGCGTGGCAATCTCTTTACACGAGGCATTGGATTTAACGTCCCTCTTCTAATCGGACGTGACTGCGAACTTGATACATCCCGCACAGCCAAACGGACGCCCCACTTCGGCAAGCGTTTTACTGCCGGTCGGGAGAAGACCAAGTGACCATATTTCTATACCCCAGTCACCCTTGGGGATTATATTAAAAATAAGTATTCAATTTATCTTCATCCTGTAAAAAAGAACCTTAATTACTTTCCAGGTCTCCATATACTGTTCCGATGGCATTGTTTAAGAGGTTTTTAAAATTTATATTTACCTAAGGTAATACTATAAGCGAAATTTAAGTTTAATTTCCCCCATAAAATTCTTCCGATGTTAGTGTTCAATTTTGGACTATGTCTTTGTGTTTGTCGAACGGAGTCTTTAGAGTAGTACATTTCGCATCCAGCTCCGATTTAGTAATTTGCTTTTCAAGCGTATATGTGTGTTGTTGGTTTTTCAATTTGCATTAAAGTTTGCATTGTATTTTTCAATCGTGACACACTTGTCAGTTGTAGTACTAAACTTATTAAGCATATCTGCAAATTTTGTATCATATGATTTAATGTTTTGAGTATATTTTTCCTGCATTGTCTCAATGGCTGTTTGCTGGCTACAAACTTTTTCACGTGCTAAGGTAAATTTGTCGTCAAAATTGTGCATAAGCTTGTTTACCGACTCTTCTTAGTTATATAACCGGGTGAAATGCCGTTCCGGCTAAATGTAAATCAAGAAGGAAAATTTCGCTCCTTATACTTTTATTTCAGCAGTCCGGCAAGACCGAACAACAAACTCCAAACTGAATGTCCAGTAACAATATATATATATATATATATATACAAGCACAACCAATTAAAGGATTAAGCAGATTAACAGATGACAAATTAGAATTAACAATAGATTAAAAGAGTAATAAGTGTCCGACACGTATTTGTAAATTATAGTCTAAACTGTCACAGAGAAAAAATAAGGAAATAAATAGAGTAAATGCATTTAAGACCTTTGTCCAAGATTATGACACATAATCCGTGTAAAACACTTATGCCTAAATTTACGACAAAGTCTAGAATAATAAAATAAATGCAATACCTAATTATACATTAAAATAATTGAATTCATAAAATGTTGCTTAAAAACTAATTTCATTGCACTGTCCAAATTGTACGGTCATAGTTATATGTTACAACACTTTGACAGATGTCTTCCCTATAGCAATGGTCTGAAGAATGTTTAACATTGTTGTTATTACCATCATTCTTTATAAATGGCTGATCAGTAGTATCTACTTATGTCTTTGTAGTTGTTTCTTGATCAACTGTGAAATGTTCATCACTACCCTCTACTTGTATGTCAGTTGGCCCTTTGCAACAACTCTTTGAGGGGTCCGTAGGTGGCCTGTTGCAAGGCAAAATTTCTGTCCCTATCCAATATACCCTCATTTTCCAGTGGCAGTCCAAATTTTCCCGACCATCATCCTAGATGGCCTCTATTACAACAACCTACCTATTGTATTTATTGTGAACTTGTTCTCGTCCTGAATATGCATGAAATATTTGCCACTGGACGTTAAGCAACCAACAATCAATGTATGTCAGTTGGTGTGTTGTGTTCAATTACGTGTGGTACGATGTCTCTTAGGATGGGGGAAGTCCTTACAAACTGGTCTTTATACTAGTATGTTCCTTGGATTAGATCAGTTCCAGTGTTTATATGAAAAGTTATTTAGAATAATATGACCCGACAATTGTTCGTTCAAAGTTCACATTTCGGATTTTGTATATTTTTATAATGTTAGCTTTTTTATTATTATTCCGAGTCCTCATTGCGTTTTAATAATTCATTAGTTTATTGTATTTTACTCTTCTAGTATTCAAAAGTTACTTGTATGTTACACTCAACTATAACCCTTTCATTCAGATTAATTATCAAAGATTTATATCCGTCTATATGATTAAGTGTTGTGTAACAAAGAATATAGATAAATTGACACTAAGTGATAACTGCCGAAAGCCATTTTTGACAAACTTTTACGAAGCATGTTGTAAATCCGTTATCCCCGCTTTCGGCTAAACGCGAATTAATATTATTTAATAATAAGATATCTGATTGGTTCATTTTCCGCATGTCAATCAGTCTTTTGAATTGGTATTTATATTTGTTTTTATGTTGTTATTCAGTCATGTGTTAATGTTTGAATTATATGGATGCGAAATAAATATGAAAACTTTCCAGCGACTTGGGACTTTATCTTGGCTACCGCTTGTTTCCCCGAAACTTATTAATCTGACAGGTGACCAACAACTTAGTCATATGTGGCGGATTAAGACCCGTGTTCTCAGAAGTGTACCTCAACGGCCAAGGGAGTGACAAAATGTACTTTTAATATTAACAGTTTTTCGTAATTAGTGCTATAGGACAACATTACAGGGAGAGAAATGAAACGACGGAAGAAGAGAAAAATGTGAGATTCATTTACATTGGACATCATAACTATGCTTAACTTTTAATTGTATAACTTCTAGATCTGTACAACTAATTTCAAAATGGACCCTACAGTCTTTTAAATTTTTTTTTTTATTATTTTTTTATATGTTGTTATGCAGTTATCTTTTAATGTTTGATTTATATGGATGCGAAATATATATGAACTCTTTCCAGCGACTTGGACTTTATCTGAGCTACCGCTAGTTTCCCCCGAAACTAATTAATATGAAAGAGGTGACCAACAACCTGGTTCGTCAGTTTAAGGACATCTTTAAAGTGTCTATCAATTTTAGCAGCCTGCCTTCCGCCTACAACAGTGTATTTTTTAATATATCCGCAACCCGATGGCCTTGCCTTTCCTACTATCAGATCATATTAACCCGTTTTACTTAATGATTGTTGGTTGCTTAACGTCCAGTGGCAAATATTTCATGCATATTCAGGACGAGAACAAGTTCACAATAAATACTATAGGTAGGTCTTGAAATAATAGAGGCCTTGAAATAATAGAGGCCATCTGGGATGATGGTCGGGGAAATTAGGACTGCCACTGGAAAATGAGGGTATATTGGATAGGACCAGAAATTTTGCGTTGCAACAGGCCACCTACGGACCCCTCAAAGAGTTGTTGCAAGGGTTTTTAACGTGCAAAGAGCGTGACACCCTCCTTACACGAAGCATCGTATTTAACGTCCCCAATCTGACCGGACGTGACTGCAAACTTGAAACATCCCGCACAGCCAAACGGACGCCCCACTTCGGCGAGCATTTTACTGCCGGTAGAAAGAAGACCAAGTGACCATATTTCTATTCCCAGTCACCCTTGGGGGCTATAGTATAAGAAAAACACAAAACCACAAAAACTTAACTATAACCACTGAACCATAAAAATGAGGTAAAGGTCAAATGACACCTGCCAGTTGGGCATGTTCACCTTACAGTCCTTCCATACACCGAATACACAAGACATATTGCTTATAGTATCTGAGATATGGACTTGACCACCAATACTCAACCTTGTTCATTGATCCATGAAATGAGGTCGAGGTGAAGTAAAAACTGTCTGACGGGCATGAGGACTTTGCAAGGTACGCACATACCAAATATAGTTATCCTATTACTTATAATAAGAGAGAATTTAACATTACAAAGAATCTCAACTTTTTTTAAGTAGTCACTGAACCATGAAAATGAGGTCAAGGACATTGGACACGTGACTGATGGAAACTTCGTAGCATGACGCATCTATATACAAAGTATGAAGCATCCAGGTCTTCCACCTTCTAAAATATAAAGCTTTTAAGAAGTTAGCTAACACCGTCGCCGTAGCCGCCTCCGCCGCCGGATCAATATCCCATGTCGAGCTTTCTGCAACAAAAGTTGCAGGCTCGACAAAAATCGTACCTAGAAACTTGACTTCTTTAACAAATGACAATTTGTTTCTCCAAGTTCAAGTTCAAGACAAGGCGAACTATTCTTACTAAATATCATAGCTACAGTTTTTGTTTGTGATATGAGAAAACCCCATTTATCACACCAAGTATTAATTGTATCGATATCCTCTTGTATTCTTTTTTGTAGATATTTATTGCTTTTGCCATATGGCACTGTCATCAGCAAATTGTGACATAGCACAGTACTTGTAATTATTGGATATATCATTTACCATGATGTTAAATAGTGTAGGACTTATACAACTACCCTGAGGTGTACCATTCTGAATTATAAATATTTCAGAGTAAGTATTATTAACTTTAACTTGTATTGTTCTGTCACTCAGAAAATCTTTACCCATCCCAACATATTACCCCTTATACCTAGTGAAGCCATTTTTATTAATAACCCATTTTTCCAAAGCATATCAAATGCCTTTTGGAAGGATATAAATACACCAACTGTAAAATGTTTTTTTTCTAGATACCACCGAAGTCTATTACTAACTTACAAAATTAGATGTAAGGGCTATTGGTCTATATGACTGTGGGTCTGTGGGTTTTTTTTTTTTTTAGGTTTAAGTACTGGTGATATAATGGAATGCTTCCATTCACTTCGAAGTTTTTTTAAAAACCAAACTATATTAATAAAAAGTAATAACACAGACAATGATTTGTCTGTAAATTGTTTGAACATAGAATATGTAGTTCTGTCTTTTCCAAGGGAGGAATCAGATGTATCACTGATAGCATCTTTTAATTCTTGCATAGTATATGGTTCATTATAACTATCAGAATTATCCCTATAATAGTGTAATAATTTACTGTACTCCTTTTGTTCCATATCTTGTTTCTGACGTTTAAAATTTTCAAAGTAATTATCATTACTACTGACTTAAGCATAATTTGTAGCAAGTATATCAGCTTTGCCTTGAGTGCATTCATATTTGGTATTATTATATAACAGGGTTGGTAAATTTAATATTTTAAATGTTTTACCCAACATTGATTTTACTTTTTTCCATACATCTGATAATTTACTATAATTATTTAGCGAGTTACAGTAGCTCTCCCAATACATAGCTTGTGCAGCTTTGATAGTTTTTCTGTTCGCTCTTTCCTTTTCTCTATATATAGTAAAATCAGTACCAAAACCTGTATGTTGGGCACGGTTTTTACAAGTATTTCTTTCTTTACCACATTTAGTGCATTCATGTGTCCACCATGGTACTTGTGTTTTTTTTTAGGTTTATTATTTTTTAATTTGACTGGGATGCATTCCCAAACTATTTGGAGTATTTTGTTTGTTTCATCTATATTATCAGAAATCATGTCAGGACTCAGATGTTCATTACATTTGCTGGAGAATGCCTCCGTATGCTAACGTACGACACTATACTATATGCACAATGCAATAGTATGCATCTTTGTATATGGTTATTATATTGTACATCGTATACAATTTACATACACCATGAGATACAAATAATAGAAATCTAATATATAAGTAAAGTGAATAACTTATATCGATGTATACAGAATGAACTGGAATAAAAATAAAAATAGTATAATACAAAAATAAAATAAAATTATATAATACAAAAACAAAACGTATATATAGATCATATTAACAATGTTGAATCATATTTATTATTTAATAATTATTTAAATGATAATAATCCCGTTTCATCACACAATATAGGACAATATAATGCACCAATGGATAGTGTGATATTTAATTTATGATCCTGTCACCACTAATCTGGTAACATGCCCCCATAAATAGGGATGCATGGTATCTATCAGCTACATATGCAATAATCATGGATATTAAAATAGACATCGATATTGATACTGATAGTTTAGACCTGATGGATGATGATTGATTGATTGTTTGCTTAACGTCCAGTGGCAAATATTTCATGCATATTCAGGACGAGAACAAGTTCACAATAAATACAATAGGTAGGTTGTTGTAATAGAGGCCATCTAGGATGATGGTCGGGGAAAGTTGGACTGCCACTGGAAAATGAGGGTATATTGGATAGGGACAGAAATTTTGCCTTGCAACAGGTCACCTACGGACCCCTCAAAGAGTTGTTGCAAGGGTTCTTAACGTGCAAAGAGCGTGGCACTCTCTTTACACAAGGCATCGGATTTAACGTCCCCCTTCTGACCGGACGTGACTGCGAACTTGATACATCCCGCACAGCCAAACGGACGCCCCACTTCGGCAAGCGTTTTACTGCCGGTCGGGAAAAGACCAAGTGACCATATTTCTATACCCCAGTCACCCTTGGGGATTGATGGATGATGATATGCCTCCATGTGGCCAGACGGCCAGAAGTGACATGGAAATTGTTCAAGACACTATTGCAGAAGTCAGGAAATTGAATGATACCAGATTTCCGTTACTGACACTGATCCACAGAATGAAATTTGACAGAGAAAATAGCAAGTTTTCATGTTTGAACATTTCATTCAGGCCAATCTATGGCAACAAAGAGAACTGAAGCTCTGAAAGAGCCAGTGGACAAATGTCTGATAGAGGCCAAAGAACAGACATATCAGTCGATATTAAGTATATTAGATACCCGTGTGCAAGAACTGAATTCCACTTTCAGCACTGTGCTAAACACGTGAATTTCTTACTTTGACATAAACAGCCCACCTAGTGGAGAGGCTAGAACTAAGCTAGCCAAAGAGGCCAACAATATAAATGAGGAGTATACTCTTAAATTAAGTAAATTCGTTACGGACATGAGAAACAAATCTCGCTCCAACAATGATAGCCCTAGTGGGCCGACCAGAGAAAGGGACGAAAGGAGAACCCCATACTTCAGAAACGAGAGACGGGATAAGACTCCCAAAAACAGATCTAAACAGAGAGACAATGATTCTAAAAACAATGACCTGTTGAAAATATTCAAGGACTTCATAAAAAGGCACTAACGCTTGTGAATAGACATACTTTGTTGTGTATATTAAACCTATGTATATACATGTATCAATACTATACAGTTCATAATTATACTTGTTCACAACTCTATTTTGGTTATCTTTGATTAATGAAAGTCATCTGATCAAATACCTAAATATTAATTATCTTTGATATATGGAAGTTATACTATTAGATTAGCAAACAACCATGTATTCATCGTTATATCATGTAAAACCCTAGAAGGAACATGATACACATATAAATCATATGATTGTCAATGAGATATGGAAGTTATACTATTATATTAGCAAGCAACCATTCTTCATCGATATATCATCTAAAACCTTAGAAGGTAACATCAAAATTGATAACATGTTAACACGACCGACAAAAAACACGGAAAGTTTGTACTATTATACTAGTAAACACCCTTAATCACAATATCAGTGTCCAAAACAAACATGTTATATGTGCCACTGGACATTAAACTAACAATAATCAAGCATACATCGTTATATCAACGGATGTTATGCTATTATACTAGTAGACGAACCTAGGTCGTCACACTATATCGTCCTAAACATACATGAAATATGTGCCACTGGACGTAAAACAAACAAAAATCAGTTATATAACATGATATCAAAGGTAGTTATGCTATTATACTAGCAGACGAAATTATTTCACACAATTAACACTGTCCGAAAGATACATGAAATATGTGCCACTGGACATAAAAAAAAAAACAATAAATCATTCATCAGTGTATCTCATTGAGAAAGCCTACAAATCGTGTTTTAATAAATACAAATGAAATGCGTAGCAGTGAAAATTAACATAAGTCACTAGCTAATATTCCTAAGGAAATATAAATAATAACACCAATACAGAAATAAAAAGCGGATGCCTATCTACCACTGGTTACGCCTTTATTCCTAAATCGAAGAATTCGATTGGCTGCCGTAATAATTATCATGTACCGTTCAATTGACATAAGGCTCTAATAATGACCTTTACTTAAACTAAGCGCAATTTTGCTATTGATCACCGACACCATCGATAATCATGGGTCATACTAGAAGATATTATAAAAACAAGAAAAGAAATAAAACAAAGAATAAGCATACAAGATTTAAACAAAATCTTGATATTGAAAATAAGAAGCAGGACCTTAACTTTCATAAAGAGTTCGTCCTAAACCTATCTAAAAGAGATATAACTGAAACTGAATTTAAAGTTATAGCAAAAGGTTTAAAATTTGTTCTTACAAACAAATGTAACCACAGACAATTGATAAAAGATTTTCAATCATTTGAGAGGTCGCTGCGACTGAAATATTCTTTCGGTACTAATATACGCATAGCAGCTAAAAACCACCCTTTCAAAATTAAGTCTAATTTTCAAGTTCCAATCATTGGCGATAATTCAATAGAAAAATACATTTTCTACACAAAACACGAATTATCAAATTATATGCCGACGATTAAATACAATATATCTAAATCGGAACGTGAATGCATAAAGAAATTAAAAATCGACAATACTATATGTATTCATAAAGCCGATAAAAATAACACGACTGTAATACAGAATAAACGTGACTATCTTTCTGAAGGCGAATCCCAATTAAATGACGGTATTCACTATACTAAAATAATAAATATTGACATAGAAAACACCAGAAAAATAGTCAATAAATTGATATACCGTATGAAAGAAAATGATGAAATAGACGAAATGTCTTTCAAATTCTTACGAGAAGAAGGTAAAACTTTTAAAACTCCAAAAGCCTACTTCCTTCCTAAGATTCACAAACTTAGTACGGAAACATTAGAAACAAATGTATGAATAAAGAAAAAGTACATGTACCAGGTCGACCGATTATTAGCCAATGCTCGGGACCATTATTAAATATTGGAAAATACCTAGATTATTTTCTTTTTCCACTGGTGAAGACACAAGATACATATCTATCAGATACTAGCGATGTTATCAGATACATAGAAAATACTCACATGAAACAGAGTGATTTAAATCATTCATCAGTGTATCTCATTGAGAAAGCCTACAAATCGTGTTTTAATAAATACAAATGAAATGCATAGCAGTGAAAATTAACATAAGTCACTAGCTAATATTCCTAAGGAAATATAAATAATAACACCAATACAGAAATAAAAAGCGGATGCCTATCTACCACTGGTTACGCCTTTATTCCTAAATCGAAGAATTCGATTGGCTGCCGTAATAATTATCATGTACCGTTCAATTGACATAAGGCTCTAATAATGACCTTTACTTAAACTAAGCGCAATTTTGCTATTGATCACCGACACCATCGATAATCATGGGTCATACTAGAAGATATTATAAAAACAAGAAAAGAAATAAAACAAAGAATAAGCATACAAGATTTAAACAAAATCTTGATATTGAAAATAAGAAGCAGGACCTTAACTTTCATAAAGAGTTCGTCCTAAACCTATCTAAAAGAGATATTACTGAAACTGAATTTAAAGTTATAGCAAAAGGTTTAAAATTTGTTCTTACAAACAAATGTAACCACAGACAATTGATAAAAGATTTTCAATCATTTGAGAGGTCGCTGCGACTGAAATATTCTTTCGGTACTAATATACGCATAGCAGCTAAAAACCACCCTTTCAAAATTAAGTCTAATTTTCAAGTTCCAATCATTGGCGATAATTCAATAGAAAAATACATTTTCTACACAAAACACGAATTATCAAATTATATGCCGACGATTAAATACAATATATCTAAATCGGAACGTGAATGCATAAAGAAATTAAAAATCGACAATACTATATGTATTCATAAAGCCGATAAAAATAACACGACTGTAATACAGAATAAACGTGACTATCTTTCTGAAGGCGAATCCCAATTAAATGACGGTATTCACTATACTAAAATAATAAATATTGACATAGAAAACACCAGAAAAATAGTCAATAAATTGATATACCGTATGAAAGAAAATGATGAAATAGACGAAATGTCTTTCAAATTCTTACGAGAAGAAGGTAAAACTTTTAAAACTCCAAAAGCCTACTTCCTTCCTAAGATTCACAAACTTAGTACGGAAACATTAGAAACAAATGTATGAATAAAGAAAAAGTACATGTACCAGGTCGACCGATTGTTAGCCAATGCTCGGGACCATTATTAAATATTGGAAAATACCTAGATTATTTTCTTTTTCCACTGGTGAAGACACAAGATACATATCTATCAGATACTAGCGATGTTATCAGATACATAGAAAATACTCACATGAAACAGAGTGATTTAAATCATTCATCAGTGTATCTCATTGAGAAAGCCTACAAATCGTGTTTTAATAAATACAAATGAAATGCATAGCAGTGAAAATTAACATAAGTCACTAGCTAATATTCCTAAGGAAATATAAATAATAACACCAATACAGAAATAAAAAGCGGATGCCTATCTACCACTGGTTACGCCTTTATTCCTAAATCGAAGAATTCGATTGGCTGCCGTAATAATTATCATGTACCGTTCAATTGACATAAGGCTCTAATAATGACCTTTACTTAAACTAAGCGCAATTTTGCTATTGATCACCGACACCATCGATAATCATGGGTCATACTAGAAGATATTATAAAAACAAGAAAAGAAATAAAACAAAGAATAAGCATACAAGATTTAAACAAAATCTTGATATTGAAAATAAGAAGCAGGACCTTAACTTTCATAAAGAGTTCGTCCTAAACCTATCTAAAAGAGATATAACTGAAACTGAATTTAAAGTTATAGCAAAAGGTTTAAAATTTGTTCTTACAAACAAATGTAACCACAGACAATTGATAAAAGATTTTCAATCATTTGAGAGGTCGCTGCGACTGAAATATTCTTTCGGTACTAATATACGCATAGCAGCTAAAAACCACCCTTTCAAAATTAAGTCTAATTTTCAAGTTCCAATCATTGGCGATAATTCAATAGAAAAATACATTTTCTACACAAAACACGAATTATCAAATTATATGCCGACGATTAAATACAATATATCTAAATCGGAACGTGAATGCATAAAGAAATTAAAAATCGACAATACTATATGTATTCATAAAGCCGATAAAAATAACACGACTGTAATACAGAATAAACGTGACTATCTTTCTGAAGGCGAATCCCAATTAAATGACGGTATTCACTATACTAAAATAATAAATATTGACATAGAAAACACCAGAAAAATAGTCAATAAATTGATATACCGTATGAAAGAAAATGATGAAATAGACGAAATGTCTTTCAAATTCTTACGAGAAGAAGGTAAAACTTTTAAAACTCCAAAAGCCTACTTCCTTCCTAAGATTCACAAACTTAGTACGGAAACATTAGAAACAAATGTATGAATAAAGAAAAAGTACATGTACCAGGTCGACCGATTATTAGCCAATGCTCGGGACCATTATTAAATATTGGAAAATACCTAGATTATTTTCTTTTTCCACTGGTGAAGACACAAGATACATATCTATCAGATACTAGCGATGTTATCAGATACATAGAAAATACTCACATGAAACAGAGTGATTTAAATCATTCATCAGTGTATCTCATTGAGAAAGCCTACAAATCGTGTTTTAATAAATACAAATGAAATGCATAGCAGTGAAAATTAACATAAGTCACTAGCTAATATTCCTAAGGAAATATAAATAATAACACCAATACAGAAATAAAAAGCGGATGCCTATCTACCACTGGTTACGCCTTTATTCCTAAATCGAAGAATTCGATTGGCTGCCGTAATAATTATCATGTACCGTTCAATTGACATAAGGCTCTAATAATGACCTTTACTTAAACTAAGCGCAATTTTGCTATTGATCACCGACACCATCGATAATCATGGGTCATACTAGAAGATATTATAAAAACAAGAAAAGAAATAAAACAAAGAATAAGCATACAAGATTTAAACAAAATCTTGATATTGAAAATAAGAAGCAGGACCTTAACTTTCATAAAGAGTTCGTCCTAAACCTATCTAAAAGAGATATAACTGAAACTGAATTTAAAGTTATAGCAAAAGGTTTAAAATTTGTTCTTACAAACAAATGTAACCACAGACAATTGATAAAAGATTTTCAATCATTTGAGAGGTCGCTGCGACTGAAATATTCTTTCGGTACTAATATACGCATAGCAGCTAAAAACCACCCTTTCAAAATTAAGTCTAATTTTCAAGTTCCAATCATTGGCGATAATTCAATAGAAAAATACATTTTCTACACAAAACACGAATTATCAAATTATATGCCGACGATTAAATACAATATATCTAAATCGGAACGTGAATGCATAAAGAAATTAAAAATCGACAATACTATATGTATTCATAAAGCCGATAAAAATAACACGACTGTAATACAGAATAAACGTGACTATCTTTCTGAAGGCGAATCCCAATTAAATGACGGTATTCACTATACTAAAATAATAAATATTGACATAGAAAACACCAGAAAAATAGTCAATAAATTGATATACCGTATGAAAGAAAATGATGAAATAGACGAAATGTCTTTCAAATTCTTACGAGAAGAAGGTAAAACTTTTAAAACTCCAAAAGCCTACTTCCTTCCTAAGATTCACAAACTTAGTACGGAAACATTAGAAACAAATGTATGAATAAAGAAAAAGTACATGTACCAGGTCGACCGATTGTTAGCCAATGCTCGGGACCATTATTAAATATTGGAAAATACCTAGATTATTTTCTTTTTCCACTGGTGAAGACACAAGATACATATCTATCAGATACTAGCGATGTTATCAGATACATAGAAAATACTCACATGAAACAGAGTGATTTAAATCATTCATCAGTGTATCTCATTGAGAAAGCCTACAAATCGTGTTTTAATAAATACAAATGAAATGCATAGCAGTGAAAATTAACATAAGTCACTAGCTAATATTCCTAAGGAAATATAAATAATAACACCAATACAGAAATAAAAAGCGGATGCCTATCTACCACTGGTTACGCCTTTATTCCTAAATCGAAGAATTCGATTGGCTGCCGTAATAATTATCATGTACCGTTCAATTGACATAAGGCTCTAATAATGACCTTTACTTAAACTAAGCGCAATTTTGCTATTGATCACCGACACCATCGATAATCATGGGTCATACTAGAAGATATTATAAAAACAAGAAAAGAAATAAAACAAAGAATAAGCATACAAGATTTAAACAAAATCTTGATATTGAAAATAAGAAGCAGGACCTTAACTTTCATAAAGAGTTCGTCCTAAACCTATCTAAAAGAGATATAACTGAAACTGAATTTAAAGTTATAGCAAAAGGTTTAAAATTTGTTCTTACAAACAAATGTAACCACAGACAATTGATAAAAGATTTTCAATCATTTGAGAGGTCGCTGCGACTGAAATATTCTTTCGGTACTAATATACGCATAGCAGCTAAAAACCACCCTTTCAAAATTAAGTCTAATTTTCAAGTTCCAATCATTGGCGATAATTCAATAGAAAAATACATTTTCTACACAAAACACGAATTATCAAATTATATGCCGACGATTAAATACAATATATCTAAATCGGAACGTGAATGCATAAAGAAATTAAAAATCGACAATACTATATGTATTCATAAAGCCGATAAAAATAACACGACTGTAATACAGAATAAACGTGACTATCTTTCTGAAGGCGAATCCCAATTAAATGACGGTATTCACTATACTAAAATAATAAATATTGACATAGAAAACACCAGAAAAATAGTCAATAAATTGATATACCGTATGAAAGAAAATGATGAAATAGACGAAATGTCTTTCAAATTCTTACGAGAAGAAGGTAAAACTTTTAAAACTCCAAAAGCCTACTTCCTTCCTAAGATTCACAAACTTAGTACGGAAACATTAGAAACAAATGTATGAATAAAGAAAAAGTACATGTACCAGGTCGACCGATTATTAGCCAATGCTCGGGACCATTATTAAATATTGGAAAATACCTAGATTATTTTCTTTTTCCACTGGTGAAGACACAAGATACATATCTATCAGATACTAGCGATGTTATCAGATACATAGAAAATACTCACATGAAACAGAGTGATTTAAATCATTCATCAGTGTATCTCATTGAGAAAGCCTACAAATCGTGTTTTAATAAATACAAATGAAATGCATAGCAGTGAAAATTAACATAAGTCACTAGCTAATATTCCTAAGGAAATATAAATAATAACACCAATACAGAAATAAAAAGCGGATGCCTATCTACCACTGGTTACGCCTTTATTCCTAAATCGAAGAATTCGATTGGCTGCCGTAATAATTATCATGTACCGTTCAATTGACATAAGGCTCTAATAATGACCTTTACTTAAACTAAGCGCAATTTTGCTATTGATCACCGACACCATCGATAATCATGGGTCATACTAGAAGATATTATAAAAACAAGAAAAGAAATAAAACAAAGAATAAGCATACAAGATTTAAACAAAATCTTGATATTGAAAATAAGAAGCAGGACCTTAACTTTCATAAAGAGTTCGTCCTAAACCTATCTAAAAGAGATATAACTGAAACTGAATTTAAAGTTATAGCAAAAGGTTTAAAATTTGTTCTTACAAACAAATGTAACCACAGACAATTGATAAAAGATTTTCAATCATTTGAGAGGTCGCTGCGACTGAAATATTCTTTCGGTACTAATATACGCATAGCAGCTAAAAACCACCCTTTCAAAATTAAGTCTAATTTTCAAGTTCCAATCATTGGCGATAATTCAATAGAAAAATACATTTTCTACACAAAACACGAATTATCAAATTATATGCCGACGATTAAATACAATATATCTAAATCGGAACGTGAATGCATAAAGAAATTAAAAATCGACAATACTATATGTATTCATAAAGCCGATAAAAATAACACGACTGTAATACAGAATAAACGTGACTATCTTTCTGAAGGCGAATCCCAATTAAATGACGGTATTCACTATACTAAAATAATAAATATTGACATAGAAAACACCAGAAAAATAGTCAATAAATTGATATACCGTATGAAAGAAAATGATGAAATAGACGAAATGTCTTTCAAATTCTTACGAGAAGAAGGTAAAACTTTTAAAACTCCAAAAGCCTACTTCCTTCCTAAGATTCACAAACTTAGTACGGAAACATTAGAAACAAATGTATGAATAAAGAAAAAGTACATGTACCAGGTCGACCGATTATTAGCCAATGCTCGGGACCATTATTAAATATTGGAAAATACCTAGATTATTTTCTTTTTCCACTGGTGAAGACACAAGATACATATCTATCAGATACTAGCGATGTTATCAGATACATAGAAAATACTCACATGAAACAGAGTGATTTAAATCATTCATCAGTGTATCTCATTGAGAAAGCCTACAAATCGTGTTTTAATAAATACAAATGAAATGCATAGCAGTGAAAATTAACATAAGTCACTAGCTAATATTCCTAAGGAAATATAAATAATAACACCAATACAGAAATAAAAAGCGGATGCCTATCTACCACTGGTTACGCCTTTATTCCTAAATCGAAGAATTCGATTGGCTGCCGTAATAATTATCATGTACCGTTCAATTGACATAAGGCTCTAATAATGACCTTTACTTAAACTAAGCGCAATTTTGCTATTGATCACCGACACCATCGATAATCATGGGTCATACTAGAAGATATTATAAAAACAAGAAAAGAAATAAAACAAAGAATAAGCATACAAGATTTAAACAAAATCTTGATATTGAAAATAAGAAGCAGGACCTTAACTTTCATAAAGAGTTCGTCCTAAACCTATCTAAAAGAGATATAACTGAAACTGAATTTAAAGTTATAGCAAAAGGTTTAAAATTTGTTCTTACAAACAAATGTAACCACAGACAATTGATAAAAGATTTTCAATCATTTGAGAGGTCGCTGCGACTGAAATATTCTTTCGGTACTAATATACGCATAGCAGCTAAAAACCACCCTTTCAAAATTAAGTCTAATTTTCAAGTTCCAATCATTGGCGATAATTCAATAGAAAAATACATTTTCTACACAAAACACGAATTATCAAATTATATGCCGACGATTAAATACAATATATCTAAATCGGAACGTGAATGCATAAAGAAATTAAAAATCGACAATACTATATGTATTCATAAAGCCGATAAAAATAACACGACTGTAATACAGAATAAACGTGACTATCTTTCTGAAGGCGAATCCCAATTAAATGACGGTATTCACTATACTAAAATAATAAATATTGACATAGAAAACACCAGAAAAATAGTCAATAAATTGATATACCGTATGAAAGAAAATGATGAAATAGACGAAATGTCTTTCAAATTCTTACGAGAAGAAGGTAAAACTTTTAAAACTCCAAAAGCCTACTTCCTTCCTAAGATTCACAAACTTAGTACGGAAACATTAGAAACAAATGTATGAATAAAGAAAAAGTACATGTACCAGGTCGACCGATTGTTAGCCAATGCTCGGGACCATTATTAAATATTGGAAAATACCTAGATTATTTTCTTTTTCCACTGGTGAAGACACAAGATACATATCTATCAGATACTAGCGATGTTATCAGATACATAGAAAATACTCACATGAAACAGAGTGATTTAAATCATTCATCAGTGTATCTCATTGAGAAAGCCTACAAATCGTGTTTTAATAAATACAAATGAAATGCATAGCAGTGAAAATTAACATAAGTCACTAGCTAATATTCCTAAGGAAATATAAATAATAACACCAATACAGAAATAAAAAGCGGATGCCTATCTACCACTGGTTACGCCTTTATTCCTAAATCGAAGAATTCGATTGGCTGCCGTAATAATTATCATGTACCGTTCAATTGACATAAGGCTCTAATAATGACCTTTACTTAAACTAAGCGCAATTTTGCTATTGATCACCGACACCATCGATAATCATGGGTCATACTAGAAGATATTATAAAAACAAGAAAAGAAATAAAACAAAGAATAAGCATACAAGATTTAAACAAAATCTTGATATTGAAAATAAGAAGCAGGACCTTAACTTTCATAAAGAGTTCGTCCTAAACCTATCTAAAAGAGATATAACTGAAACTGAATTTAAAGTTATAGCAAAAGGTTTAAAATTTGTTCTTACAAACAAATGTAACCACAGACAATTGATAAAAGATTTTCAATCATTTGAGAGGTCGCTGCGACTGAAATATTCTTTCGGTACTAATATACGCATAGCAGCTAAAAACCACCCTTTCAAAATTAAGTCTAATTTTCAAGTTCCAATCATTGGCGATAATTCAATAGAAAAATACATTTTCTACACAAAACACGAATTATCAAATTATATGCCGACGATTAAATACAATATATCTAAATCGGAACGTGAATGCATAAAGAAATTAAAAATCGACAATACTATATGTATTCATAAAGCCGATAAAAATAACACGACTGTAATACAGAATAAACGTGACTATCTTTCTGAAGGCGAATCCCAATTAAATGACGGTATTCACTATACTAAAATAATAAATATTGACATAGAAAACACCAGAAAAATAGTCAATAAATTGATATACCGTATGAAAGAAAATGATGAAATAGACGAAATGTCTTTCAAATTCTTACGAGAAGAAGGTAAAACTTTTAAAACTCCAAAAGCCTACTTCCTTCCTAAGATTCACAAACTTAGTACGGAAACATTAGAAACAAATGTATGAATAAAGAAAAAGTACATGTACCAGGTCGACCGATTATTAGCCAATGCTCGGGACCATTATTAAATATTGGAAAATACCTAGATTATTTTCTTTTTCCACTGGTGAAGACACAAGATACATATCTATCAGATACTAGCGATGTTATCAGATACATAGAAAATACTCACATGAAACAGAGTGATTTAAATCATTCATCAGTGTATCTCATTGAGAAAGCCTACAAATCGTGTTTTAATAAATACAAATGAAATGCATAGCAGTGAAAATTAACATAAGTCACTAGCTAATATTCCTAAGGAAATATAAATAATAACACCAATACAGAAATAAAAAGCGGATGCCTATCTACCACTGGTTACGCCTTTATTCCTAAATCGAAGAATTCGATTGGCTGCCGTAATAATTATCATGTACCGTTCAATTGACATAAGGCTCTAATAATGACCTTTACTTAAACTAAGCGCAATTTTGCTATTGATCACCGACACCATCGATAATCATGGGTCATACTAGAAGATATTATAAAAACAAGAAAAGAAATAAAACAAAGAATAAGCATACAAGATTTAAACAAAATCTTGATATTGAAAATAAGAAGCAGGACCTTAACTTTCATAAAGAGTTCGTCCTAAACCTATCTAAAAGAGATATAACTGAAACTGAATTTAAAGTTATAGCAAAAGGTTTAAAATTTGTTCTTACAAACAAATGTAACCACAGACAATTGATAAAAGATTTTCAATCATTTGAGAGGTCGCTGCGACTGAAATATTCTTTCGGTACTAATATACGCATAGCAGCTAAAAACCACCCTTTCAAAATTAAGTCTAATTTTCAAGTTCCAATCATTGGCGATAATTCAATAGAAAAATACATTTTCTACACAAAACACGAATTATCAAATTATATGCCGACGATTAAATACAATATATCTAAATCGGAACGTGAATGCATAAAGAAATTAAAAATCGACAATACTATATGTATTCATAAAGCCGATAAAAATAACACGACTGTAATACAGAATAAACGTGACTATCTTTCTGAAGGCGAATCCCAATTAAATGACGGTATTCACTATACTAAAATAATAAATATTGACATAGAAAACACCAGAAAAATAGTCAATAAATTGATATACCGTATGAAAGAAAATGATGAAATAGACGAAATGTCTTTCAAATTCTTACGAGAAGAAGGTAAAACTTTTAAAACTCCAAAAGCCTACTTCCTTCCTAAGATTCACAAACTTAGTACGGAAACATTAGAAACAAATGTATGAATAAAGAAAAAGTACATGTACCAGGTCGACCGATTGTTAGCCAATGCTCGGGACCATTATTAAATATTGGAAAATACCTAGATTATTTTCTTTTTCCACTGGTGAAGACACAAGATACATATCTATCAGATACTAGCGATGTTATCAGATACATAGAAAATACTCACATGAAACAGAGTGATTTAAATCATTCATCAGTGTATCTCATTGAGAAAGCCTACAAATCGTGTTTTAATAAATACAAATGAAATGCATAGCAGTGAAAATTAACATAAGTCACTAGCTAATATTCCTAAGGAAATATAAATAATAACACCAATACAGAAATAAAAAGCGGATGCCTATCTACCACTGGTTACGCCTTTATTCCTAAATCGAAGAATTCGATTGGCTGCCGTAATAATTATCATGTACCGTTCAATTGACATAAGGCTCTAATAATGACCTTTACTTAAACTAAGCGCAATTTTGCTATTGATCACCGACACCATCGATAATCATGGGTCATACTAGAAGATATTATAAAAACAAGAAAAGAAATAAAACAAAGAATAAGCATACAAGATTTAAACAAAATCTTGATATTGAAAATAAGAAGCAGGACCTTAACTTTCATAAAGAGTTCGTCCTAAACCTATCTAAAAGAGATATAACTGAAACTGAATTTAAAGTTATAGCAAAAGGTTTAAAATTTGTTCTTACAAACAAATGTAACCACAGACAATTGATAAAAGATTTTCAATCATTTGAGAGGTCGCTGCGACTGAAATATTCTTTCGGTACTAATATACGCATAGCAGCTAAAAACCACCCTTTCAAAATTAAGTCTAATTTTCAAGTTCCAATCATTGGCGATAATTCAATAGAAAAATACATTTTCTACACAAAACACGAATTATCAAATTATATGCCGACGATTAAATACAATATATCTAAATCGGAACGTGAATGCATAAAGAAATTAAAAATCGACAATACTATATGTATTCATAAAGCCGATAAAAATAACACGACTGTAATACAGAATAAACGTGACTATCTTTCTGAAGGCGAATCCCAATTAAATGACGGTATTCACTATACTAAAATAATAAATATTGACATAGAAAACACCAGAAAAATAGTCAATAAATTGATATACCGTATGAAAGAAAATGATGAAATAGACGAAATGTCTTTCAAATTCTTACGAGAAGAAGGTAAAACTTTTAAAACTCCAAAAGCCTACTTCCTTCCTAAGATTCACAAACTTAGTACGGAAACATTAGAAACAAATGTATGAATAAAGAAAAAGTACATGTACCAGGTCGACCGATTATTAGCCAATGCTCGGGACCATTATTAAATATTGGAAAATACCTAGATTATTTTCTTTTTCCACTGGTGAAGACACAAGATACATATCTATCAGATACTAGCGATGTTATCAGATACATAGAAAATACTCACATGAAACAGAGTGATTTAAATCATTCATCAGTGTATCTCATTGAGAAAGCCTACAAATCGTGTTTTAATAAATACAAATGAAATGCATAGCAGTGAAAATTAACATAAGTCACTAGCTAATATTCCTAAGGAAATATAAATAATAACACCAATACAGAAATAAAAAGCGGATGCCTATCTACCACTGGTTACGCCTTTATTCCTAAATCGAAGAATTCGATTGGCTGCCGTAATAATTATCATGTACCGTTCAATTGACATAAGGCTCTAATAATGACCTTTACTTAAACTAAGCGCAATTTTGCTATTGATCACCGACACCATCGATAATCATGGGTCATACTAGAAGATATTATAAAAACAAGAAAAGAAATAAAACAAAGAATAAGCATACAAGATTTAAACAAAATCTTGATATTGAAAATAAGAAGCAGGACCTTAACTTTCATAAAGAGTTCGTCCTAAACCTATCTAAAAGAGATATAACTGAAACTGAATTTAAAGTTATAGCAAAAGGTTTAAAATTTGTTCTTACAAACAAATGTAACCACAGACAATTGATAAAAGATTTTCAATCATTTGAGAGGTCGCTGCGACTGAAATATTCTTTCGGTACTAATATACGCATAGCAGCTAAAAACCACCCTTTCAAAATTAAGTCTAATTTTCAAGTTCCAATCATTGGCGATAATTCAATAGAAAAATACATTTTCTACACAAAACACGAATTATCAAATTATATGCCGACGATTAAATACAATATATCTAAATCGGAACGTGAATGCATAAAGAAATTAAAAATCGACAATACTATATGTATTCATAAAGCCGATAAAAATAACACGACTGTAATACAGAATAAACGTGACTATCTTTCTGAAGGCGAATCCCAATTAAATGACGGTATTCACTATACTAAAATAATAAATATTGACACAGAAAACACCAGAAAAATAGTCAATAAATTGATATACCGTATGAAAGAAAATGATGAAATAGACGAAATGTCTTTCAAATTCTTACGAGAAGAAGGTAAAACTTTTAAAACTCCAAAAGCCTACTTCCTTCCTAAGATTCACAAACTTAGTACGGAAACATTAGAAACAAATGTATGAATAAAGAAAAAGTACATGTACCAGGTCGACCGATTGTTAGCCAATGCTCGGGACCATTATTAAATATTGGAAAATACCTAGATTATTTTCTTTTTCCACTGGTGAAGACACAAGATACATATCTATCAGATACTAGCGATGTTATCAGATACATAGAAAATACTCACATGAAACAGAGTGATTTAAATCATTCATCAGTGTATCTCATTGAGAAAGCCTACAAATCGTGTTTTAATAAATACAAATGAAATGCATAGCAGTGAAAATTAACATAAGTCACTAGCTAATATTCCTAAGGAAATATAAATAATAACACCAATACAGAAATAAAAAGCGGATGCCTATCTACCACTGGTTACGCCTTTATTCCTAAATCGAAGAATTCGATTGGCTGCCGTAATAATTATCATGTACCGTTCAATTGACATAAGGCTCTAATAATGACCTTTACTTAAACTAAGCGCAATTTTGCTATTGATCACCGACACCATCGATAATCATGGGTCATACTAGAAGATATTATAAAAACAAGAAAAGAAATAAAACAAAGAATAAGCATACAAGATTTAAACAAAATCTTGATATTGAAAATAAGAAGCAGGACCTTAACTTTCATAAAGAGTTCGTCCTAAACCTATCTAAAAGAGATATAACTGAAACTGAATTTAAAGTTATAGCAAAAGGTTTAAAATTTGTTCTTACAAACAAATGTAACCACAGACAATTGATAAAAGATTTTCAATCATTTGAGAGGTCGCTGCGACTGAAATATTCTTTCGGTACTAATATACGCATAGCAGCTAAAAACCACCCTTTCAAAATTAAGTCTAATTTTCAAGTTCCAATCATTGGCGATAATTCAATAGAAAAATACATTTTCTACACAAAACACGAATTATCAAATTATATGCCGACGATTAAATACAATATATCTAAATCGGAACGTGAATGCATAAAGAAATTAAAAATCGACAATACTATATGTATTCATAAAGCCGATAAAAATAACACGACTGTAATACAGAATAAACGTGACTATCTTTCTGAAGGCGAATCCCAATTAAATGACGGTATTCACTATATACCTAGATTATTTTCTTTTTCCACTGGTGAAGACACAAGATACATATCTATCAGATACTAGCGATGTTATCAGATACATAGAAAATACTCACATGAAACAGAGTGATTTACTTGTTTCATATGATATAACATCGCTATATACTAATCTTAATTTCAATGAAATTAATGCGGCTATAGAAAATACGCTAAAAGACAAGGTAAATCTAGAATATGAAATTAAAAGACCATCTACAGAAAGTCTTCTTGATATTCTTAGTATTTTACTGACAAAAAATGAATTTACTTTTAATGAAAACGCATATAAACAAATCGTTGGCGTTTCAATGGGTGGAGTTGCTTCCCCGGAAATATCTGATATTGCTATATTTGACCATATAAATAATATTATAGAACAATATCCATACAAAGATAATATCAAATTTCATAAACGAATGAGAGATGATGGCTTTATTATATTAAATGGAAGCAGTAAGCAAATTAAACAACTATTTGAAATAGAAAATAAGAAACATAACCTGCTGAAATTTACTTTTGAAATAAATACTCATACTATGAAATTCTTAGATGTGGTATTATATAAAGGTAAACGGTTTAGCGCATCTGGAATACTGGATGTAAACTGTTACACCAAACCTACTGCGAAATTTCAGTATTTACATAAAAGCTGAAGTCATGCTCCTACTTGTTACTCATGCTTTATTAAAGGAGAAGAGACTAGAATTTTAAGAAACACTAGCAATAAGAACGAATTTAATAAACGTATTAAACTGTTTATAGATGAATTATCTAGACGGGGGGATACACGAAAGAAATCGTCAGTCAAATATTGCACAAAATTCGTGACGAAGACAGACAATTAAAACTTCGGAAGAAACAAAATAAGAATAAAATAACAGGCAGAAATATGTTCATTACAACGTATCATTACAATGCTGAATATCTTAAAAAGATTATAACAAAATTCTGGTATATAATTCGGAAAGATCCGATTGCCATACAAATATTTAAATCTAAACCAGATATGGGTTTCAAAAACAATAAGAATATTAGCGACATGATAATTAATCATTAAGTCGAAGAAGCCCTCCACAGGAAGCTTTATAATATAGTATATACTGTGAAACAGATGTAATAAAGACATGACACCGATTTATTTCAATAGATCACGTATCTGAGATAACCGACGGTTTCTTATATGTCCATGTTTCTACCCGGCAGGGTACCTACACATGTTTTTTTTAAATGCTAAACATGAAAACATGAAGACTTTTGTATTATATCATATAAATGATAAAACAAACACGACAGTATACCCTGGAGTTAACAATATGATATTGATAAATAATATTTCTACAATATCCCGGGTAGACTCGTGTTGAAATAATTAGTGATAAAAATAAAGACAATAAGTCTCTTCATTAATTAAACAAAAGTGCTGATCAACTTGGTCAGTTTTTTCAGTCTGTAAAAAGACTAGCTACAACGTAGACCTATATGCACGTGTACTTAATAAATTAAAAAAACTGTTATGAAACAGACACACATCTATCTATGATACTAGATACGAAATAAATATATAAAGGTCGACCTCTGATGAGGGTTTACCTGGGATTATTCCCGAAAGAACCCGAAACATTGCATATTAAATTCTAATGAATTAAGCAATAAAAAGTACGTAGTGTCAGGTCAGAAATATTGATACCATAACATGAAAAAGTGGGTTTATGGTCAATTTATAAAACTAAAGAATTCTGTAAGGAGAAATTTCCATCATTGAAAGGCTACTTTTCAACGGTTTTAAAGCCAGTACTTAAAGGGAAAATATATGAGCCGCAAAATGCGGGAAGAATTGAAAGAGAGTGGACTAACAACAACAGTGAATCTTACAATCATGTTCTTAAGATAGCTGTTGATTGGAAGCCTCAGTCATTAGTTGACTTTGTGATAAAGATGACAGACATGGTAGAGGCTAATTATAAAGATTTACGGAGAGCAGTGATAGGGAGAGGACCTTATACGCTTGCGAGCACACACGAACATTTTAAGATTGACAAGCACGTTTGGGCAAACAAAACTTTAATGGAAAGGTACAAATATTTTGCCAGGTTCCACCGATACCGTATGAAGACAAATTGGTTAAGTCAACAGATGGCAGACGAGTGGTCAATGAAGCTAGGTCGAAAGGAAAGAAGAAAGGTCAAAGGAAATGGAAACTGGCTGATAGGACAACTACGATAAAACGGCAACGCGTGCAGTAAATTGATTTCAAAAAAACAAACTGTGTGTTATTCAATGTATTTCTATGTGTAATATATATATTTCTCAGCACTAACTACTTATACTTCTTTTATAGGTAAAAAAAACACTACTAAACCTGGAGCACATGAGTCAGTGTCAACACTAGTATTAATTGAATTATAGTATATTGCTATTATTTTGTTGTGTGTTTCCTGTAGTATTTTTTTTATTACTCATATTACATATCTATTGTCTGTGTATTGCATATGTTATTGTTTGTATGCTATATGCCCTCCTAGGGTCCCTTATTTGGTGAATAAAAAAATCTTTTCTATTTTTCTATTCTATAAGATAGGCAGCCGACCCTACCTGTAATTTTTATACGCCCGTCGTCTTTTAGACGGGACTTATTATGGTATACCGTTGTCCGTCCGTCCGTCGTCCACACTTCGGACAATAACTCAAAAACACTTTCACCAATTTCCATGAAAATTAAGTGAATTGTTTATATCAATTGACGTAAGCTCCCTTTCATTTTTTTTTTAATTTCAGATTTTAAGTTTTGGATTTATGGGGCTTTATTCATAAAAAAGGGGGGATTTTCAACACTTCGGACAATAACTCAAAAAGGCTTTCACCAATGTCCATGAAACTTTGGTGAATTGTTTATATCTATTGATGTAAGCTCCCTTTCAATTTTTATAAATTTCAGATTTTAAGTTTTGGATTTATGGGGCTTTATTCATAAAAAAAAGAGGGGGATTTTCAACACTTTGGACAATAACTCAAAAAGGCTTTCACCAATGTCCATGAAACTTTGGTGAATTGTTTATATCTATTGATGTAAGCTCCCTTTCAATTTTTATAAATTTGAGATTTTAAGTTTTGGATTTATGGGGCTTTATTCATAAAAAAAAGGGGAATTTTCAACACTTCGGACAATAACTCAAAAAGGCTTTCACCAATGTCCATGAAACTTTGGTGAATTGTTTATATCTATTGATATAAGCTCCCTTTCAATTTTTATAAATTTGAGATTTTAAGTTTTGGATTTATGGGGCTTTATTCATTAAAAAAAGGGGGATTTTCAACACTTCGGACAATAACTCAAAAAGGCTTTCACCAATGTCCATGAAACTTTGGTGAATTGTTTATATGTATTGATGTAAGCTCCCTTTCAATTTTTATAAATTTCAGATTTTACATGAATTTTTATGCTTAAAAAAGGGGGGATTTTCCAATTTTGGGACAATAACTAACACTTTCACAAAATTTTATGCAACTTTGATAAACTGTTTATATCTATTGACATAAGCTCCCTTTCAATTTTTATAAATTTTAGATTTTACGTTTTCTTAAGTAATGAATTTTTATACTTAAAAAGGGGGATTTTATGAAACTTGTTTATATCTATTGATATAAGCTCCCTTTCAATTTTTATAAATTTGAGATTTTAAGTTTTGGATTTATGGGGCTTTATTCATTAAAAAAAAGGGGGATTTTCAACACTTCGGACAATAACTCAAAAAGGCTTTCACCAATGTCCTTGAAACTTTGGTGAATTGTTTATATGTATTGATGTAAGCTCGCTCCCTTTCAATTTTTATAAATTTCAGATTTTACATTTCCGTGTTATGAATTTTTATGCTTAAAAAAGGGGGGATTTTCCAATTTTGGGACAATAACTAACACTTTCACAAAATGTTATGCAACTTTGATAAATTGTTTATATCTATTGACATAAGCTCCCTTTCAATTTTTATAAATTTTAGATTTTACGTTTTCTTAAGTAATGAATTTTTATACTTAAAAAAGGGGGATTTTATGAAACTGTGGTGAATATATTAATGTAACATCCCTTTTGATTTGTATATATATTTCTAGTTGATCATATAAATTCATTTAAAGCATAAAAGACAAGTTAAAAGAGCAACGGGCGTATCATGCGCTAAAGCGCAGCCCTTTATTCACATACGTGTGAGTTAAAATTAGTCCTTTCACAGTATAAGGTTTTCAATGATTTGCAATTTGCTTATTTCCTTCGATTACAAAAAAAAAATCGATATTCTTTTCGGTTCTTTTCTGTAAATCGTCGCTCTTTTATGTAAGTCGTCGAACCCCTCCCAGTCTGCTTTCTTATAATTCTATACTGATTCAGTTTCATCAGTTAGCATTTGTTTATGACTTAAATTAATATGTACAACATGATGGTCACTGCCATAAGAACTGGTGAGGTCAACTGACCATGTTATTTTAATGGCTAGACCAGAATTACAAAAAAGACAAATCAATAGGTGCCAGTTCTAAGGTACTGTGGTTACACCTTGTACCTATACCATCATTTAGAAGTACTATATCTTTATACTCAAAGAAAGAGAACAACTCTCTTCCCTTAGTATCTATATGTTTACCACCCCACATAGTGTGATGGGCATTAAAGTCTCCACACAATAAAAAGTTTACCACCCCACATAGTGTGGTGGGCATTAAAGTCTCCACACAATAAAAATTTTCCCTCCATTTGATCAAATATATTGTTATATTGTGGTAATTTGGTATCTGATGCTGTGTCATAAAGATTGACCAGTGTAATATTAGTATTACCAAAATTAAATTTAATGCATGATATTTCTAAATCACTATCAATATTATTTTTCAGATATGGAAGGTTTTCTCTGACATATATTGCTGTACCTCCATGTGATTTAGTATTACGTACAGAAAAATCAGCTATTGTATAACCTATTACTAGTACATGTGGATGGTCTTGTTCGTTTTGACACCATGTTTCCTGGAAGCATATTATGTCAGGCTTTACTTGCGACATAGCTATACACTCGGCAGAATTATTGTGAATACCACGACAGTTCCAATGAACAATACTTAACATTATGTTGTATATTAGTAAAATAGTAAAGTTAGCCATTATAAGCAGATAGAACATATAACATTATTACTGATAATATTTTATGATTTGTATTATAGGTAAAATACGAAACGCGCGTCTGGCGTACTAAATTATAATCCTGGTACCTTTGATAACTATTTACACCACTGGGTCGATGCCACTGCTGGCGGACGTTTCGTCCCCGAGGGTATCACCAGCCCAGTAGTCAGCACTCCGGTGTTGACATGAATATCAATAATGTGGTCATTTTTATAAATTTCCTGTTTATCAAATTTAGAATTTTTCGAAAAACTAAGGATTTTCTTATTCCAGGCATAGATTACCTTAGCCGTATTTGGCACAACTTTTTGGAACCTCAATGCTCTTCAACTTTGTACTTGTTTGGCTTTATAAATATTTTGATATGAGCGTCACTGATGAGTCTTATGTAGACGAAACGCGCGTCTGGCGTACTAAATTATAATCCTGGTACCTTTGATAACTAATTATACATTATAGCATTTCTGCATGTTGTTACTCTATTGTCCAATTAAAAACTTTCCAAACATCGTAATCAAATCCAAACATTTGTTTGGTTGCCATCGATACGAAACCAATAACTTTTTCTAAATTGAGTTCATTTGGTGGGGTTTGGGATGTAAGTATGTTAAGCATTGCAACACTTATAATTGGAATTACTTGGTCTATTATATTGGTCTTTATATAACCTCTTTTGTATCAGTATGTTCAGCTACTAGTTGCTAACCAACAGGTATTGGTACATCAAAGAGATCTTGACGTTTTTCTTGTATTACTAGTTTTATCATAGTATGTTAGACGTGTTGCCTTAATAACTTTTTGACCTTTCATGACTGATTTTAAGTCTTCATCCTCGATATCGAAGTCAAGCGGCACGTTGATGATGTAGTCGATTTGGGCAAACTTGTCCTAATCGACCATTCACCAATGGAGGTTCTTTGTTGGATGTCTTTCCATTGATGTTTATCCTGGCACTCGATTAGTCAATTGCCGTTTGCGAGTTGCTTCAATTCTTTTTGCAACTCCTACCGAATCCGATAGGGCCTTTTGAATTTTAATAGGATTTTGTCTTCCAAGTTTAATGGATGGGTTAATAATACTAGCTATGAGCAAATATTTGTTGGGGGCATTTTGGAGGGAGGGTACTCTAATAACTGTGGTGTTCTGGGTGGTAGCGGGAGAACCTGTTGCTACTCTCATAAGTTTTTTAACTTGGGTTGTCCATGAGTGACTTTGTTGACTTTCATTGTCAGTAGTTTCTAGGTAACTACTGCTCAATGCGTTATAAAAATCCTCAGTTCAGAACTGAGTATTTTCTGACTCGTCCATCATGGCGGACAAGACAAAGGTAAACAAAGAAAAACTATATAGATACTGTAAATAAGGTTAAACAAATAAATTAGTATCAAATATTGTAAAGATTATATTAATCTTACTTGTATACAACAAAATAAAGTCGATACTCAATCTACAAATGTGAAAATGAACAATAAATAAGTATAGTATGGTGCTAAAAAAAAAACACGACCTATTTGATACGGGACTCACAATCCGAACGGTTAACTATAAGTTAAATAAATACTAAAATAAAAAAAAAATCGCATTCCATTAAATCATCAATAACCTGAGATTCGATGTCAACGGCTTAACGTCCAGTGGCAAATGTTCCATGCATATTCGGGATGATAAACGGACAGAAAGTCACAGGACAGTCACTAATTTGATAGGACAAAAAGTCACAATTCTTTGACAATTGTTTGAATATATACTTTTTGTAAATATATTCATTTTTAAGTGTAGGACAATGTTTATAGGCTTTGTTTAATAAAAATTATTAAATTTTAATCATTCAGAGAAGATATATCTTGGTTTTATGAAGCCATTTAAGTACCATGTCACGTTGACATCTTGTTTTCATAACACTTATTTGATATTTATTGAATAAATATTAATTGCAAACATGATTTAAGTATAACACTTCAATAAAAAAAAATCTTTTATTTTTAAAAAAATTTTGTTCTTGTTTAAAGAAAAACATTCTAAAAACTGAATTGTGACTTATTGTCCTGTGGCTTTTAGACTGTGATTTTTTGTCCTACATTCTAATAAAAATATAGGTTATACATAAATTAGGCAGAACTTTCTAGTGATCTTAAAATTACTACGAATGGATAACATATTCTGCTCGATCACGCACGCAATGTGATTTGACGATAATGATAACTTCATCTTAATAATCGGTCGGCTTTTAAAAATGAACACTCTATAATATTTGAGTGTGTGCATTAGGATTCTTCCATCATGATAGTTTTTCCATCGTGATGGTTGTAATAAGTATCACGAAGCTTTAGACAAGTATCATGATACTACTCAAAAGCATCGCAATGTTAAAAGCATCACGATAAAAGTCAAAAGCATCACGATGAAAATTAAAAGCATCGTGATGGAAGTCAAAAGCATCGTGATGGAAGTTAAAAGCATCATGATGGAAGTCAAAAGCATCACGATGGAAGTTAAAAGCATCGTGATGGAAGTTAAAAGCATCGTGATGGCAGTCAAACGCATCACGATGGAGATTAGTCCATCATGATGGAACGGCATTACGAACCGTTGACCGACGATAACCAATCAAATAGATTGTCTTTTATTTCTTTCTTTGAAATCTCGCGATATCTGTATGTATTCCTAACCTCCAAAGTAGGAGATCGTTTTATTTCGCGGTAAATTTGTAGTTTATAGTAGCTTTTGATTATCTTTCGTAATGGAAAGATACTGACAACTTGTGCGAAGAAGTTTAGGTCGAATCAGAGCCCAGATTGAGGAAGAAAAAAGAGAGGACGACGATTTTACAACAGGGTAAAGTTTTAGATTTACGATGCAGACCGGTAATTCCGACCACCCAAGGCTTTGTTCGTACATATTTTTGCTTTATCGCATAACATTTGCCTCAAATTTAATTTCAATCTATTCACTGAAAACTCACTTTTGCATACCCCGATTTTGTTTTTTTTCCATGGATTTATGCGTTTTGAACAGCGGTATACTACTGTTGCCTTTATTTTGCTTGTTTTACATTTGTATCTCATTTCCCGACAAATGTCTGATATTAATTTTAAAATCAACAAAACAAATGCCGAAAGTGGATTGCCTGTGTTTTTATCAGATATAAGTGAAAATGTCCGGGAATTCCGATCCTAATTTAAAACGCTGACCCTCAACCGTTTTTTGTCAGATTTTTTCATAAAAATTATAACTAAATTATATTTTGAGCAACCTCTAACTTATTTCATAAAAATATTACTTGTCAGAAATTATGCAAATCATGTTTAAATGACCACTCTGTTATCTGGTCATGTCTGTTGACTAACTACCAAAAATTATGGTTGTCCAAATGATTATGATGCCTTGGGCGGCTATTTTATTTATTTTTTTGGATGCCCTCCAATGAGAGAACTGAAAAATCCAAATATAAAAATACCCTCAGAAGACGGTATGATTATCTGGACTACCAAAATGGCGCTGTTTTTGATATTTCTGCAGATACAGATGTTAATAAAAGAACCAGATGGAATATTGCCGAATTTATACCAAAAAGAAAAAATTGCAGAAGAAAAAAATCAGGAAAATGATTAAAATTTGAAATCTGAAGAAAATTCGGGTGGTCAGATTTACCGGACAGTCGGAATTACCAGACACTATCGTATATGTCATGTTTATGTATGATTCCCTCTGTTATTCCTCAGAACACCCATCTAGGGTGTCTCATTAAAAGGGGGGGTTCGATCCCGGATCCCCTTTAGTGATTTTTCAGATACCTGCTTTAACTATACATGTTTGCATTTTATTTTTTTTCCAATTTCCTGTTTCTTGTCGGACTTCATTTCCTGTTTTCACACTTAACAATTTGACTTTCCCGTGTCACGCTTAACAGAAAGTAGATTTTAAAGTTCAAAAATACATTAATAAATTACGCACTTGACAGTGACTATAAGGGTTGGGAATGCATAGTTGTGATACATGTAAATAATTGGATTCTCCTTTGAATGAATCAGGTTTATAAATGCTTAGAAGGACAATAGAATGGGTTTTCTTTTGTTTTAGTTATGTAATTACGCAAATATGCAGCTTATCTGGAGCTCTGCACATTTGAGCTTTTAGCTAAGTTAAAGATGGTTTCGTGTTCCACCGAATATATTGAAAATAATTGTGAAGGCCTTCAGTGTACATTTTATTACGGAAACATTTCTGATTGTTTTTCTTATGAAATTCTGTTCTGAAGTTTCTTTTTTTTTTGTAGATTTATTAATTTTTGGACAAGGCATGATAACAGGCCAGGCCAGACTGCTGCTGCTTCTTCCTACAGAAAAAGAAAAACACAACTATATTCGTTTAAAATTTGTTGCCTAAAAGAGCCAACTGACAGAGTCAGCCCAATGTTGATAAGAAGATTTAAATGCCTGTAACTTGGGTAATATAAAAAAGAAGATGTGGTATTATTACCAATGAGACAACTATCCACAAAAGACCAAACTGACACAAACATTAACAACTATAGGTAACCGTAAGTATACCAGATTCTTAAGCTTTTTAAAAGGGACTTCCATCCATGTCAAAATTGATAGTTTTTAATCTTGCTGTGAACTCTACCAGTAAGAATTTCTCATCTGATCAATTAAAAATTATCACCAAACAATATTGTTTCTTGAGAAAAAGTATAACCTTGGCTGAAAAGTATAACCTTGGCTGAAAAGTATAATTTTCAGCATAACCTTGGCTGAAAAGTATAACCTTGGCTGTCATTTGATAAATAGTCTATAAATGCACATGGAATAACGACACTAGTAAATGCATTCTTACAAATGGCAAGCTACTAGGCCGTAATAAAGATAGTGTTTGGTTGCCCAAATGCTGCATGTTGTACCTTGTAGGAAATCCGATACCAAGGTGATCATTTCCCACAGGTAACTTGAAAATAATTTTGTCGTTGTAAGTATGTGTTACTAAATGTCCAAATAAATTATTGGAAGTTTCATTATTAATCAAGTCATGTACTGAAATAAATATCATATAATGAAAATAATTAAGTTCTGCCTTTTCTCGGACGTATTCAGGTGATCAAAAATATTTAAGTCACTCAAAGTATGAACATTAGATACCTGCAACGACAAAACTTTTTTTGTTAATTTTCCACAGGTAGTTGTTACCTGACAATGTTGACAATTAACTACGCGTCCAATCACTGTTTATACGCACCTGTGTCTACTCACTGCCAGATCAATAAAAGTTAACATTATTATTGGATTTTCTCTTGAAGTTCTTGGACGTTAAGCAAGCAACCATCAATCATCAATTTAGAAGTTCTAATTAAAACTGGCTATTGGACATGTTTTGTTTCGATTAAGGCGAAACGTCAGTTTGCATTATTTTGCCTAATATACGCATGCAAACACGAGACAGGAGGGGATATTGGTGCACTCCACCTTTGTATAGGGTTATTTCGTATTGAGGAAAGTTATAAATATCTATTCCGATATATGAATGATTTAGATATATCAATTGGTTTCATGTCTTTCGTGTACGTCAATTAGGCAGTATGGTGCTCCATTTGTTAAAAAGTCGTGGTCACTGAGGAGGGTGGACTCGACAACTGCATGATAGATACACATATATATATATATGTTTTGTTATTTTTTTATGAAGTATTGTGTTGATTTATGTATGCCTTCAACACCATTGGGGTAAACGTGCATTTATTCAATAAACATTAAGCTAACTTTTTGTGGCGATTTTTTTGCGTTGGTAGTGGCGAAGGTCAACGGATGTTGATGGTGATACAACTCCTAGTCCATGATTTATAGTTCTAGTATTTTGACTTCGTTGGTAAATGTAATGTATTGAAATTGTTTATCTAAGGTCACTACAGAACTTAATTACTTTAACAGATGCAGACCGTTATAATCGCGTCTTATCATGTGTGTAACTTTTATTAGTTTATCAGTTGTATTAAAACCATGAAACTGTGCAGACGACTTTATTACCTCTCTAGCAATTAGTAGCTATTTTATAATGGCGACGAGACAAATTGGATTTACAAATGAACAATTGGATTAATTAATAGTATTGATTAGTTTCATTATGGCATCAGCACTACCTGTGTTTCCACCTTTCAGTGTACATGAAAGTGCAGCTGATAGCGCTGGAAAAAATGGACAAAACGACTTCAAAATTTACTTGTTGGAATGAATATCAAGGATAAAGTGAGACAAAGAGAGTTACTTTTGCATTACGCAGGGGAAGAAGTAAATGACATTTTTGATACCTTACAAGAAACTGGAGAGGATTACGATACAGCACTTACGAAGCTTACTGAATACTTTGCACCGAAGAAAAACGTTGAATACGAAATATATAAATTCCGTCAGGCAAAGCAAGAAACAAATGAAACAATGGATGCGTTTCATACAAAGTTAAGACAATTATCCGTCAACTGTGAATTTAATGATGACAATTGGGAAGTAAAATCTCAAATCGTTCAAGGATGTTCATCTTCAAGACTGAGGAGAAAAGCTTTAAGAGAAGATATGACTTTGGAACAATCATCAGCAAGAGCTCTGGAACTATCTGAAAGACAAGCAAACGAAATCGAGAACAAAGAAGAGAAATCAAGACCAACGCTTTACACAAGAAGAGAAATTTTCGGAAAAATCAACCAAGATATTTACAACAAGATAAGCGTCCGGAACAACGTGTGAATCGAAACAACAAATGTAGGAATTGTGGCGGTGAATTTCCACACCGAGGGAAATGTCCTGCTCAAGGAAAATCCTGCAACTTTTGTAAGAAGCCTAATCACTTTGAGAAGATGTGTAGGTCAAAAAGAAATAATCATACTGAACAATCTGTCAATACGCTAGAGAATTCAGATTTTGAAAACAATTTCGAATGTCAAACAAAGATAGATAGTAGTTCAGATGATGAATATGTTTTCGGACTACAGGCAGAATCGCTAAAAGGAACCGTGAATTCTATCAAACGTGAACAACCAAGAATTTGTGTCAAAATCAATGAATCGGACATCAACGTTCTTATCGACACTGGATCAAGTATCAATGTAATTGATGAGGATACCTACAACAGGATGAAGAGAAAACCTAAATTGATAGCTACAAAGACCAAAGTTTTCGCATATGGATCTCATCAAAACTTAGAATTCGTGGGAAAGTTTGACACTGTAATTGAAACGAGAAATAAGCTAACACGTGCAACTGTTTATGTTTCTAAAGGGACAAGCGGTAATTTACTGTGTTATGATACGTCATTAGAACTACAGATAATCCCGCAAATATCGAGGCTCTCAACAGGGAACAAACACGAACAATTGTGTGAACAATATAAAGATACATTTCATGGACTGGGCAAACTTAAAGAAACGCAAGTGAAAATTCATGTTGACAATACCGTAAAACCTATAGTCCAGCCACATAGAAGGATACCGTTTCATATAAGGAAACTGGTAGAAACCGAACTTGAAAGGTTAGAGCGGTTAGACATTATAGAAAGGGTACATGGACCAACTCCCTGGGTATCGCCTATAGTTGTAGCACCCAAACCTAAAAGTCCAGGTGAAATAAGAATATGCGTAGATATGAGACTACCAAATCAGGCAATACAACGAGAGAGACACATAACTCCAACTATAGATGATCTAATAGTTGACCTTAATGGAGCAAAGGTATTTTCCAAAATGGACCTTTTAAACGGGTACCATCAGTTAGAACTTACACAAGAGTCACGAAATATTACTACTTTCACAACACATGTTGGACTAAGAAGATACAAACGTCTAATGCCGCAGACTACATGTCAAGACATCCGAATATTAACGAAGCAAATCTAACAGATCATTCCGAGGTAGCAGAAGAATTCGTGAATTATATATCAGAGAACGCAATACCGAAAGCAATGACAATTGAAGAAATTGCATTAGAGTCCGAAGCCGATATGAATATTCAGTATGTTATCAAGGCCGTGAAATCGGGAAACTGGGAAAATTCATATGACAATAAATCTCTTGATACATTTTCTCGTTAAAGAACGAATTAACGACAGTGAACACAGACAAAGGAGAAATATTGATGCATGATAATAGAATTGTCATTCCGCACAAACTTACAGACCGAGTTATAACATTGGCACACGAAGGTCATCAGGGAATTGTGCGAACAAAACAGTTACTAAGGGAAAAAGTTTATTTTCCTGGTATAGATAAACGTGTAGAAGATACATGTAAAGCTTGTATTCCATGTTTAGCAGCTACGCCAAAGAAAACTTTTGAACCGTTAGCTATGTCAGAACTACCAGAGGCACCATGGACATATCTTAGCATGGATTTCTGTGGACCATTTCCTAGTGGACATTATCTCATGGTGATAATGGATGAGTATTCACGATATCCAGTTGTAGAAACACTAACAACAATTTCTGCAAAAGCGGTTATAACACTACTTGACAAAGTATTTTCAACATTTGGAATACCGAATATAGTAAAAACCGATAATGGAAGCCCGTGGCAAGGAAAAGAATTCAGAGACTTTGCGACATATATGGGATTTATGCATAGAAAAATAACACCATTATGGCCTCAGAGCAATACAGAGTGCGAACGATTTATGCGAAGCATTGGAAAATCAATCAGAGCAGCACACACGCAACATCAAAATTGGAAACAGGAAATGTTTACATTCCTCCGTAATTATAGAGCGACAAAACACGCCTATGGTCATACATCATGATTAGGGACGATGTTGATCGTTAGTGTGTTTTCACAAGTCTCAGTCTACTGATACTGATGATTATTCAGGGGCGGATCCAGAACCTCTTCTCCTTGCATACTGCATCACCTCTCCTTTGGATTTACATTCATGTTCCTATGGGCATATCCCCCAAGGGTGACTGGGGTATAGAAATATGGTCACTTGGTCTTCTCCCGACTAGCAGTAAAACGCTTGCCGAAGTGGGGCGTATAAATTACACGCATTAGTCCTTGTTTTGACAAAATATTTAACATACTGTTCTTCCCATTATATATAAGTTCATGTTTATTGTTTAAATTTTCAAGTTGCTTATTTAATATTCTGTATGTTGTTATGTCACAAATAGCTGCATCAGGCATCATATTGTCTATATCACTTTTCAATCAACTTATCTCGTCACAGAAGCCAGGAATGAAATTTGTATTTTCAGACGCGCGTTTCGTCTACAATAGACTCATCAGTGAGTCTCGAATATAAAAAGGTTAAAAATGGACAAAAAAATACAATGTTGAAGACCATTGAGTTCCATAAATTCCTACAAGTTTCGCCAAATACAAATAAGGTAATCTATTCCTGAAGTAGAAAAGCCTTAGTATTTCAAAAATCACAAGTTTTGTATACAGTTAATTTATAAGGATGACAATATAAATGATAACTCTGTCAAAACAGAAGTGCTGACTACTGGGTTGATGATACCCTCGGGAAATATTAACTCTACCAGCAGTGGCATCGACCAAGTTGTCAGAGACCTCCTGGTTTATGGTTGTAAGCTGCCTATGGCTGATGTTTCCCTCACTAGGGTTGAACTCCATCAAGAACTTTAATTCCTGTCGTTATGGTGTCAGAAAATGGAGGATTGATGTCATCACTCTCCAATGTAGGTCACACACAGGGCCGGCTTTTTGGGTTACTGGCAGTTTCCGGAACCAAACAGGTGTTGACCACTGCATCTACCTGCAGACTGTTCTAAAGACAGAACTCTCCTACCCAGCCTGGGGATATCCAGTTAACACTGATGTCTCCTTATGAATTCCTCTACAGTTGCCTTTCTGGCCGGTATACCACTCGTCTATGACCATGTAACCCAGTACATGTGGTTAAAAAGAACCATTATAGCTGGTTCCTGGTGACCACTGATCAGAGGACAGATGTTCACTTACGCATGTCGCTGACACTTTCCGTTGTCACTTTTCGTTGTCACTAGGCACTCACGGACTGCACGGAGCTGGTTTCCTTGGATCGCTTTCCATTGCCTTGAGCGAACACCAATATGGTCTAATACCGGTAAACTTCTATGCTTCCTATGATAGTAGTGCCCCGGTTTGATCAACACACTCTTTTGTCAGCATCAGTTCCCTCCTCGGGAGACCAGAGAACATATACATGGTCACTTGTTTTTTCCGGTTGTCAGTAAAACGTTTGCGCATCAGTTGTGCCACGTCCGGTCAGAATGGGGTCGTTAAGTCCGATGCCTCGTATCAAGAGAGTGCCACGCTTTTTTACGTTCAAACAACTCCTTTGAAGGGTCCGTAATTTCTGTCCCTATCCAATATACCTTCATTTTCCAGTGGCGGTCCAAGCACTATGTGTGAGAACATTAATGCAGGGATAGTGTTCCCAGGTGGAGGACAATTTAAACATGTGTTGCTATCTGGAAGAATGGACATCTATTTCCAATGTTCATTTTTTAAAACTCTATCATATAAATACGATAAAAATGCTCTTTATTTAAAAACCAACTATACAAATTCATACTCTAAATGGCCATCTCCTTCTTACGGAACCCCCAAGGGTGACTGGGGAATAGAAATATGGTCACTTGGTCTTCTCCCGACCGACAGTAAAACGCTTGCCGTAGTGGGGCGTCTGTTTGGATGTGCGGGATGTATCAAGTTCGCAGTCACGTCCGGTCAGAAGGGGGACGTTAAATCCGATGCCTCGTGTAAATAGAATGCCACGCTCTTTGCACGTTAAGAACCCTTGCAACAACTCTTTTGAGGGGTCCGTAGGTGGCCTGTTGCAAGGCAAAATTTCTGTCCCTATCCAAGATACCCTCATTTTCCAGTGGCAGTCAAAATTTCTCCGACCATCATCCCAGATGGCCTCTATCGTATTAACCTACCTATTGTATTTATTGTGAACTTGTTCTCGTCCTGAATATGCTTGAAATATTTGCCACTGGACGTTAAGCAACCAAAAATCAACAAGCAATCAATCATCGGATATATTTTGCAGATTTTTCCATCTAATAAACTGTCTCACCCAATTGTCTGATTTTATGTTGCCACTGAACTTGTTTGACTGTTCGTACTAGTATTGATTGAACAATATTTACCTCATCATTACCAGGCATGTTGATACTAACGGGTATTTGGTTCTGTTCTGCTCCCAGATCGACTACTAGTAATTCTTTTGCTGTTTCCTCTGGAATTAAGCCTGCTGATCCGAGTAAATAGTTTGATTGCTTACTCATGTGTATTTATCTATGAGGTACTGATTCGTTCCCTTTTGCCTCCACCATAAACTGTTGTGCTGATTGTAAGGGGGTTTTTCTTTTCTGTATTGTAAGTAACTAAAATATACAGAAGTTCTGTAAAATGATGTTTTATTTTCAGGTTCCAAAGATCAAGTCTACAATGTATATTCAATAAACAATTACAACCAATAACGAATAAATCATGCATCAATAAATCAATAAACAATGATCAACCTTTACAGTCTCGCATACAACTTATTTCAAAGGGGAATTAACTCTGTAACTTTCAATAGTAATAGATTTCATCAGGACGTGAAGCTTCCAATATGAAATATAGATTATACTAAGAAAATGATTAAGATATAGATCATGTTTTTCTGAAATTTCAAATTATTATCTTCATTGTCATTGTTGACATAAATGTCATGTTGACAAATCAATTTCACCTCACCTTCGTCTTCTACTTCCGGTGCATTTGCTTCAAACCAGTCGGCATTACAATTTTGCAATTAACTGTCTAATAAAAGTTTTGTGTGAGTTGGTGATATATGGGTCCAACTCAACCACTGCAGAGAACACAGAAAAAACTAGCGTCGTCACCCGACGTTAAGATGGGCACAATGCCCGCTGCTACTTTGCTGTCTTGTAGGAGACCCGAGTCTGAGCCTTCAGTATTAAACTATCGTGGACACGATTCGTGTCTGTAGATTCAGCAATTTGATTTTACTTGTGCGTCGTTCTAGCCTCAGAATAAAATGAGTTGATCAAATGTCTCCTAATCGAAGCTAGGATGTATTGGAAAAAAATAACTTAAAAAAAATAAGTAGTCATGATTATTTAGGGGCGGATCCAGAACCTCTTTGACTGGGGACCACCATGAACAAAAAATTAAAGAGCTGTATACATATTTATACATGTTAATTGAAACATGAGGCATATAAGCATGTGCACAATAGAGTATGTCCAATAAAATTAATCTACAAGAATGTCTGGTAGTACTATTCTCAAAGGATTTCTCCTTTCATACTGCATCACCTCTCCTTTGGATTTACATTCATGTTCCTATGGACATACATCATGATTAGGGACGATGTTGATCGTTAGTGTGTTTTCACAAGTCTCAGTCTACTGATACTGATGATTATTCAGGATCGGATTCAGAACCTCTTCTCCCTGCATACTGCATCATCTCTCCTTTGGATTTACATTCATGTTCCTATGGGCATATCCCCCAAGGGTGACTGGGGTATAGAAATATGGTCACTTGGTCTTCTCCCGACTAGTAGTAAAACGCTTGCCGAAGTGGGGCGTCCGTTTTGCTGTGCGGGATGTATCAAGTTCGCAGTCACCTCCGGTCAGAAGGGGGACGTTAAATCCGATGCCTCGTGTAAATAGAGAGCCACGCTCTTTGCACGTTAAGAACCCTTGCAACAACTCTTTTGAGGGGTCCGTAGGTGGCCTGTTGCAAGGCAAAATTTCTGTCCCTATCCAAGATACCCTCATTTTCCAGTGGCAGTCAAAATTTCTCCGACCATCATCCCAGATGGCCTCTATAGTATTAACCTACCTATTGTATTTATTGTGAACTTGTTCTCGTCCTGAATATGCATGAAATATTTGCCACTGGACGTTAAGCAACCAACAATCAATCAATCGATGTTAACCCATCCGGACCCTCGAGATAATGATACGGTAAATGAAACGAACTGTTTTGTACGTTCTTTCGCTTTTCAAAAAGGATAAAAAATGAAAACAAAACAATAACAAGAGGAAGAGAAAATATTCATTTATATATCATTTATTGTTAATTCGGCATTTGTAAAGTCCTCATTTCTTGTGGTTCGAGTTTCATCACATGTGTCGTTGCGAGGAACTCCCAAATAACTCTGGATGGATATCTGTCTCTTTATAATTCAGTTGTTGATCATTTTTCTCATTAATTTGCAATTGCAATATTTGTTTTAACATCGTCAACAATCAGCACCGTTAATAGACACTAAGCATCTATTTTTACGTTTTCTATGAAAGAACTATTTTGATTTGTCGTTTCGTTTTTGAACAGAAAATTTCACCAATCTGCACGTAGTTTATTTTTAAAGCTTTTTGGAAATAGACATACCTTTATACCATTATCTTCGGGTCGTTACATAAGCCAACTGACCCCTCATCTTGGATAGTCGTATATGATTAATCATCTCATATAATATATTAAACTTGTCAAAAAAAACACTTGTTTAGGTGTGCTCAGCTGAAACACTTACCATGAACATATGAATTTATATGGGTTCCAATTTTCGCCATTTAACCCTCTTGCTGCCGATCGTTTTTCAAGGTTGCATTTCATATGCCGGAAAATATGACAGCTCGACATCTGTGACGTAACATGCCAAACAACGACGTCATTCGATAAATGACGTCACGACATAATGACCGCAACATTTGGGACCCATTGGAGAAAAACATAACACTGTTTAATCTCGGTTTTTTTATTAAAAGAGATACGTCATTGATTAGAAGCTTGCATAAATTTAACCATGGACCTATGTGTCCCTCCGGCAGCAAGAGGGTTAATGCAGACTTAAAATTATTCAGTCTTTGCCGTCACCGTTTAATCTGACAGGTTATTCCACTGATCCACTACTCTAATTGAAAAAGTATTTAGTCTTTGTGTGGTCTTACACTGTTTAAAAAGTTTTAATGAGTGACCTCTAGTATTATTAGATGGTGCTAAAGTAAATAGGTTCATCCAGTCGATGTCATCTATACCATGCAACGCTTTGTAGTCTTGTATCATATCATTCCTATCCCTACGATATTCCAAGGTTGGCAAACCCAATGAACGTAGCCTGTCTTCATAATTAAGATGACAAATATTTTTTACCAGTTTTGTGGCCCTTCTTTGTACAGATTCCAGTTTACACATCAATAACCTCTAGAAAAAATGTGTTTAATCCTTACAATTCTTCAACCAAACATACGCGATTATTAATTTACATTATTACTTTGATGACTACTATATGTACCATCAGAAGCACAATGACATGTCGTAACTAAGGAGTACGCCGCCATCTTGACTTTCTAAAAAAGTTAAATGTTCGATAGATGCAGCAGAATCTAAAATGAACTAGCACCTACATCAAAAATTCATTTTAAAAGATACTATCCGAATTTGAAGCGTACACGTAACGAAATAATCTTCCGTCTGAAAGTTTTCAATCGTATGACGTCGTGTTTTGCCATGACGTAAATTCGCCAAATTATTCGTGAAATTTCCCGGATCTTTATTTAAATTTTATTTTCTAAACATTTTCGAAGCTTTAGTGCATTTATTTTATTTTTGGTTATAAATGCATGTAAATAGAAACAACTGTTATGCAATTGTTTAATAATCTCAAATTCTGGAAAATCCCAGTATACCTGCTGAAAATCCCAGTATACCTGCAAGAATGTGTATCGCGCATGAATAGATTACAAAAGTAGTTTCGGAGACATGGTTTATCGAAGTGTAAACCAAGAGAAAAATTCTACTTGACCAATCCAATTCAAGTATTTACAGATATGCAAATGATATAAGAATTATAGGTCTATAATTACCAGGTTTCAGTTTTTTCCCTTTCTTAGATATCGGTGATACTATGGCATTTTTTTTCAATCGTCTGGAACTTTACACTCTTTGATAGACTTATTACATACACGTAACTGTCTATATTTACACGCTGTTGATCGATAGATTGTTAAAGGGTAATATATCACAAGTGTTTAAACCAACGTAATTTAGATAGCCGCACATCTAGCATCTAGATAATCGGACTGTGTCACATGATCATTGTGTGATCAAAAAAAGTGTGACGTGCCCCCTGTCCTCCCGGAAAATCTGCCGCTGTTATGAATTGAAAGAAGATAATTACGCTAGCTTGAATGTCAATTACTGTTAAAATTATGTCATTTGCAGATAGTTCTATTGATTGTTTGAGAGAAATAATTTTCAATTAGCTCGGTTGTCCATTTATTCGGATGATCTATCAGTGTATGATTATGTTGTCTCGCTATTTCTGGATAATGCATTCACATTACAATCGAATGTCGGGGGTTTCATCGGGCATTCAACCAATAAAATCTGACTGCCACGAAATAGCCTAAACGCGGTGCTAAAATATGGGGTTAAACACCAAAAATCAGTCAATCAATAATTCACATTATAATTTGCTTTATAACAGAATTTATGACTAGTTTTCGGGTTTTTTGTTCACTCATTGATCGTTGAGAACTAGCTTTCGTAGGAGAAATACCAAGGTGTTATTTTTGGATTTTATTTGTAAATGTTTTTTTTAATAAGATATACTAGATATACAAAATGAATATCTAATTAGCGTTATGCTTAAATGATACAGTTTTAATTCTTTACAAATTATAAAAAAAAATACTTCTTTCAAAATACTAGTTAGCTTAATATTCTGAACTATGAAGGTTGTTTTCTGTTCACGATGTCATTAATTACAATTACACATTATTCAGTTCAAATACTAAGTAAAGAAGATCGGATGCTGCGTCAGTGTTGTCTATCATGTTGATGATTTATTGCTTGTATATGTAGGAGTTAGTGGTAATTCTGGTTTAGGTTGAATTCTCGGAGATGTAGGTGAAGTAGGTATTCTGATAGGAGTGTTTGGTAACGGCGTAAGGTCTGCTGTTTTCTGTTTAGAAGCTTGATCTTTGGGTTGTCATTATGCCTTTCATTTCGGCTAATCTAGTGTTGTTGAGTTGGAGTTGTTTTTCAATAGCTTTGAACCAATTTTGCAATGAAAAAGCCGGTGGGTCCTTGTTTGTTGGTGTTGTTTTGAAGCTGTTACACACATTGTCGGCGAAGTTGCTAGAGAAGTTGTTGGCGAAGGTGGTGGTGGAGCAGAAAGATGAGGTGGTTCAGGCGAAACTGACGGTGACATGTACTGGTACGGGTCATTGATCCCCACGCCTGTACTAAACATAACAGCTAGTTGCTTGACCCTTTTAATTTTAGTTGCGGGACGAATCACTCTTTTTTCTTTTGCGTATTTAGATGATAAAGCTGATTTAGCTGGCGACTCTGGTGGTGATAGAGGTGATGACGGAGCAACTGCATACTCTGCTTCATACTTTTTCATTAGGATGTAATCACCAGTGTCTAATATCTCAGTTGTGTCTGGGTTGTCGGAGCTATTACCGCAAGTGACAGGATACCGATCGCCGATGCGGACACGGCCTTCTGTAACAATTTTTATTCTAGGACATTTGTAAATAGTGTCATCATCATTTCTACAAGGAAATGACTGAACGTTCGTGTAGCAGATCTGATAGCCATACTAATTATAATAAATTATGAAGATCTTAGTTTTATTTATGTTATACCTCTAATTAATGAAAACAGCTGAAGTAAAATATATATCCATGATGAATAAATAGACAATCAAACAAAACAGTCAGAATACAGGTATGATTCTTTTCACAACATCAAACAATTACATGGCTTGTTTGGATTTCCTTTGATCTATTTTTTTCTATTTTTCAATACTTATTTTCCATTTTAAAAAAAAATAATTAGTTATAATGTTAAGTTTATATTTCTTACACCGTATTTTTATAGTTAGAAATGTAGGTACCTGTAAATCTTGATTAAATCTTCAATTTTCCTAATGGAATGCCCGTACCAAGTCATGATTATGACCGTTGTTTTTCATTCCCATGAAGTGTTTGAGCTATCGATTTCAAAATGTTTGTGTAGTGTTTTGAGGTTTTGTTATTTTGTTATGTATGAGTTCATTTATTGATTTGTCACTTTTTTCTTTTTGTCGAGTTCATCTTTCATCCTCTGTGGCTCTGTTTTCAAGCAGTGTGGTGTGCCAATAGATTTGATATAGAGTTGAACGTGTAGCGTATAGATAGATCATTGACTCTTTTGACAATCCCGATACAAGTGACATTTTAACAGAAAATCTAATATGGCCGATAAATGCAAAGGTTTTTTTCCGAATAAAAACAAAATTCGCTTAAAGTGTAAAAAAAAATCCCCTAATTTGTACGTATTAAGAAGTTTAATTGAAAATTTTTTTTATAAATCCCGTTTTGGCAGGAAGGTTTTATTCCATATACAATTCCCTTTTTAACCTTGACTTTATTGATCAATTGTTGTTTCTTCTTGTTGTAAATATGCCCCAATATCCAACTTTACTAAAAGTATTGATTTCTTCAATTGTAAAAACAAATATTATTGTAACATAACCGAAGAGAGGAACGACTACGACACAGACGGATATAACCATACTATGGCATGACAATGTATCATGTGGTAAATTCCATGAACCAAATAATAGTTATCAAAGGTAACAGGATTATAATTAAGTACGCCAGACGCACGTTTCGTCTAGATATATAAGACTCATCAGTGACGCTCATATCAAAATAGTTATAAAGCCAAACAAGTACAAAGTTAATGAGCATTGAGGATTCAAAATTCCAAAGAGTTGTGCCAAATACGTCTAAGGTAATCTATGCCTGGGATAAAAAATATTCTTAGATTTTCGAAAAAAAATCAAAGTTTTGTTAAAATTTGTTATGCAAATAAAACTGTATTTTTACAAGTTTATCTACAGTTGTACGTTACTTTAGACTTATTGGCAAAATTGACTACACAATCATTTGAAGCATATAAGCTTCAAATAGAAGTCCTCCAGATGACTTAAAAAATAACATCCTTACAGTATCACAGCTGATACACTCTCTGCCAGTATCTTGACCAATTCCCTTTATCCAAATGTTAAATTACTTTAACTAGACAAACCAATTATGCATAACTTTTTTTATTATCCTACACCGCAATGTACACAAATAAACACTTTATAAAGCCAAATTAACCAGAGGTCAATATTTACAAAACATTAAAAAAAATACATTATTATTGGTTTCTGGTGTTCAAAATGGTGTTATTGATATTTGTTGTGCTCAATACATTTTCAATTCATATTACAAATAAAACATATTTAATAAGATATGGGCGAAAGACCAGAGCGACAGTCAAACTTATAGATCGAAAACAAACTGAAAACGCTATGGCTAAAATAAACATAAAAGACAAACAGACAAGTAAAAGTACAGAAGACAAAACATAGAAAACTAAAGACTAAGCAACTCGAACCCCACCAAAAACTGGGGGTGATCTCAGGTGCTCCGGACGGGTTAGCAGATCTCTTATAACTTATACAAAGCATCAAACATGACATTGTGGAGATTTCGTTCTGTATTTAATATATGTAATGAAATTGAGAATGGAAATGGGGAATGTGTCAAAGAGACAACAACCCGAACATAGAAAAAAACAACAACAGAAGGTCACCCATAGGTCTTAAATGTAGCGTGAAATTCAAGCACCCGGAGGCGTTCTTCAGCTGGCCCCTAAACAAATATATACTAGTTCAGTGATAATGAACGCCATACTAAACTCCACATTGCACACAAGAAACTAAAATTAAAATAATACAAAACTAACAAAGAATCTGATGTACAGTAGTTGTCGTTTGTTTATGTAATACATACGTGTTTCTCGTTTCTCGTTTTGTTTATATAGATTAGACCGTTGGTTTTCCCGTTTGAATGGTTTTACACTAGTAATTTTGGGGCCCTTTATAGCTTGTTGTTCGGTGTGAGCCAAGGCTCCGTGTTGAAGGCCGTACTTTAACCTATAATGGTTTACTTTTTAAATTGTTATTTGTATGGAGAGTTGTCTCATTGGCACTCACACCACATCTTCCTATATCTAAAGACCAGAGGCTCCTGACTTGGGACATCGGCAAAAATGCGGCGTGGTTAAACATGTTTATGAGATCTCAACCCTCCCCCTATACCTCTATCCAATGTAGAAAAAATAACGCATTGCAATACGCACATCAAAATTCAGTTCAAGAGAAGTCCGAGTCTGATGTCAGAAGATGTAACCAAAGAAAATAAACAAAATGACAATAATACATAAATAACAACAGACTAATAGCAGTTAACTGACATGCCAGCTCCAGACTTTACTTAAACTGGTTGAAAGATTATGATTTCATCATATGAATATCAACCACAATCCTACCCGTTAGGGGTTTAGTATCATACCATCATAACATATATGAGAAGAACATAACCCGTGTCATGCCAACACCTGGTTTTTTAATAAATGTGTTTAGTTCCGATGCAAAGACCATATTTTTCACACTTTAGGAGTAACATATTGATAAAACTAAATGATAGATAGGATCCGGAAACAAATTGTTGACTTATATTTATTTATTTCTTATAATTTATTTAAACGATATGTGCTTACTTGATTTAAACATAATTTGTTCATATATGTACAAGAGTATCCATTATTATTGTAAGATTACTACATGTCTAAAATAAGTGTACATATTTCCGTTATTTTTACAAACTAATGACTATGTGCTTGATAAATTAGTTTCAAGAGATATGTTAGAAATAACATTAACGGTACCAATTTTCCTGCACCAGAAACTGCGACTATTAACACATGATTGTATGTTGCTAAATTTTTATATAACTCATATTCGTTTAATATATCTTGATTTTTGGATCAGATATAAAATTTGGAAATACTACAGGCATGCGTAGATAACCTGTATGAGCAATGAGATAAAATTGATATTTTTGTTGAGGGCGTATTTTATTATTTTAATTACACGGTATTGTATTCAAGTAAAATGAGGATGTAGTTAGAAACATAATATACTAATTCACGAGTTTACAAGCAAATAGGTTCGTTTTTATTTTTAATTTATGCATTGACCATACTATATCGATGTTCACAAATAAAGGCATGCTTTTAAACTAAATTACCCATGCCGAATGCCCACTTTGGCGTTGGAATTTTACAAAAAAAATATTTCCACTTTTAAATGAAATTATATATGAAAATATAATTAAAAGAGTTGATCTGATTATTCATATAATCAATTTCTACATCAAATGTTATGTCTAAGTCGAATATTAAGGATAGGACGCTTACTACATTATATTCACTTTAACGAGACGGAATTGATTGGTACATCGTTCATTTATTCTCATGATGACTAGATGACTTGTAATGATTACTATTTACTTTGTAACTTTAACTTTCATTATTGTAGTTAGCTTGTATACTTTCGGAAAATGTCTTATGATGTGGATTTATTTTTAGCTCTATTTCCTGTGTGAATGCCCTTACCTTTTTATCCATTATTTGATGAAAATATTAGGCATGCGTATTGTTAATTTAAATCCTGTATTGGGATAACTGTATTCAAGGTAGGTCATAACTTGTTATGCATCTAAAATAAAATTGAGAATGGAAATGGGGAATGTGTCACAGAGACAACAACCCGACCATAGAAAAAACCACAGCAGAAGGTCACCAACAGGTCTTCAATGTAGCGTGAAATTCCCGCACCCGGAAGCGTCCCTCAGCTGGCCCCTAAACAAATATATACTAGTTCAGTGATAATGAACGCCATACTAAAAGCATGTTTAATACAAAAGGTGACAAATGATTTTCACATTCCATAAATTCATGAACGTCACCTTGATATTGAAAGTTCAAAAATGTACTGAACTCCGAGGAAACTTCAAAACGGAAAGTCCATAAACAAATGGCGAAATCAAATATCGAAAGGGATATTTAAAACTTTTCACATGATAAAACGATTCAGAAACGTTCAATTATTAAAAAGTAAAATCACAAAAATACTGAACTTAGAGGAGAATCCAATCGGAAATATTAAAATTGAGAATGGAAATGGGAAATGTGTGAAAGAGACAACAACCCGCCCATGCATGGAACAGAAAACAGCAGAAGGTCACCAACAGGTCTTCAATGCAGCGAGAAACTCGCAGACCCGGAGAGGTCCTTCAGCTGCCCCCTAAACAAATATATATACTAATTCAGTGATAATGAACGCCATACTAAACTCCAAATTGTACACAATAAACTAAAATTAAAAATAATACAAGACTAGCAAAGGCCAGAGGCTACTGACTTGGGACAGGCGCAAAAATGCGGCAGGGTTAAACATGTTTATGAGATCTCAACCCTCCCCCTATACCTCTAGCCAATGTAGAAAAGTCCATAATCACATGGCAAAATCAAATGACAAAACACATCAAAAATGAATGGACAAGAACTGTCATATTCCTGACTTGGTACAAGCATTTTCAAATGTAGAAAATGGTGGATTAAACCTGGTTTTAAAGCGCTAAACCACTCACTTTGATTACAGTCTCATCAAATTCCGTTATATTTACAATGATGCGTGAACTAACCAGATATAATAAATAAAATAGTCAAAATATGGGTACAGCAGTCATCATCGTGTAACAATTTTAAAAGGAACAATTTAACAGAACACAAAAAACATCTATCTACAAACACATTCATTGATTCGCGTGTCTGACGTTCTTCTTTGATACGGGATGTAACACTTGATAATGGTGTGAATTATACTTGAAGACAATTTTCCTAAACACATTTAAATAGACATATAAAAATATAAATGATCACTGCGGTTTACAGGTAAAACGAAGGGTTATGTTTATAAAATCATTCAAGTGTTACAGGTTTTTTGGCAGCTGGATAGTTGACCTTGCAATTCGAAATCCATTTTGTGATCTGTTTCCTTCAGTAAAGACACCGTGCTAGTGGAAATAGCAATTTTACATTTGCGTTATCTGTATACTTCTCTGTTTTGATTTTATTTCATTTCATCTTGTGTAAACTTATTATGCATTGCATTTATAAGAATTGGTATTCACATGAACTTTGAAATTGTTTTTTTTTTTAATATTTAAAAATTTTGTGAATTTCACGTGATTAAAAATTCATGGGATTTTTATCAAATTTGAAAATTTAGATGCTATTTGAAGTATAATATTTTAAAAATCTTGTGAATTTCACGTAATTAAAAATTCATGGGATTTTCACGGGGTTTTTAAATAAGATGATATGAAACTCGCAGGAACTGATTTCACAAGTTTCTCGTAAAAATAAGCTCGTTTGGGGCGAATTTCCATGTGTACATGTAGTCATCAAAATAGATAATTAATTAAAGGGGCACTAGCTGTCAAATTTGTGCTCACCGATTTGACTCAAATTCTCATATTTGGTTCATAACAATGAAAAACATTTATCAAAATTATAAAAAAAATCTAAAATAAACAATATACTTGGTTTGGGCTCGATAATATGTAGCTTCGTTTCGTGTGTATTTTAGTTTAGACGCCATCTAATTAACAGTCGACTTGACCCCAGAAGACCTCTGATTGCCATATAAGCGATATAAACATAAATACAGAAATAAATAGATATCAGACTCGTTCATTTGGATTTTTCCAAGGTCTGTTTAATTTCATATTATTGATTCAAACTACATGTTAATCATCGTTTTTAATTGTATAAGAATGATTTTTTTGTGGATCGAATCAGTCAATCAAATGATTTACCTTTGTTTCACCTTCAATCTTGACATTCTTTTCCTTTGAATTATTTCATGCGGTGTCCATCTCTAGCTAAGGAGTTAGATTTAAGTTCACATGAATATTGATGCAATGAGGTCGAATTATTCACTTGCAAGTAAATAATTCATCGTCAATGTTTCTTAGCTTTTTTAACAAAATCGAACCATACTGACTGCTAAAAGTGATATATTATTTCACTAGTTCACTTCATTAATGATTGAACAAAAAATAAATCATACTTTATTTTTTTTTATATCTCGTAGATAATGTTTAATTTTACTTTAATTTGTCTATTGTATCTTTAAACTTGTAGCTATATATGTATTTCAGATTGATTCTATGTTTGATTTCAAAATATTCGAGATATCTATAAATGACATGTTTATTCGTACATTGTTTCTTCTTTTTGTCTACAACGTACATTCGGTTAAGCTAGATGGGGAGGTTTGATTGTCTACAGTTATCGGTGCCACATGTGGAGCAGGATCTGCTCACCCTTCCGGAGTACCTGAGATCAACCCTTGTTTTTGGTGGGGTTCGTGATGCTTATTTTTTAGTTTTCTATGTTGTGTCGTGTGTACTATTGTTTATTTGTTGTCTTTTTCATTTTAAACAATGGCGTTGTCAGTTTATTTGTGATTTATCAGTTTGACTGTTCCTCTGGTATCTTTCGTCCGTCTTTTATCTCTCAAAATCATAAGGTGTTCTAGTATTTTAATATTAAACTGAAACTTCAATAATACGGAAATATCTTTGATTTTACGCATAAAAATAGTTTTTGTAATTGAAAACTGTATGTAGTAAATTTTCAGTATTGTTAACTGTTTGAAAAAAATCATTTTCCCTTTGAAAGTCTCATTTTATAACTAGCTGTTCCAATAGTAGACTATATCTAGATTCCTGGTTGGAAACAAAGGAAACTATATTTTGATATTGAAGTATCTACTCAAAAAAGGGTGCCCACAAGGGTGACTGGGGAATAGAAGTATGGTCACTTGGTCTTCTTCCGACAAAACAAGGGATTCGAACCCATGCTACTGTGATATCGTGACACCAAATCGCCTGCACTGCAGCCGTCCCGCTAGACCACACGACCACCTGGGCTCTCATAAAAAGAGCTTTCGCTGGCCGTGTGTTACCTTTCCACGTCAGTTTTAATCTAGATGCGTACTGCAGTACATGATATATAAGGCATGAAGATGTTATTGTTACAGATCAGATAAATTATCTATAGTAAAGGATCCTACAAATTAATGTAATATACAGTCACAGAAAATAATTATATTCATAAGTACGTCTGAGTCAGTGACAACTCTACAACAGAAGTATCCATCGGATCGCCATCAATGATGGTGATACATGGCTGTGTACATAATGTATATACAACTCGTCTAAACATTAACCCAACAATGTTAGATCTGTAAATTTGCTTTCGCAAATTTTTGGTTCTTCCCTCGCCGGGATTCGAACCCATGCTACTGTGATATCGTGACACCAAATCGCCTGCACTGCAGCCGTCCCGCTAGACCACACGACCACCTGGGCTGTATATATATATGTACATTAATTTGTAGGATCCTTTACTATAGATAATTTAGCTGATCTGTCAGAATAACATCTTCATGCCTTATATATCATGTACTGTAGTACGACGCTAGATTAAAACTGAGGAGGAAAGGTAACATCCGGCCACCGAAAGCTTCATTTTTATGAAGTCCAGGTGGTCGTGTGGTCTAGCGGGACGGCTACAGTGCAGACGAGTTGTATATACATAATGTACACAGCCATGTATCACCATCACTGCTGGTGATCCGATGGATAAATCTGTTGTTAAATATGTTTTAAGAAAATAAAAAGAAACAATGCTGTCACCGAAGTTGTTTTCTTGCTACAAGTATAAATTTTTGAAAAATCCCTATTAGTCCAGTATATTCTTTTTTACAAAAGAGTTATGTCCCCTGAAATGCCTCATTTGAAAAAAAGATTCTAAAAACAAAACAAAAATAGGTATTTGTTCAAATATTTTGAAAAATACAATAAATCACCAAATTTTCTTAATATAAATAAACAATATAGCCATTTAATTGCAAATCTGTCTCCAGATTTGGACAAATAACTAGACCTTTTTTGTACTGTGATTGTACAATCAAAGATGGCAGTATACCATCAATCTACCTTAAGTGATGTAGATTCTGATCTTAAAAACGTTGTTGATGTAATTCAGACTCATCTTAATGTCATATTTAACAGTGCCATAAAAGCGGGATGTTTGGCATGCCATAAAACCAGGTTCAACCCACCATTTTTTTTCTAAAAATGTCCTGTACCAAGTCGGGAAAATGGTCATTGTCATATTATAGTTCGTTTCTGTGTGTGTTACATTTTAATGTTGTGTTTCTGTTGTGTCACAGTTCTCTTATATTTGATGTGTTTCCTCAGTTTTAGTTTGTAGCCCGGATTTGTTTTTTCTCAATCGATTTATGAATTTCGAACAGCGGTATACTACTGTTGCCTTTATTTACAGAATATAACTATGAGTATGATTCTTGAAGATGTTAGAGGATAACCACTGCCTGCCATAGACGTGTTTTCGTTGTCAATTAAAGCATTAAAAGATCACCTAGACAGTACCATTGATGTAAAGAATTTGGAACTTGATAAAAGGAAAACGAAGTGGGTACTTACAGTACCTGCCATTTGGACAGACACAGCCAAACAGTTTATGAGAAAAAGTGCTGAAAAGGTGCATTAATTATTTATTTTTTCAATAATAAAACATAAATAATTATCGAAAGTTTTTATCACAATAACAATTGGTTTTTGTTTATTAATATATGCAGGAAGGAAACATTGTAATAAACAGATGGTGTTGCAGACTATTTTGATCTTCATGCTTGTAGTTCGTTAGTAAGTGTCTTTTTTTTAAACATCAATGAAAATATGATTAAATTCAGTGAATTTGTAAAAAAAAAATCTGTTTTAATTTAAACATTCTTTTAATTCACTTTCATGCTTACAAGCTATACAAAATACTAAAATTAAAAACCCAACAATTCTCCAAATTTTATATGTAATGAGGAATTTAAAAATTCTTCTGAAAGAAATAATATTTCTATGGGTTCCGAGTCATGTTGGAATCCTTGGAAACACAGCTGTAGACCTTGAGGCAAAGCATGCCCTGGGTGACCCTTTATTTAACTGTGATATACCATATACTGATTTTAAATCTAATATTAGAGAATATGTTTTTAATATATTGAAAAATAATTGGAGTAAAAAAGATGATAATAAATTGCATGAAATTAAACCTAATTTAGGCAAACCTTTTAATAATATTATTTGCAGAAAAGATCAGTGTGTTATTACTAGATGTCGTATTGGTCATACTAGAATAACACACGAGTATCTTTTAAAAAATTAAGATGAACCACAATGTGTTCCTTGCAACTGCAAGTATACTATTAAACATGTTTTAATTAATTGTATTGACTTTGCTGATATTCGTAAGAAGCATTTCAATGTCAATAATATGTATGATTTATTCAATAATGTTCCATTTACAAATATTGTTGCATTTTTAAAAGAAATTTGAATTTATTATAGAATATAAAAATGTTCTTATATTTAAATCGTTTTTAATTTTTATCACGTTATTTTACTGTTGATTTTTATTTGTATATAATCAATTTGCTATAGGTTGCATTTCTGTAAATATTGACAATGCAATTTCCCATAGGAACTCCTTTTACGGCTAAAACTGTACCACTTTTACTATGAAGTTTTGAAAAAAATCTTATCCTAGAATTGAAAGTTCATATGCACCACATTTTTTTTCAAAGGTCAAAATATAGGGCTATGCGGCATATTTTCAACGTTTATATGCCCTGAACTTCTCAGAGTTTAAACTTACACTAATTTTCTTAACTACCCCTACCTCGAATGAAAGGTTACCACAGGTTTCAATGTAAACAATATGCACGTGTTTATTTACGGAGTGGTAACATTCCCAAGTTCTGTCTCTGCGATATGGAACACAGGGAGATATCTATTGCAATTATATTCGATGTCAGTCAAGTAATATCCTTCGAAAAGATATAATACACTACAACTATAACTGGGAACCAGTATGTAAACAAAATCAATTTTCTATGAATATTCAATTACTCCCCAAAAGAGGCGTGTTTTGAGAAACAGCTGTATTTACAAAGTGCAACCTTTAGTCAAGAATTTTAGTATATTGAAGGACTTTTTGTCTTATTTTAAAAATATGCTTTAAATTGTAAAAATATTCGAATTAGCTCTCGCCGCGATATAGCCTTTTTGTGCTAATGCGGCGTAAAGCAACCAACAATCAATCAATTAATTCCGCAATTTTGCGCCTGTCCCAAGTCAGGAGCCTCTGGCCTTTCTTAGTCTTGCATGATTTTTATTTTAGTTTCTTGTGTATAATTCGGAGTTTAGCGTGACGTCTATTATCACTGTACTAGTATACATATTTTTAAGGGGCCAGCTGAAGGACGCCTACGGATGCGGGTGTTTCTCGCTACATTGAAGATCCATTGGTGGCCTTCGGCTGTTGTCTGCTCTATGGTCAAGTTGTTGTCCCTTTGACACATTCCCCATTTCCTTTCCTTTTTTTTTTTTTTAAATATTTTGATATGAGCGTTACTGATGAGTCTTATGTAGACGAAACGCGCGTCTGGCGTACTTAATTATAATCCTGGAACCTTTGATAACTATTTACACTTAACAAGTTTGAGTTTAATTCAGCCATTAATATTAATACTAAGTGAGCAATTTTCATTAAACAAATGACATGCCGGAGAAAATGACTGAGGCACAAATGACTTATTCAAATTTATTAAACGGTGCTTCTGTAGATAGTTATCAAAGGTACCAGGATTATAATTTAAATAAATATATAATACAGTACATTTGAGTACATGCAGAAGAAAATACACACTTTGAAAGAGAAAAAAAATAATTCGTTTAGGCTATGTGGTCCAGTGTCAAATATAACATACACATTAGGACGAGAGTATGTTATTGTGAACTAACAATTTATAAATTAAAAGCAATAAACGTGGGATAATTGTGATAATAATTTGCAGCCTATAAAAGACATTGTTAGCCTCAAAATAATTACAGTAAAAAACGTCAACAGAAATGTATATAGGTAAACATACTTTGTTTTGTACTTGGATTTCTTACTTCGATCATATATCAGGAAGTGTCCATACATTTATTATATCAATAAGTGATAAATCTTTAAGGTTACATACTTTCCCTCTCGCATGTCGTTTTTGCTGACATGAACTATCATTGATATGGTCATAATTATAAATGAACTGTTTACAAAACTTTTGAATTTTAGAAATACTAAGGTTTTCTATCTCAGGAATAGATTACCTTGGCTATTTTTGGCAAAATGTTGGTCCTCAATGCTCTTCAACTTCGGACTTTATTTGGCCTTTTTAACATTTTTGGATTCGAGCGTCACTGATGAGTCTTTTGTAGACGAAACGCGCGTCTTACGTAAATACAAATTTTAATCCTAGTATCTACTATGAGTTTATTTATTAACAGCATTTTGTTATGGTAACACTAGAAACCATCTTAAATGCACTAAATCGGTGTTTATTCAGTCAGCTGTATCTATTAATAATTCTTTTCGACAAACTGCCATTTATTTGTGATGGACAAGGTTTTGTAAAATGTGGATATTCTGGGAAGAATAGATGTGAAGAAAATATGAGTGCCTGTCGAAAACTAGAACAATTTGGTAATGGTTGGTTTATCATGCAAGACTAAGTAAACTCGATCTCATACAACAGGAATCGCATGCACTAAATCACATTTGTATAATAGTTTTGACATTTTTTTGTTGATAATAAGAAAACAAATTGTGTGTTAAAAACTGTATTCAAAGATTTCAGTAATCCCAGAAAAGATATAAAAATCATAGCTCACTATGAGGTTAAGGCTTTGCTCAATGTTGAAGACCGAACAGTGACCAGTATTTATTTATGCCTTTTTATGTCTTTTATGGAGAGATGTCTCATTAGCAATATAACCACATCTTCAAATTTCTATGAACTCTACATCAAGGTTTTCAAATAACCCAAAACAGTTGACAGTCACATTGCTGGTTTATAGAAGAGAGCAAAGAATAAAAATATAATGACCGAAGAAGTCGCATTGTGCCCAAACGATGTTTGTAGAGGCTGAAATGTAAATGTTAGTTAATTTATTTCTTATGGAGGATGGTTACCCTAGTAGCATATTTGATCTTTTCTCAGAAGTCCAAGGGAAAAATGTTTAAAATTTGAATACAGATTGGCTTTTGCTATGTGATAAAAATGTGTAGTAATATTCAACATTCTTGATCAAAGTGAGAGGGGTAGCGCTTTAAAACCAGGTTTAATCCACCATTTTCTACATTTGAAAATGCCTGTACCAAGTCCGGAATATGACAGTTATTGTCCATTCGTTTTTTATGCGTTTTGTTATTTGATTATGCCATGTGATTTATATGGACTTTCCGGATTGATTTTTCTCTAAGTTCAGTATTTTTGTGATTTTACTTTTTTGATAGCATTTCAGTCTCATTTATGTGAACACATCAGGTTCCTTGCAGTTATTTTTGGCCGAATAATAGATATTTAAACTTGTTCGTATTTTTATGTTTGATAAATTTTATAGCATTTTGGCCATGGTATAGCATTCCTTTATTTACATTCATGGCATTGGACGCTTATTGATATAATCAATAAATCATAACAAAATAAAGGTGTTCATATTTTTTGGCAGGCTGGAATACCCAGAGATAATTTGAATATTGCCCTTGAACCAGAAGCAGCATCTATATTTTGCCAAACGTTCCCGTCTGCTGGTTGCCGAGAAATTGCTGAAATCGAATCAAGATATATGGTCGTGGATCTTGGGGGTAAGTCAAATGGATGGACACAGATTTCTTTCGAACATTTTTTGTGATTTAATCAACCAATATCGTTATATCAAGAACTAGACATAACGGCAAAAAAGGCCAATTGCGATTTGTTACTTCTGTCCATAAATAGCCATGACGACGATATTTGAGCTCGGTGTACTCAAAAATCAATAATGTCCCACATTTTTTGTTTTTCTATTTAGGAAGCTAGTCGTTAAGTGGATTATAGATAACAATAATCACACTAATGGTGCATTCAAGCTTTAGTCAAAACAGCTGACATCATAAACAGTAAAACATTATGAGAACTTAAAAGAAACTTGTTCGTCTATGAACACATCAATCACCGTGCGAACTCAGACTAAAACAATTTCAAATTAGAAAAAGATTACAATAGATTTACAGATTAGACCCCATTTTTTGCCTCGCAAAATCTCAGACCGCAATAACATGCATCTCAAGTCCCAAGTCAGGATCGAGCCTGTAATTGAGTGGTTTTCAATGGTTTATGTATTACATATTTGTTTTTCGCTCATTTTTTAAAATAAATAAGGCTGTTAGTTTTCTCGTTTGAATAGTTTTACATTGTCATTTCGGGGCCTTATATGGCTGACTATGCGGTATGGGCTTTGCTCATTGTTGAAGGCCGTAGGGTGACCTATGGTTGTTAATTTCTGTGTCATTTCGGACTGTTGTTGAGAGTTGTCTCATTGGCAATCATACCACATCTTCTTTTTTATCTCGTATTTTTTACAGACACAACGTGTCGATCCTTTTTGTTCCTTGCGGTGGTCATAAAACCGATACTGTCGTGGCTTCAGTCGTTTTCCTTGTGGCAAAGGGGCACATGGTTGTTTATAAAGTTTGTCAAATGTAAGAAGTATAAATAGGGATCTTTATCAATTTACTACATCGATGATTCCTATGAAGTGTATTACATATTTTCATATTTCGTATTCTAGGTTGCACAGTAGACATAACTGTACATGAAAAGAATGCGAATGGAACATTGAAAGAAGTGGTAAAAGCCTCTGGAAATTGTTGTGGCGGGACTTCCATTGATGATAAATTTATCGAGATGTTCGTTTGTATATTTGGTAGACCAATTATGGACAGCCTAAAGTTCGAGTTTCCTGATTCGTACTTGTGTATCTTCTTCGAAGTATAGAAAACGTTAAAAGAGTATACCAGACTTCACAAACTAGGAAAGTACATATATATAACGATTCCTCGTTCGACTCTTGATGATCTGTGCCAGTCATATCTAGGGGAAAGTATCACTAACGTTATTACTTCATCCAGTCTGTCTAATAACATTGAAGTAATTCGAGACAAAATACGAATTGAACCAGTATTCGTTCAATCACTGTTCAAAGTAACATGTGATAATGTTGCATCTTTGATACAGTCTGTTTTGCAACAGTGTGTATTACCAAACGTCTCAAACATTCTACTTGTTGGTGGTTTTGCAGAATGTAAGGTCATACAAGAAACCACGAAAACTAATTTTCCTAATGAAAACATAGTTTTGCAAGAGGACTCTTCAACTATCGTCCTTAAGGGTGCCGTTTTATTTGGTTACAAATCTGTTTATATATCATCTCGAATAGCAAGATATACTTATGGTTTAAGGGTTTGGCCGCATTTTGATAAATATATTCATGACAAGAAAAGAAGAGTGATTTGGGAAGGAAATAAATATTGCGACAACGTATTTCGTCCATTTATAGAAATCAACACACCTATTCCAATGGGACATACAATTGAAACAGAGCTAGGAACACTTAGTCCATCAGGTTGTCGTTATCAAGTGTACTACACGGAAAGTATAGATGTAGAGTACACTGACACAGGAGAATGTACATTTCTTGGAGGATTTAACATGTCTTTTTCAAATCCAGATCGCAAGAAAATGAAAGTTACATATAACTTTGGAGACACAGAATTTTCAATGACCGTATTAGATCCCGAATCAGGATCTGAAAGAAAAGAATATTTCGAAAATCAACGTTAGACCGATATAAAAAATACTTGGTTGCGTGTAGTGACTTTACAACAGTCGACATTCTGCATCAATAGCTGTTTACTTGTTTATTCAGATAAATACATACGAGTTTGTTATTATTATACTCATAGTAATAATAATGATGTTTGAATGTTTGTTTTGAAAATAAATGTTTTCGCTGCTCATCTGGTTAAGTTGACAAAACATTTAAGCGTACTTAAGCTTTAAAAGACAATTAACGAAATACAAACAAAAAGTAAGATCACAAAAACACTGAACTCCGAGGAAATTCAAAACGGAAAGTCCCTTATCAAATAGCAAAATCAAATCTGATAAAACACATCAAACGAATGAACAACAAATTTCATATTCCTTACTTGGTACAGGCATTTTAGAATTTAGAAAATGATGGATTAAACCTCCCACTTGTATGAACGTCGCATCAAATTTCCATTATATTTACAACGATGCGTGAACAAAAACTTGTGCTTTTGCTTATAAAGCTTAGTTTACCAATTCATTGATTAAAAGTAATATTCAATCAATGTATTAATCAAAATTAATCTTTATCAATTTATGAATTAAGAGTAATATTTTATCAATTTATTAAATGGAAGCTTTATCAATTTATTAAAGGGATGTTTTATTCATTTTTTTACTTTAATATCAAACGAAAATCATTAATAAAAATATAGCGATCAACATTAAGACAACTCGACATACTTTTTACAATCAAGCATTCAATGGCCTTTTTTTAGCCTTTTCTAGCTAAATTATTCAATACAGACAATAATCTTCTACCGGTTTGTGAAAGATTTAATCATTTGTGTTTTTCATAAAGAATAGAAAGAAGTTAGATGTAACATTTAAGTTCCCCTTCTGCTATAACGATTTCCGCTCACTACACAATTCAAATTTTGGTAACTATGTTGAACACGTCTATCCATTGAACTTGCAAAAAAAAACCATTAACTTTCACAATTTGACTCGCATCGAAAAATCGACAATGAGGGTCGGAAGAAAAGACTTAACTACAATAGAAATGAATTCAGATTTTCAATTGTGAACTGTCATTTATATTTAGCAACAGTCTAGCAGCACGTGCATATTGAGTATATCACCCTGATGAAACGGATGCCAGAGCTTGCATGTGGTACTTGATGGGTTTGGGTTGGCTGCTACACAGGAAGTTATTCAACCAAGGGTTCCTTTTTGTAGATGACCACGAGTATTTTACACTTACTCAAAAGTCATCTTTTCGGCGATTGCACCTTTGCGTATTTTCGCTTTAAACTAAAAAAAATTGTAAATTGAAAGATTTTCTGTCTGTTATAAGATTTAAAATAGCTCTCGCAATATAGCCTTTTTGTGTTGATGCGGCATAAAGCAATCAATGTATAACCTCTGATAGACGTATTCAGAGAAAGCTGGCCGGGCTGGATCTTTGAGAATAATGCAGCGACTGAGGAGGGTGCACGGAAGTACGAAAAGAAACTATTTTGTTTGCAAATGCAATCATATATTTGACATTCTTAGCAATCACTAATCTTCAGATACCAAAGGGATTATCAAATGTATAAATCCAAAATAAAACTGACAATGTATTGGCAAACTATACAGACAATCAGTATAACAAACACAACATAGAAAACTAGACCGACCAGCACGAACCACATTTTGCATGTCTGTAATAGTTTTACTAAAAGGTCCTTTCTATACCAAAGGAACCATTGGGAAACTGGTACGTTCGAAGCAAATCGACAATAACATTGCAAAATACGACCAAAAGATAAACAACAATACAGAAATTTTAGGTAGCAATAAACAGTTAGGAAAACGTATTAAAATTTGCCACATAAATTTTACCATCTCCTTGTCATTGCTTTCTTGCAATATTAAGCTTACTGATTGTGTCATATATGTGTATATGTATGTAATCAGAATCCTCCATACTAGATTTTATAAACCGGTTTGTATAAAAGGGTAAAATATAATTTCTTTTGGGTGCATCCCTGGCAACAAAATGCATTCATTTGCTATAAAATATTGCAAAAAGGGGAGAAAGATGACACATATTTCCCCAAAATTGGGCTATAAGTAGAATTTCAATCGCTTGAAGTAATACCTTTTCTGAAACTGTTTACATGTATGTTTCAGTATATCCAACGAAAATCATGTCTTTCATCTCATATCTCTTTTGTAAAATTGAGTCAAAAACTTCGTTTAGAAAAAACTAGAGTCTCTTAAGAGCCTGTGTCGCTCATCTTGGTCTATGTGCATTCATGTATTTAGCAAAGGACACAGATGGATTCATGACAAAATTGTGTTTTAATAATGGTGATGTGTTTGTAGATCTTACTTTACTGAACATTCTTGCATTTTCTCTATCTATAATAAACTTGGCCCCTTAGTTACACAGAGGAAAATATTTTGTAAAAATTTACCAAATTAATGAAAATTGTTTAAAATTTACTATAAAGGGCAATAACTCAATGAGGGGTCAACTGACCATTTTGGTCATGTTAACTTATTTGTAGATCTTACTTTGCTGAACATTATTGCTGTTAACAGTTTATCTATATCTATACTAATATTCAAGATAATATCCAAAAACAGCAAAATTTCTTTAAAATTTACCAATTGTGGAGCAGCAACCCAACAACCCATTGTCCAATTCATCTGAAAATTTCAGAGCAAATAAATTTTGACTAAATAATCAATTTGACCCTTTTTCAGATTTGCTCTAAATAGTCTTATGTCATTAGCGCATACAGGTAGTTGTTTCATTATTACACAGTTCCATTATTAAAATAGACATGTTTCAGGGATGTAAAACAAGAAAGCCTTTTATCATTTCTAGTTTGAAATTGTTTTTCTATGATCAAAGTAATATATTTGAGTTTACTATACATAATGTTCTTATAGTTTGTTATTTGCTTTTAACTAGCTTTCAGTATCTATGAGTTCGTGCTAGCCTTGTATTTAAATAAACACTAACACGTTGATAGGTCTTAGGTTCTTTATTTCATCAGAATTGATGTTTATATTCTAACAAAATGACCCTCACATGTAGTGCAAAGGCCTTTTCACCAACTGATTGGTTTGAATCAGTTTAGGGAGCTACCATTTGATTTTTATGGGGGGGGGGGCTAGGATGAAATTTGAAAAAAAATAGGCAGGACAGGAGTTTTGAGTAAAAAAAAAGGCAGAATGACAATTTAGGTAAAAAAAGTCGGGATAAACTAATAAAAAAAAAGGCAGGACCGAACAGAGTGAAAAATAAAAAGGCAGGACAGAGATTACAACTAAAAAAAAATGCAGGACAAAATTTTTCATCCTAGCCCCCCCATAAAAATCAAATGGTAGCTCCCTTACATTCTGTTTCAATAATATAACCTTATAAAAGAATATGAAAGTCCTAGACTATTTCAATACCAAATTAAAGATATAACAACTTCCAATAGAGCTGAAGAAAATGGCTACCACTTCACATAAATATTTTAGCCGAGTGACCAGAACAAAGAATAGTTAAACAAAAGATTCCCGCCTAAATCATACTGACCAATAGAAAAGATATAAACACTAAGAAATGTTCTACCTGAGTAAACTAGCATATTACAAATTATAATAACTGTAAATAGAATATACCCAGTATATATTCTAATAACATAAAATCTATATAGCTCTTCCACATGAGTACTCTCAAATATATGATTCTGTGGTTGTTTTTGCTGTATATCATATATTTTTTTATTCAGGGGTTAAGAAATTTTGTTATAGCTCACTAGCCCAGGGCTAATTGATTGCAAAGTTTTACTAGCCCTGTTGGAAGAACTACTAGCCCAACAAAACTGACCTGCTAGCCCTAGTATGCCTTACAAATTCAGAGTTTGCTGCAACAACAGTGAATTCTATAAACTTAACAATTTTTATAACAATTTTTATCCATTCACGACATTGTACAGTAGATTTTTGCAAATTGGATATTCAAAACTTATGTCAGCAAAAAATATTCCATTAGCATATATATTCAATTAATCGATAATTAAATATTCACTGAAAATTCTGATATAATGAGTTGACCAAATCCGGGGATAATACAAATCTTGACCACTGCTATACATGACATACATGGGTATGTAAAAGGATTGGAGGGGTTTTATCAGATACAATAGCATCATCACGTTTTTGTAAAAGAATTATCAGCACATGTTTCAAGTTTATATCTGACAAAAGTCAGGTTTCTGCTGTCAAAAGGGATTCACATTTATATTGCAATAAATTAGTCAGAAGGAGGTAAAATCAGGTTGCATAAGCAATGTACAATACCACCCCCTGTACTGACACATCGATATTGAAAGTACAAGATCCACCCAGAGTTATTTGTTCTATTTTAAAACTTGTACAAAATCCTTTCAAATTCTGGGAATCCCGGATGACGTAGTTGAATCTGATTGGATAAGATAGAAAAGTGATGAGGGGATTTTCCCCTTTTAATTTTAGAAACGCCAAGAATTTTTTGTTACTAGTCCGTCGGGCATTTTGGGTTACAAGTTTTGGTTGCCCGAGGTCTAAATGTTGTAGTCCCGGGTGTCGGGCTAGTGGATTTCTTAACCCCTGTTATTGAATTGCATATAAATCAGGCTGTCAATTTTCTAATTGCCTTTTATAACTAGCAATTGGTTTTGCTCATTGTTGAAGGTTGTTCAGTGGACTATATTTCTTAACTTCTGTGGTGGAAATATGTCTAACTGGAAATCATACCACATCTTCTTATTTTTCATATCGATAACTAATAATAAAACGTTCACAATTTAAAGTTCCTAGTGAAAAACTAAATAAATTAGAATAAGAAAATGTATAAATTTATTATGCATTTTAGAAGAAATGTAACAAAAACATATACATTTATAAAATGTCAATAACAATTACAAATACATTTAATTCAATATAAAAAGATAAAATCATTAATTTGTAAGAAATATTTGTGACAACAATATAAGTAAGATATAGTTTTAAAATACCACTGAAATTTCCTGATATCATAAACAAGTAAAGTTAAAGTATTTTTGTCATTTATTTCTTAAATAAAGTTTGACAACTTTCATTTATCAACAAATGTTACTGTAAACCAACTTGTTTTTGCGGATACTTTATTTTGTGTTAACACCCCCCCCCCCCCAAATTCCAATTTATTTTTGCGATATTTTTAATTATTTTTATGTAGTTCCATAAGGAAAGATCCAAGTTTTTTACAAATTTGCGACGATATAAAATAATTATATTCGCGTTATTTTTTTAAATTGCTCGCAAAAATTAGTTGGTTTGCAGTATGCTTAAAGAGAGACAGAGGGATATTCTAATGGCACAATATGGCAATAGAAATACCAACAAGAAAAACGTGTCCAAAGTAAAATGGATGCCCCAATCACACTATCATTGTCTATGTTCTATGGACTGATAAAAGGGGGTCAAAAATTTAATTTGGAACTAAGATTAGAAAGATTGTATCATAGGGAACATGTGTACTAACTTTCAAGTTGATTGGTCTTCAACTTCATTGAAATCTACCTCAACCAAAAACTTTTATCTGAAGCGGGACAGACGGACGAACAGACGGACGAACAAATGAAAAAGGAATGAACGGACAGATGGATGCTCAGACCAGAAAACATAATGCCCACAAAAGAAACATAAAAATGAAAGAAAAACAAATATGTAATTTTGAGTTTTTTTTCTCTTTGGTCAGGTTGTTGTCTCTTTGATACATTACCTATTTCCATTCTCAATTGAAAAATCCACCTACTTAATGATGAAGTGGTCAATAATACAATAAAGATATGCTTTAATCAGATAATGGAAATTTCATTGGTATTTTTAATCTCATTGTAAAAAAGGTCTTATAGTTTTAATTGAGGACTCTTGTCTTCTCACGTTGACATAACATGTTAAATTTCACTGGTCTTTTTTTAGAATTTTGTTTCTCCAGCAATTAAATTTTTTGCATATTTACAGATGATTCATAAATAAATATATATTCTTTATTTATTAATCATCTGTAAATACGCAACAAATTTAATTGCTAGAGTAACAAAATTCCAAAAAAAAGACCAGTGAAAATATATATATTTATATATGATTTATGCTTTCTTCAAAACACTTTTTTAACAATGCTGACCTCAGTAAAATAATTGTAGCTTATTTATAAAACTTATTAAGCAAACCAAAAATATTCTGAAACAAGAAAAAAGTTAATAAAAACAACACACAAAGCAAAAAGAGAATATGTTATTATTTCACAAATGACAATACTGAAAAATAAACGAATGCTGAAACATAAACCAATGCTCAACATTAAAGATTGCTGAATAAATGAAATTTAATTCAGAATTTTAAATGCAAATTCTATCTTCAAATTTGTTTAAATACATGCACTCTCATTTTTTGCAAATATAATACATTTATATAAAAGCAAATATTTGGAATGTAAGTATACATTTGTACATGAGTATATAAGTTAAACAATTGAAAGACACAATTGCAAGTAAACTTGGTATGTTTTACTACATGATATATATTGACAACTTAATCTTAAATTTGAATTGCTCAAGTTTGGAAGAAATGTCATGCATTATCAATTTTCAAATTTAAAAACATTAATCTAATCATGCTAATACAGTTTACATGTAATTGCAATCAGAATCTAAAATTCAATTTCTGCTCTACAAAGTTTTTTAAATAATATAAAACATAGCAAATATAATGCATGTAATATATATCAAAACAAAAACTTGGAATTGTAATATACATTAACATAAGTTAAACAATTGTGCAAGAAAATTAAATGTTGTATGTTTTAATACATGACAAATTAATCTTAGATCCTTTAATTGCTCACATTCAGTACACGGATGCCCCACTCGCACTATCATTTTCTATGTTCAGTGGACCGTGAAATGGGGTCAAAACTCTTATTTGATAAGATATTGATATCATAAGGAACATGTGTACTAAGTTTCAAGTTGAACGGACGTACGGACGCAAGAAAGAACAGACAGACAGACAGACGAACGGATGTACAGACCAGAAAACATAATGTCCCTCTACTATCGTAGGTGGGGCATAAAAATACTAAACTAATTCTGTTAACATCTATATTATATAACTCTATTAGATTCTAAAATACAAATTCTACTCTACAAAGTTTATAAAACATAGCAAATATAATTTCATATCTAAACAAAAACTTGGAATGTTATTAATATACATATACAATAAGAACATCATCATTGTAACTTTTAATACACTACACATATTGATAAATCAAAATTATTGACCTCAAAACTCAATCTTTTAGTTTTCTTTTCTTTGATACAACATACTCCATCTTTAAAAATACCTTTAAAAGTGAAGTAGCTGTTGACACAGAGATATGATTCACATTTTTTAAGAAACTTAGAATATATGTAAAAGAAAAGGTTGTCAAATAATACAACTGATTCCAAAGAGTTATGTCCCTTTTTCAATGTTAACATCATGTATTATTCTCAATGAATTGAGGTCACTAGAACATTCATTAATCACATAATGGAATACAAAATCTTATTTATTTGATCAAATGATTTTAATGCTTGAAAAAATTAAAATGTTATCGTTAATTGAATAACAACAATTTTTTCAAACATAAAACCTCCAACCGTAAAGAGTAACTATATAAATGATATAACTATATATTAAATTGTAATTAATTCACAATATTTTAAGATGTATTTATCATTGCAACAACAATGGCTTCTCAGAAATAAAAGCTCAAACTAAATTTTATACAGTGGCGGATCCAGAAATTTTCATAAGTGGGGACCAACTTTCACAATTATAAATGCACACCAAAAAATTATGGATTTACAGTACATAAGTTATCATACGTTTGTCATTAGCCTTTTATTCATGGTAAAAAGAATTAGGACTTCAAAACTTTGATACATGTATCATAAAAAAGTGAGTTTGTCATTGGTCAATAGTGAACTGCTTGCATGTAATGGTATGATTAAATGGTAAATGACATCAAACATAAATGATTTCACATATTTTTGAAAGGAAAAATCTTACTTTTCAATGCATAAAAATAATAAGTTTTCTAAATGAATAGGGAATAACAAATTACCACCCCATAATCATGATAATACTATCAATCTAGCAATTGTCATTTAGGGACGACATAAAAAAAACCAATGAAGGATAAAAAAACTTAATTCAAATAGTTTTGGGGTGGGGGGTCAAATTGCTGCAAGTTTTGTATAAATTGACATCGATTTTACATTTATCCTTATTGGTCAATCAATTTTTCCCAAATTAAGTTGAGAGGGGGGTAGGGGAGTGAAAAAACTATATGAATTAAGTTTTTTATCCTTCATTGAACTTTTGATGTCATCCCTTTAATATGTATGCATAAACATAAATAATTCATCCTTTAAAAAAAAATAATAACCATGTAAACATTGAGTTTCAAAAAAATAAATGTAAGATATACAGTAATATATACATCATTGTATATGTGTAAATAAAAAATGAAAGCAAATAAATATATAAAAAAAATTAAATACTGTTATCTATAATTTAAGTAGTTAATTATAATCATTATACTATGAGTTGCATCACTGGTAATTTAATTGATTTGTCCGGCAAATAATACATATATGTCACATGTATATCAAAGTGGTACACATGACAACACACTTCAGGGAGATAACTCCATAAAAATCAGCTGAAAGTTATAATCACATTCTTATGTTCAGGTAATGTTAAAGCTTCTCCATCATCAAAATAAGTGTTTTTCAAACTGCTTAATATACAATGAAAATTTTCCAATAAAGTGAGTGGTACAAGTTTTCTAAAAAAATTATAATTTTGTCAAAGGGTCAAAGTAAATATACTGTCAAAATTAAACAAGCAAAGTAATTTTAGTCAAGGTGTTTGGTGTGGTATTAATTATCATAGGTTTGTCATGAGCCTTTCAATCATCTGATCATATACGGTCAAAAGAATTAAAGACTTCAAAACTTTGATACATATACCGGTAAAAAAGTGAGATTGTCATCAGAACTCTCAAGTTGAACATGCTCCAGTGGTGGATCCAGAAAATTTCATAAGTGGGGGCCAACTGACTACCTAAGAGGGGCCCGCTCTAGTCAAAATTCAGTGATTCCATATATAATCAACCAAAATTTTTGCAGAAAAACAGAGGCCTAAAAAAAGATACTTTACAATGCAAAATTAAAAAAGTTTAAGAACAGGTTTTTGAAAATGTTTTTACAACCTCCAAACACTATGTTCATAAGTAAAAAAGACTCATTTGGCTTTGGCCATGTTGGCACGGACTATTTGATTGTCATGGAGGGTGGGGTGTTTAACGTTATACAGCTATTTGTCACCGATCGATGAACATTGAACAGCTGTTATTCTAAATCATTTAAGGGGGTAGACCTTGGTTCAGGGAGATAACTCTTAAAATCAGTTATGCGTTTTTAAAAGACAAGTTTTGTCAATGAATTTTAAGCATTTACCTGAAACAGATTGGAAATAATCTATGTATACAAGAAGCTTAGAACATATTTATGAAAATGGCTGACACAAACGTACTGATGATTTTAAGAGTTATTTCCCTTAACAGAGGTCTACCTCCTTAACATGATCGATGAACATTGAACAGCTGTTATTCTAAATCATTTAACATTAATTTAACTAATCTTTAACATTATACAGTAATTTTTCCATTCAATTCATTTAAGACTGTGCCATTTGTTAATACAATAGGAGGTAAAGAAGGCAAAGTATCAAAGTCTGGCAACCATTTTACAACAAGAGGCCCAGTTGGCTGTAATCCTGCATGGCCGTAACGGTTTAACCCTGGTTCCTGCCAGTTGTGACTGAAACCTTGGTGTTTTGGCTGTATATTTGGATACAGTACATACTTATGAAATTTCCAATTAAAGTAAATGTACCACATGGTCCACATATTTCCAGCGTTTCCCAGTCTTCTATTTTCTGAATACCATACAGTTGCTAGATTGTTGGGAACCAGTGGATGAAAACTTTTATCTAATGAAGTCTTTTCCCACCAAGTTATAAATTCTTTCCACTGGCTAAGTTTCGGTGAAAAACCCCAACTGCCTGGCATCGAATACAAATAAGTTAAATGCTTTTTTGACACATTTACATTTTCAAGTGCGCTTGGTCCAGAATAAATTGTACCTACTCCTTGAAGTGTAAATCCGCCGATTCTATCATCATTTTCGTAAGTTGTATGTACCGATTTTAACCACCGATAAAAAACTGGAGATACTGTTAAATCATCTTCAAGAATGACACAAATTTCCTGCGGGTTATCCGATAATTTCCAAGTTCTCAACCATTGGTTCGTTATCCCAGCTTGTTGGCCACGAACATACACATTTTTCTCTCCATGTACAAACTGTAAATTATTCGCAACCTGAACTGTCTCATTGTGAACTTCACCATTTATAGAGCGATCGACCCAGACATCTAAAACTACTCTTTCTCCTTCGTAATCTGCCATCAGTAAGGATTCAAATAAACGTTTTAATGATTTTGACCTATTGTAAGTCAGTACAATAATTCTTAACTGTGGCGCAGAGTCAAAAAGTACTGGAAAGTTTTTAACCTGAAATTTAAATACAAAATTAAATTACTGTGTTATGCTTTATAAATATTTTGATATGAGAGTCACTGATGAGTCTTATGTAGAAGAAACGCGCGTCTGGCATACTAAATTATAATCCTGGTACCTTTGATAACTATTATGACTAGAAATTTTATTTAAAAGAAAAGCTTTTTTTTCCAAATTATGTTTCTCAAAACATTTTACCCTTTAACCAGATGCTCCGCAGGGCACAGCTTTATACGACTGCAGAGGTTGAACCCTGAACGGTTGGGGCAAGTATGGACACAACATTCAAGCTGGAGGTTCAGCTCTAAATTTGGATTGTGATTAAAAAGTTGACACAGTATAGGTTTCTGACACAGAATGAATGTGGTCTAATAAACTTAAATTTTGTTTTTGCCTTTGAGCAATTCATTATGCTGTTGAATATTAATCCTCAAAAAAATGTTTGAAGAAATTTTCATTTTATCTATGAAATTTGAAATGAGAAAAATTGAACCCCCCCCCCCCCCCCCCACACCAATTTTTTTTTTCACATCCCCTTTCCCTTATTCCAAAACTGATCTCAATTCAAATTTCTAATGGAATTTGCAACAATAACAACTCATTTAAATACATCATAAAATATTGAAATGTAAAAAAGTGCTTGTTATCACTGAATGGTAAATATTGTTTTAATTTATCAGTTGGTAGTAAAAGTGAATATACATTGTATATTGTATAAAACAATGATTTTAGTTGATTCAACTGCTGTTCTGGACAAAGAAAGATAACTCCAATTGAAAATTTCTTGCTTTTGTGCAATATTGTGCAATTAGATATTTCTTGCTATTGCACAATACTGTGCAATTGAAGATTTCTTGCTATTGCACAATACTGTGCAATTGAAGATTTCTTGCTATTGCACAATACTGTGCAATTGAACATTTCTTTCTATTGCACTGTGCAACTGAAGATTTCTTGCTATTGCTGAATACTGTGCAATTGAAAATTTCTTGCTATTGCACAATACTTAAAATAATAATTTTGGACCCGATTTGGACAAACTTGAAACTGGTACATTTTTAGATGCAGCATGTCAAAGAACCCCAAGGATTCAATTTTTGTTAAAATCAAACTAAGTTTAATTTTGGACCCTTTGGACCTTAATGTAGACCAATTTGACAAATTTAATTTTCAAAAATTAAGAATCTACATACACAGTTAGATTTGGCATATCAAAGAACCCCAATTATTCAATTTTTGATGAAATCACACAAAGTTCAATTTTGGACCCTTTGGGCCCCTTATTCCTAAAATGTTGGGACCAAAACTCCTTAAATCAATCCAAACCTTCCTTTTATGGTCATAAACCTTGTGTTTAAATTTCATAGATTTCTATTTACTTATACTAAAGTTATGGTGCGAAAACCAAGAAAAATGCTTATTTGGGCCCTTTTTTGGCCCTTAATTCCTAAACTGTTTGGATCTCAACTCCCACAATCAATCCCAACCTTCCTTTTGTATTCATAAACCTTGTTTCAATTTCATTGATTTCTATTTACTTATACTAAAGTTATTGTGCGAAAACCAAAAAAAAATGCTTATTTGGGCCCTTTTTTGGCCCCTAATTCCTAAACAGTTGGAACAAAAACTCCCAAAATCAATCCCAACCTTCCTTTTGTGGTCATTAACCTTGTGTCAAAATTTCATAGATTTCTATTTACTTAAACTAAAGTTATAGTGCGAAAACAAAGAAAATGCTTATTTGGGCCCTTTTTGGCCCCTAATTCCTAAATTGTTGGGACCAAAACTTCCAAATTCAATCCCAACCTTCATTTTGTGGTCATAAACCTTGTGTTTAAATTTCATAGATTTCTATTTACTTAAACTAAAGTTATAGTGCGAAGACCAAAAGTATTCGGACGACGACACCAACACCAACGCCAATGTTATACCAATATACGACCAAAAAACTTTTAATTTTTGCGGTCGTATAAAAAGGGTTACAACTCAAGAACTGTCATGACTGTAAATGTGGCGCACCCAAAATTTGAACTTTTTTGCGGTTGCATAAAAACTAAACAGAATATTAAATTTGCTTACTTGACATGCTTGAGGCTAGTCCAAATAATTACGACGTCTGGCAAGGCTATCTTAATTTTTTTTCTGGGACGCCCAGGAAGGCATCCAAGAAAAAAATTAAAATAGCCTTGCCCAGAGACATATATATGTATATGTCTCTGCCTTGCCAGATGTCATAATTATTTGGACTAGCTTGAGGCTATTAATATATAAATCATGATTTAATTGTAAAAATGTGAATTTAAAGCCAGTGATATTGTTAGCCTTAAATTATCCCTGATATTCGGCTTTTTCCCCTAGAGAAAATTCCCAATTACAAATAAAATGGCTTAAAATTCCTCCCAATAAGTTGTACATTTTCCCAAACAGTAATGGCATCGGTAGTAATGATACGTAAATTTTGTATTCATGTTATTATTTTTGATATAATGAAAGCGTTTTTGAGATCAGGTATTCTGATTCGAATCATCAAGGTGTATGTAACACACATGGTTTTCAATGTATTAAATACCGTCATTGTATCGGTTTCTTTCCCCTCCCCAAATGTTCCTTTCTGGTTAAATATGTCTCAAAATTTCCCAATTTCCCCAAAAAACAATGCATTTTTACCAAAAAAAAAGGGTAGAGGTAGTTTTGAAAAAAGACAACAATATCACTGAAAGCTTAATAATTAGGGATTCCAACGGGAAATTGTTTGTTCATGGATATTGGACTTTTTGGTTTTGCATTTGACTTTATATGCAGCATACATTGTACATATAGAAAAAGATGGTCAAATCATTTTTTTTCAAGGAGGGGGGTTAATGATTTTACTTAAATGTTTAAGTTTTCTGAGTATTCTTTCTTAGACTCTCAATTTTACTAAACATACATGATATTCACTGGCATATAAAATATATATATGAACAAATTCTTTATTATAAATGAGGAAACAGTTTGCCCCTCCCCCTTTTTTATTGTAATAATATCATACCTCATCAATGTGTGGATCAGGATCCCGACCAGGAGTATTATGTACCAGATGTAACATATACCAACATAAAAACATGCCAAAGAATATAGACGATGGTAACCATGATGATTTCAATTTTCTGATCAGACCCATTCTGAAATTATAAGTAGACATGATTTTTGATTGCACAAATAATATTAAACATATAAATAAAAAAAAAAAAAAAACAGAATTTCAATGTCCACTCCCTGCTACTATATCACAGTGCATACAGCTGAAAAATATAAACCCTGCAACCAAATTAAAAAAAATCCTTGTATTGCAGTTTAATATCATGAATATCGATCGTGAATGACATAATTAAATAGTGAATGCACAGTGGACCTCATCATCATGCTCATTACATTTAACATTTTAAAGGGGGATAACTCAAGAATTGTAAAAGTGACACTACTCATATACAACTTCATATACATACTATGTGTACTGTAAGACTGTAATAAACATTGTGTTTAAGTTTCAAACCATTTGGTTGCGGCAAACTAAAGTTAGAGAACTCAAAATCCAAGACATATTTACACCAGTGTGCAAGTTCAAGACGAGATTTAAAACTATAAACTGCAAAGTATATTTGTTGTAAAACTAGGTCCAATTGCCTAAACTTTTCATTTTCATTGTTAAAACTTTGGTTTGTTACTATATTTTAAATGCATTTTTAACTTGTTAAACTGCATCTGAATATATTAAAATGGGTTCATGTAGCTCTATATATTCCATCTATAGGCTATACATGTATATAGATTTCAAGAGATACAATTTTATTTTCTTTTTTATTAAATAAAACCAAAAATGGATAGAATGATTATGGGGTTATTAATCGATTTAATGATCATTGTCCCATGGGTTTTCATGCTATAATTGTGATGTCACAATTTTCATTAACAAAGAAGGCATATCATACATGTAGTACAAACTCATACAATGTCGGAAAACATGATCTTACCATATAAGTTAATATTTTTTAACATGTTTTTAGACTTAGAAAATGACACAGTTGTCAAAAATAAGTTTAAAATGTGTTTATTCTTTTTCAATTAGATTGAAGTTGTTAAATTACATTCCCTCAAAAATAAAATTGAGAATGGAAATGGGGAATGTGTCAAAGAGACAACAACCCGACCAAATAAAAAACAACAGCAGAGGGTCACCAACAGGTCTTCAATGTAGCGAGAAATTCCCGCACCCGGAGGCGTCCTTCAGTCTATTATGCCATATAATCGATAAAAAAGGTATTTGATTTTTTTTATAATAATACTGTCAGTCAGCTGGGATACTACTTACATACAAGTAATTTTTATTTTCTTGAAGAAGTAAATAATACATGTAATATATACTTCTATATATAAGTAAATTTTGTTATGTTTATTATTATTTTAATAATGTTTGAATAATGTCCCCTTAATTTTCTCAAAAAATGTACTTGTATTTAAGTAAAATGTTTTTACCATCCCTAAATTTATCTAGCTTTAAGATGTAGAAATGTGCCTTTAATGATTTTTCTCTGGTTAGTTCATAATTTTTTATTAGAGTTGAATGTTTCTTTGCATTGATTCAACAAAAAAAATAATTGTGCAAATATCTTATGTAATTGTTCAAGGGCTTCAAAAATTGTACTGTAACAGTATATATTGTACAGAGACATTTGTTTCTTTTAGTTCGATAATTGGATTATTTGATTAGCTAAATCAAGGACGTATCATAGTTATTACATCCTTGGCCTTGGCTAAGTATATTTATAGTGATAAAGTTATAAAATGGATGAAACGACCAAAGATTGTATCAACCAAGGCGGAACAGAATCCATGGCCAAAACCTTTTTTGTTTCTGTAACCCTACTGGTCCTTATTATATATTTTTTTATTTGTGCGGACTGTCGTCAAATTCAATGGATGTATGTATGTACCAGTTGGTAAGGGTGGTAAATTCCTCTAGTTACAGTTATCATTAGTCCAAATAATTATGACGTCTGACAAGGCTATTTTAATTTGTTTCTGGGACGCCTTCCTACGTAGGAACACAATTATTTGGACTACATATACAGTACAGATTTCGCGAAAGGCTTCCCTCTCCAAACACCAAGTTTTTTCTTGGTGTGACACCAGGAAAGTCTGACATCCCTCCCTAAATTCTCCGAGAAATATGTGAGTATTCCCTCCGACTTCTGTGTAAAATTGCTACCTTTTGTTTATTGTATTAGCGACATCTCTCCCAGTCCGGTGTCACACCAGGTAATTATTTGCCCTAATCCTGCTGATCTATGCCGGCACACGACAGTCAAGGTATGCGAGATTACTTATGTAATTAAACAATTGTATTTCCTGTCTATTGGTAATCAGCAAGGGTCCGGAAACGGTCATATATGCCAGACATGACCAATTTGGAAACTCAAAAGTCCTAAATGATTCATTGGGATTAAATTAGGTCAAATTTTATTTTTCAACAGAAATAATTTCGGTCATTTCTTTAAGATCGAGTTTCAAAATCGCCATTTTGAAAACATTTTTGTTTTGTTATCGATATTATGCAATTAAACTGTCACTTCAGTAAAGTGTTATAATCCTGAGGGCCCTCCTTATAACTATATTAATGCCTCAGGGAGCTATTGGCTAATGATCGCTTATCTCTTTACCTGCACATGTGTTTTTAATTCACACCTGGCTATTAATCACAAGCTCCGAACTAATATTATAAAGAAATTAAAATTTCATACCAACTGCCTTTATAATTTAATTACTTTTCAGCTATTCAGAATTGTTCTCCGGTTTGAATTTCGACTTCAGAATCGAAAGAAAGGAAAGCGATGACTGAGAAAATTATCATTTTGAGTCATTAAAATCATTTTATTTTTAAACTGTTGCCTTCCCTTAAATGCTCTTGATCGATATTAGGAAAATGGAAGGATAAATCATGAAGTAAATGCTATAGATGCTATGATGCTACAAGTATGAGCATACTCATGCAGTAATGAGATTTTGACAATCCTTTTTTTGAAAAGGGCACCAACATTTAAATGAAAATGACAGAAATTAGGTGAAAAAATTTCCGGATCCTTGACTAATCAGGTTATATTTCTGATTGCTTGAAAATCACCCTTCTGGTGTACTGAAATTTTTAAGCCCCCCCAAGTGGGTATCAGGTTCGTTCACGCCCAATACACTTTCGCACCCTACACGTTCTCACCTCACACGTTCCGCCGGTTCGCACCCAAGGTCTGTTCGCACTCTACTCGTTCGCGCCCAATTTTAATTCAAATCCAGTTGAATAATTGGAAAATCATGATTGTTGTTATAAATTGCTTTGGTGTAAGTAAAACATTCAAGATTTTAAATGAAAAACACAAAAGATATTTGATTTTAACAGCTTGGTCCCTTTGATCTAAAACAATAAAATATAGCAATACACTATTATAACATTTATAAATAAATAAATTTATTCAACACACAAAAAAAAACGTAGTCAGAATCTCACTTTATTTTGAAACAAGTCCATGAAACAAAGTTATAGCTGTAGCAATACACTAACAAAACATGATGAAGAGTAATTCAACACAAAATAAAACGTTGACAGAATCCCACTTTATTTAGAAAGGATTAATTTTTTTTTAACAATACACTATCCAAAACATGATTAAGATTTATTCAACACAAAAAAAAAATGCTGTCTCACTTTTTTTTGAGACAATGACAACAAATATAAGAATACACTTGCCAAAACTTGATTACAAAGCTATCATAAGTTATTGAACACAAAACCAATTAAAATTGGGCGCGGACATGTACGGTGCGAATGTGAAAGGGGGCGAACATGAGTGGGTGCGAACGTGAATGGGCGCGAACGGACCCGGATTCCCCCCGAGTGAGAATCGAACTCAGACCTTCAGCAATATGTAGCCATATAGGTCTTAACCACTAGATCACAAACTCACACTGATGACAAAAAATATATCAAAGACCTACAAGCTACCTGGATCCACAGCTTAACATTACTAGAAATGTGTAATAAAGATAATTTCAAAGTTATAAAAGGAAAATAAATGATACTAATCATACACAACTGAACCGGCTACATGGCAGGGATAACAAAACTAGGGAGAAAGAAACCATGGCAAAGGGACTCTATTGGCGAACGAACTCAGTGCGAGCGGAGACAGGGCGAACATGTAAGTAGGGCGAAATCACCCGATACCTGTCGTGTGTGCCAAAAGACCTTTATTTGTTTACATTATTATAATTGATTCATGACTAGAGCTAAATAGAACATAAAATAAACGAAAGAAAAATGAAAACGCTTATACCTTTTGATTTAATGTAGAAGTAGCTTCATTGATCTTCCTCTGGTTGGTTTGATTCGGACAGGTATGTGATGCTCCTTTCGTTGTCAATGAAGCGTGGTTGAACTGGTTTCTAAATCATACTGGTCCACAAAGGTACCAGTTAATTATTTTAACATTGATTACAATCAGCTCATTGTTACAATAAAATGGAACTTACAAGTAACATTTTTGTGGAAAATCTAACACATCAATTGCTTTTTATAATTCAAGGCTCCTTTGATGCTTGTTTATACATAATGAAAATGCTAATCAATGTCATCGGGTCTCACAAAATCAGTATTGTGGTTATGTTTTAATATATATATACATAAAATGCTTCAGCTAGGATGCTGGAATATAAATGGTTTCTCTAGTCAAAAGTTAAATGATATAAATTGTAGTAAATTTGATATTTTTGGAATAGTGGAGTCATGGACCCACGGCGAGTCATCGATATCTTTTAAAAATTATACATGCTTTCACCAACCTGGAATTAAGAAAAAAGGTAAAAGAGGACGAAGATCAGGTGGAATCATTCTTTATTTTAAAAATGAATTCAAAAAAAGTAATGCTATCATTAAAATAGCCCAAAGTAAAAACTACATCTTTATTAAATTAGACAAAGATAAATGTGGTCTTACACATGATATTTTTTTAGGCTGTGTATATATAAATCCAAGGGCAAAGTCAGTATGTCCAGAAAACGATAAAATTTTTGATTCATTATCTAGTTTAGTGAATAAATACTCAGAATTGGGTAAAGTTATAATCATGGGAGACTGTAATAGTAGAACTGCTAATTTAATAGATTATATAGAACTTGATGAGACAGACTACCACCAGAATTCTGAGGGCAAGTCCAATTTACCTACAAATTATACATCAGATCTAATTTTACCCAAAAGAAACAACCTTGATCCTGAGATAAATGAACAGGGAAGAATGCTAATAGATTTTTGTATAGAATCAAAGATGAGAATACTTAATGGTCGAATTGACGGTGACTCGCTGGGGTTCCATACCTACTACTGTCCAAGAGGAAGTAGTAGTATTGATTATTTTTTAGTTTCTGAAGATATTTTTCATGAATTTGTTTATTTACATGTCTTTCCACCAAATGAGCTTTCAGACCATAGTTTATTATGGACTGGTTTAAAAAACAACAGTAATTATATATACTCACAAATTAACAACAACATTAATACTAAGGATTGTGATCTTCTTCCAGGTAAATACAATTTGGAATCAGGCTCAAGAGAAAAATTTGTAGAAGCCGTACAAGATTCAAAACTTTTAATTGATCAATTTTTACTAGAAGTCAATAATCCTGAAATGGATATAAATAATTTATCTGAAAATCTGAGCAATATAATTTTAGACTCAGCAAATAAAACATTTAATTTTAGACCATTCAAGGGGAAAAGAAAGAAAAAGAAAGGAAAACAGAAATGGTTTAATGGAAATTGTAAATTTTTTAAAAGGGAACTTAACAATCTTGGAAGTAGATTACAACAACATCCTAATAATCATGATTTAAAAACATCATACCACCAGTTAAGAAGGGAGTACAAAAAATTACTAAAAGATACAAAAAAGAAATTTATAACAGATATAATTGATAAATTAGATTCTCTTCATGAAGATAACCCTAAATTATTTTGGAAAACCATTAATAATCTGAAGAAAAATACAAATAGAGAAGAAAATCCTATACCTCTATCTGAAATGTCAAATTACTTAAAAAAGCTTTATGAAGAAAATAATACTGATTTAGATATCTCGAAGATAGAAATTGAAAATATTAATAATAAACATTTAGATTATGCATTCATTTGTAAAGAAGTCAGAGATGGCATTAAAAAACTTAAGAAGAATAAACAACCAGGAATAGACCTTATATATAATGAATTCCTTTTATATGGAAAAGACCTATTACTTTTACCTATTGTTAATTTATTTAACAGAATTTTATCAAGCGGAAAATTTCCAGATGCTTGGAATTTATCTTGTACTTCCTTCTTACACAAAAATGGTGACATAAACATATGCGATAATTATAGATGTATTAGCCTTACCAGCTGTCTTGGCAAGCTTTTCACCTCATTATTACAGAAAAGACTGCATAAATATATGGAAGAAAATAATCTTTATAATCCCTTTCAAGCAGGATTCAGACCAGATTATAGAACTGCAGATCATATTTTCACTATTAAAACTTTGATAAATAAATATTTACACAAATTAAAAAAGCCTATTTTTGCTTGTTTTGTAGATCTCTCTAAAGCTTTTGACTCTGTTTGGCACTCAGGATTACTTAAAAAACTATTAAATCTTAAAATTGGAGGAAATTTCTATAAGATAATTAAACATATGTACTCTAATTCAAAGTTTGTGGTAAAAAAAGAAAACTTTATTTCAGAAGCTCATAGAGCCAATAGGGGTGTTAGACAAGGTGATGGTCTTAGCCCTCTGTTATTTAATATATACACTAATGATCTGCCAAAAATATTTGATTTTTCAAAAACATTTCCTGTGTCACTCATTACAACACAATTTAATTGTTTACAATATGCAGATGATTTAATTCTACTGTCAGAGAGTGAAAAGGGTTTACAAGCTTGTCTGGACAGCCTGGGAATATATTGTAACAGATGGAAGTTGAAAGTCAATATTACTAAAACTAAAGTTATGATTTTTAGTAAGGGCAAGAAAAAATCTGCCATCAAATTTAAAATTAATGGTCAAAATATAGAAACAGTCGATAAATATAAATATCTTGGAATGCTGATTTCATTTAATGGCAATTTAAAGCATGCCGCAGAACATATGTATAATAAAGCTCTTAAAGCAGTATTTAGTCTTAAATCAAATATTCTAGATTATAATTACTCTGGTACCAAGCTTAAGCTAAAGTTATTTGATTCTCTAATTAGACCTATTACAACCTATGGATCAGAAGTTTGGATATCCGATTTTACTTTAAAAGATTTAAATAAAGATAATATACCATTTGAAAAAATACATAATAAATTTTGTAAATATCTACTTGGAGTACATAAAAAGGCATCAAATTTAGCCTCCAGGTGTGAATTAGGAAGATTACCAATTATTAATTTTATTACTAAATTGGCTTTTAAATATTTCATAAGACTGCAACAACTTCCATCTGATAGATTTCTTGCTGAAGTGTATAAAGTAGATAGAGGACTTTTCAAAGAGGGGTCAAAATCATGGTATTCATTTATTGATTATAGTTGCAAAAAATTTAAATTGGATGTAAAGAATTTGGAAAATGAAAATCTAGAATTGAAAATACACGATCAAACCATCCAACTAATTAAAGAACAGCTTCAAAATTATTCTAATTACAATTCTGACTCAAAGCTTAAATATTTTTCATTTTGTTACACAAATTTTTCTCTTCAAAAATATCTTGACTTTAATATTCCAAAAGCACTATGTAAAAATTTGACTAAGTTAAGAATTAGTGCACATTCTCTTTTAATAGAAAAAGGTCGTTATCATAGACCAAAAATTCCGCATAACTCAAGACTTTGTCAGACTTGTGATTTATTAGATGATGAAAAACACTTCATTTTATACTGTAAAAAGTTTTCAATTTTAAGACAAGATCTCTTCAAAAAACTAAATATCGACCCCTCGGATTTAAATAAAAGGGAAAAGGAATCTACTATTCTACATAACATTATGTATCCTTTAAATAAAATTGATACAAAAGCTATCTGTACTTTTATTGAAAAAGCTTTTGAACTATATTAATGTTTTACAACTTATATTAGCTCTGTCCAGATATTATTTCTAATGTATATGCATTTATTTTGTATTAATTGTTTTAATATCTGTTCATTGTGTGGAAGACATCAATTGTGCACTGTACATATATATTGATTATCCAATAAACATATTTGATTTGATTTGATTTGATTTGAAAGGCCTATAAACTTTTTGTTCAGAACTAAATCCGGAAAAATGGAAAAATCCGATTTGTTTCCGTTATTAGTCATTTCTGACTGAGTCGCCTCCCTTATCAATAATTGACACAACGCAAACTGGTTCTACTTCATTGTTGTAAGTGTAAATCAAGCTGCGATGCCTTCCAGCGTTTTTAAAAATATAACACACCCTAATTTTAATCGTCATTTTAACCACCTTATATTTCTAAAGTATTGAGACAGACAAATTGAGTGTTTTATCATTCACACTGTGCAGGTCAAGGATGTTATTTGTAAACAATAATAAAACATGTACATTATGAAGATGATGAAGATGACAATGGTCTGCCCGCAGTAACAAACCCCCGCGTCCTGCCTTGAAATTTGAAAAGATCGAGACCACAGTCACAGGTACTTGTGTCTGAGAAAAATGAACTTGTCCTTCAAGCATTTACCTAGCAGGGCTTTCAATAGAAGGCGGTAGGCGGCGATTTTCGTCGTCTACTTGAAGGAAATCCGCCGCCTACTTTGCTCAAAATTGTAAAATTAAAAAATCAATAAAAATGACTGAAGGGGAAATTTACGCTGTTGACACAACCAGGGGATTTCCGATAAAGTGTGGTTGATATTTATAACCTTTCCCTATCTACGTGAAGTGACCCGAGTAGTCACGAACGCCTAGGCTGGGATCGCTATCAACAAGGAGAGTAAGGCGAAAACTACTGAAAGTAGAAACCAGCAGAAGGCACCCGAACACCGTCCGTAAACAGACTCCTGATTGGTCTATTTACAACCGGTTTTCTTAAACGACCTACGATTGGTGTAATTAGTAGGCGTGTACGAAAATGAGTAAACGAAAACAAAGTGACATCAGTCAATGGATTAGAAAAATACAAAAATAAGGTGCTTTATAAATATTGAATGGAAATACAACTTATTCAAAGGAGAACACTGTATATTTTTACAATTGTTAAAATAAAATAAAAAACAAACAAACGCCAATATAAACAACGTACAGCCACTGACCCACGTGTTTGCAAGGACACCGATCCCACGTTTGTTTTAGATTCAAATCCTATTACATAGAGTGAACTACATGGACATGTTCCTTTTAAATATAACTATGTTGGCTTTGTATTAAAAATTAAATAAATTGGTGTCGCAATCTTCTTTTCTTTGTATCTTCTTTTCTTTGTATCTTCTTTTCTTTGTATCTGTAAAGCATCACTGTCAAATTTGGGACCACTTTAGGGTCTTCTGACTTCAATGCACAATACAACGATGTACCCACACTCAATGCCCATGTCAAGGATCATATAATTCATTATCCTGTAAAGGATTTGTCTGTCTCTGCTGTATCTACTGAACTGAATGTTAATGTCCCATTTAATTATTATTCTATTTTTCCTGAACTCATAGAATTTTAATCTAATGACTATTTTTTCAATTGTTATTCAAAGAGCACAATAATCACAAAATTATTAAGGGGCAAATAATAATTTTTTTTTTAAAATAAATTTTTAAATGTTTTTTTTCAGAAAATCAATATTTTTAGAGGGGTGTGAATCATCAGACGGGTCAGTAAGCGAACAGCAAACACATAAATGTATATTTTGTAATTTAGGCCAGCCTCCTGATAGTATTAATTCATAAAGCGCATTGACTAATTTCCTATATTATAAAAAGGGATTTTAATAGTGCTATAATTGTACCAAAATATATAGTGGTCCCCTCTTCTATTTCAGAACTTCTTGAGTTCAAGTATAATAAAATTTTATTAATGAATAAATATGCTTGGATGTGGATCTTTCCCTATATTATCACCATGTCATTGCTTTTCTCAAACAACTTCAAATACAAGCTTTAAGTTGAAGTCTGGATCAAATGCATATATATAAATGTAATCAATATTTACAGAAAATCCAACCATGCTACAAATTTTAATCAAACATTTACATTATCTTCATTAAAAAATGATGTTTTGAGAGGACTGAAACAGGGTCCAGGAGACTCCCAGAATGCAGGATTTTGCACCATTTTAAAAAAAAATTCTGGGGCCCTTGAGCGGGCCCCAGACCCCACGCCGTAGGTTCGACGAGCAAGCTCGTCGCCGCGGCCGGCTTCGCCGTCCGCATTGATGGGACTCCTATTTTTTGGTTTTATCCTTTTACTTCTAAACTTATTGAAAGCCCTGACCTAGTATGAGATAATTTGCTCTAGTCCAACATACACCTGTATTTTTTGTATAGATTTTATAGAGTTGTGTGTAAGTGTAATATTACCTAAATATAACAATCCTATGCTTGAGTCACTTGGTCATCTATCTAGTTGCTCATCAATGTGGGAATATCCGATCAGGATAACAACTATAAATTATGACTGTCAAATATTAGACCAAATTCTTCTGTCCCTATACAGTGGAGACCCCGGTGTCTGCATGGCCAGTGATACCGCGCATGAGCTGATTTCGTTATATCAACAAGGTAACGCAAATAAAATTGTTCTTGTTATTGTTTTAACATTCCGAAGGGATAAAAAAGAATAAAATTGATAAGTTCCAGATCGAAATAATAACTGCAATCCTGTGATTTACAATATTTGGCCAATGTCCATTAAAAAAAAATACAGCATCAGATAAAATTTGTTTCACTTAAGTCAAATTTTTATCAGATTGAAATAATTTTTGCTCTGCATCCTTGGCAGTGTTCTTGGTTTGAATTTAGCTACCTTTCGTAGCAGCTAATATTTCCTCTATTCAAAATAAGTTCTTTTTGGTAGGCACGCGTGAAATTACCGGACATTGGAGGAATTCTCAGAACAGGGGTTTCCCCAATTTGGACATACATTACACAAAATCTTGAGGGTGAAACCCTACAAACTGATAATTTTATGAAATAAAAGTTTGTTATGAATGTATTCACACAATATTATCCAATGATTGGTTTTATCAGTTGAATAAAGTGAAGTCAAAAGTCTTAGGTGCACGGATACACCGGACTGCACCGTTATCAGTAACATGAAAAATGCATATATATATATACTTCCTTATTTACATTTGCTTTTTTTTTTTGATTCTGCTATTCTCTGTTTTTTTTTATTGTACAATATAGATCTATTATTTTAACAACTAGGGTAATGACTGTCAAATATACAATGTTACTGAATGTACCATGGGGAATCCTGGAATTCCTTAATATGACGTGGTGGCCATGGTCTTTCAATTGTACCTTGGTAATAGTAAACCCAAGTATATGTACATGTACATTGTAGTTCCGAGAATACCATATATTATAACATTATGACAGACAAGCTAGGACTGTGGTCAGTCAGGGGACTTATTGAAATAAGTGATTTTTAAATCACTTATTTGAGTAGCAAATTAGAAGTTTTGTCACAATTTGTGATTTTGTAGTTTTACCAAAATTTTAAACACATAGGTTGAAATAATATCTCTTCATTATTAAAACTGAAAAAAATGGACTTTTTGCTTCTTTTAAGTAGCAAGGTTTATGCCTTTGATGCTATCATTTAGCTGAAAATTCTATTTTAGTTGAAAAAATGCTATAATAATGGCTTTACGGTGGGTCTCATTGGGGTCTAAGCGTGACGCGGGATTGCAGATTTTTTGTAAGCGTGACACGTGAAAGTCAAATTATTGTGGCGTGAAAACGGGAAATGAGGTCTTGTGGGACCTGGGAAATGACAAAAAAATGAGAATTGCTTACCTTAACATAGTGTAAGCAAGATACAGAAATCTGACAAAACAGTAAGCAGGATCCGGGATCGAAACCCCCCAATGAGACCCCCTTTATATAATGAACTGATACTTTCTTAACAGATTTTCCCCAGCAGTGGGAGTATTTTTCCTGTAAAGTTCAAGGTTGTATCTTTCAGATTATGTAATAAACTAGTAAGTAAACTGTTCGCAATAAAAAATTTCACTGTTCTGGGGTGTTGAAATTAGCTATATATATATAGTGGGGTTATTAAAATAATGATGCTTAAAGAAGTGATTTTTGGGAAGAAAATTGAGGTATGATACTTAAACAAGTGATTCTTATGTCATTATCCTAGATTTAGTACAAGGTCATCACCTGAAATTACCTAGTCATCATAGACAACACAGATGTTGGTTCTGGTAATTTTAGAAACATAATTAGTCACTGGATCATTAGTATTCTGTATTTAAAGCTACAATAAAATTAAATCACTTCTTCAAGTGATTAATTTGTACTACTTAAATAGATGATTATTAAAGAAAGACAACTCTTACTTCAAATCTTTATGGAAATAATGTTACTTGAATAAATCACTCATTTAAGTAAGTCCCCTAACTGGTGGCAGGCGTAGGACATCAGGGCTCTTCCAATAAAAAAAATTATATATTTCGTCCGTCTAATACATCTTATCAATATTTGTCCGCTATAACTTGACATCATAAAAGTTCCCGTTAAATGTTGATGTCATAATAAAAAATATCTGATGCAACAATTGCATGAATTGATAAGTGAATGTTGTATATGACATCAAAAGTTCAGGCGGAACAGATTGTTGGGTCAAGCGGAACAGATTTCCATATTTCGATAAGGTGTATATATATATTGATGCACTGCCTTGTTGCCTCTAAGTCTAATGCTGACTGACAGCCTTGGATCCATTAAAATTGGGCCTCAATTTGTTTTTCATCTATCTCTACTTTTATGTAGTTTCATTACATTGTACCTATTGCCCTTTATTTTCTCGTATTGGGACAGTTTTCATAGTGATCCATTTATTCTGGCATTTTAACTTCCATTTTCAAATGGACGTCAAGTTATGAGAGACCCTCAAGACAATCAGAACACACTCATGCATTCAACTTATTTGCATTGTAAATGAAGATGTATTAGATAATGTACATGTATTCATATTGACCTGCAATCATTTGCATAAATCAGCTCCCATATTACAGGTAATATTGGCATTGTGCTTTATATTACTTCTTCTCTTTGTCGGGTGACAATCTGGTTGAGTGCCAATGAGACAACTCTCCATCCAAATAACAATTTATAAAATAAACCAATATATGTCCAGGTACGGGGCAGTCTAATCTATATATAAGGCTTTTTATGCAAAAATATGCAAAAATATGCAAAAATATGCAAAAATATGCAAAAATATGCAAAAATATGCAAAAATGCAGAATGGGGATGTCTGATTTTATTTGATTGAAAATTGATGTAGTAGTCTGGAGTGTACCCTTCTTGAAACATATATGTATAAATACATTTCCAAGGATCTAGGATGAATAAAAATACATTTCCATAGATCTTGGATAAAGAATAACACTCTTGTTTTTTTAATTTTTTGTAGATACCATTTTGTATTGCAGTACATGAGTGAATGAGGTGGTGTTAGGTCCTGGTCAGCAGAATCTGGTGATGATAAATGACATTATGGTAAGTACAAATGTATTATGAATTATGAGGGTCTGCATTCACCAAAATCTTTTTCAATTAATATATATATATAAATAGTTCTTAGTCCAAAGTTAAATATTCAGACATTTTTCTTATTGATCAAAACAATGGAAGTTATTAACAACCTTGACAGACTATACTGTCGGTAGATTTTTTATCAAAGCAATGTTTTGTAAAACTTACTAATCCAAATGAAATTTTAGTATAGTGCCATCAGACTACATCCATTCCCAAGATTTGTCAGACATGCAGCAATGTCCAGAAATAAATATTTAGTTCAGTAAAATTTCATCAATTACTGGACCAAATGACCAATGTGATGTAGGAATTTTGTAATACCGTACTCATAATGTTAATCTAAAAAGACTGCTAAAACACTGATTAGACCAGTATTGATTGAATATATACTGGACCAAAAGACCACTGAGGTCCAAGAAACCTCTGAGACGAGTGGCTAAGGGTCACTGGGTGCAGATCGTGGATGCAACAGAATATAGAATAATCATTAAAATAGAATATAAAAATCGGAACAAAATGCAAAAAAGAAAAGAAAGAAAAGAAAATAATATGATGCTTATACTATATACTGACAAATGACTGACCCGCAAAAGAAACGTCTTATTTTTGGAAAGATTAAATTTCCTTTTGATTTAGGTAAATGAACTCATCATAGATACCAGGACTAAATTTTGTATATATACGCTCGATGCGTATTTCGTCTACAAAAGACTCATCAGTGACGCTCGAATCCCAAAAAGTTACAAAGGCCAAATAAAGTATGAAGTTAAATTACCTTCAAATGATGCTAAGATTATGTTTAAATCTCCGTTTAGGCTGACTGCGTTCATTAATTCGGTCGTTCTAATAGTGGTCTGGATATGTCCGTGGGACACGTTTTGCAGTCACATTTCATGATGATGAGATGCACGTTGAATCCGTGCCTCTATAAGCATGATAAGCATGATAAGGGTATTTTAGAGGTAAGAAGTTTTTGTGTCATCATAATCTGTTTGATGCAGTACTGATGCCACGACTAAGACAAAGAGAAGAGGCAATATGACATTTGTATGCTGGACAGCGACTTCAAGTCATTGCAAATGCATTCAACTGCAATGTACACCCCCCCCCCCCCACGTGTACATGAACGCCACAATGCAACAAACAGTACAAATGACTGTCCATAAACTCAATGCTAATGGCGGATCAAATTAAATAAATCTGTAATATGGTAGGTAAAAAGTTTATCAATGAACAGTAAATGAACTGAAATGATGCGAATTTGTTAAATAACAAGGGTATTTATACGCCCATTCAATAAAAAAAATAGCATAATTTATTCTTCCATTATGTTTGTCTTAAATTACTGCATCATTTCTTATGCCGTTCAGTATATAAAGAATAGATAATAATTAGCCAAAAATTTAAAAGATACATTGTAAGAGAAAAATTACCACAAAAATTTCAAGAATTCAGAAATGAAGGACCTTCTCTTCCCTCAAATTAGACAGTATGACTCAAAATAGATTTTATAATTTATAACGATGTATAATAAGATTTAAGGCTTTTTTTTTTTTTTTACTATTTGGATTCGAGTGTCACTGATGAGTCTTTTGTAGACGAAACGCACGTCTGGCGTATATATAAAATTTAGTCCTGGTATCTATGATGAGTTTATTTACAACGACTGGGTCAATGCCACTGCTGGTGGAGATTTATTTCCCCGAGGGTATCACAAGCCCAGTAGTCAGCACTTTTTGTGCTGACATGAATTATCATTGATATGGTTATATTTTTTATAAATTAACTGTTTACAAAATTTTGAATTTTTTGAAATACTAAGGCTTTTCTACCTCAGGCATAGATTACCTTAGCTGTATTTGGCAACACTTTTAGGAATTTTGGATCTCAATGCTCTTCAAATTTGTACTTTATTTGGCTTTTTTTTTTTAACTTTTTGGGATTCGAGCGTCACGGATGAGTCTTTTGTAGACGAAACACACCTCTGGCGTATATATAAAATTTAGTCCTGGTATCTATGATGAGTTTATTTATGAATGGGTTATGATACATTGATTTGGCTAAGGTTTTCCTCATTGTTAAAGGAGGTATGGATGATGATAATTGCTTACGTCTACTTCATTTGAACTTTGTGGGATAGTTGTCTCATTGCCAATCATACCACAACTCTTTACAGATATTTGTATGTGATTGATTGATTGATGTTTGTTCCATGTCAAGTGGCAAGTATTTCCTGCATTTTTAGGAAGAGAACAATTTTAATAACGATAAAAACAATAGGTACATTAAATTCTGTAAGTAAACCGACAAAAAGTCTTAAATTTCATATGTCAAATTAAAACACAAATGATTTGTAAACAATATTTGAATATTTAAAAAAAATCTTGAAAAAATTACTTGTTATTACATATTATATTCTAAAATATACATTAGTCACTAAATTAGTGTGTCCTTCTTTTCTCTTCTTTGTAATCATTGATTTAAATTAATTGTATTCAAATCATTGTAGTCATTTTGTAATCATTTGTACCAAATTTAACTTGTGATTATTCTGCCTGTAATGGGCGTCTTTAACTGACAATAAAATATATTTGATTTATATTCATAAACAGATAAGAAATTCTTCATTAGAGTATAAGACTAAATAGATAAATATACATATCATTCTGCACCAAATAAAATTGAGAATGGAAATGGGGAATGTGCCAAAGAGACAACAACCCGACCATAGAAAAAAACAACAGCAGAAGGTCACCAACAGGTCATCAATGTAGCGAGAAATTCCCACACCCGGAGGCGTCCTTCAACTGGCCCCTACACAAATATACACTAGTTCAGTGATAATGAACGCCATACTAAACTCCAAATTGTACACAAGAAACTAAAACTAAAATAATACAAGACTAACAAAGGCCAGAGGCTCCTGACTTGGGACAGGCGCAAAAATGCGGCAGGGTTAAACATGTTTGTGAGATCTCAACCCTCCCCCTATACCTCTAGCCAATGTAGAAAAGTAAACGCATAACAATACGCACATTAAAATTTAGTTCAAGAGAAGTCCGAGTCTGATGTCAGAAGATGTAACCAAAGAAAATAAACAAAATGACAATAATACATAAATAACAACAGACTACTAGCAGTTAACTTACATGCCAGCTCCAGGCTTCAATTAAACTGACTGAAAGATTGTGATTTCATCATATGAACATCAGGCACAATCCTTCCTGTTAGGGGTTTAGTATCAAAAAACTTTTTCAACTACTAGTCGAAGACCAATATTCCAACATTTTTTCTTATTGGTCCAAACAAAGTTTTGCAATAACTAAATACTAGTCCATATAAGATTCCACTAGTCTGGGGCATCGGACTAGTGGCTAACCATGCAGACTGCATATTAAATTTGATTCATGCAAAGGGTATATTTCTTGTAAGAATGGTAAGTACCAAGTTATTTTGTGATTTTGTCTACTTAATAAATAATTATTTGACCATTATTGATATTTTTATCTGCGCATTACATTACACTTGCGTTGTGCGCACATCTTTTGATTAAATTTGTGTGCATTTATTTTACAGGTAAACTCGAGTAAATAATTATACTTATCTATTTATTATTTTGTTCAATTGTTTATCTGCTGGGAACACATGCAATTAGATATTTTTTTAATGATGTGGATGCGTGAGCATCTAACATTCTAAACATATATGCAAGCTAAATCACTTTTTGAACATTTCTGGTACAGATAGATCCAAAAAGACAAATTAATAAAATGTAGGAGAGAGGTTGTGTAATGGACTACAAACACAAACATTCCTGGTTCAATCCCTGTTCTGGGGAGAAAATTTCAGGGACTGAATTTTCAGCTCGTCAACACCAATTGCGAGTATGGTCTTGAGAAACGATTATAGTTCATCATAAATACCTGTGTTAAGAGAGATTTGAACCTTCAAAGTGGAAAGGGTTTAATATTTAAGTTGTGATATCCACTATAAAATGATAGATAAATATGTTTAAACTATAAAACGTTATTTCATGAATTTCCAAAAATGCATTTAAAGTCATAAGAAACGAGTGACCGTTGAAAAATAACGTTCTTCCAATTCTTGAACCAATGCATACAAACATCATTAACTTAGTCTTCTGTGCACGAATTTATCATTTTTTTCGTGTCAATTTCGTATAATCGTCAATTTTTTTTCTATCGGTCAGTGTTGTTGTGAAAATATGGCAGGTAGTTTAACAATTGTCACCAGTTTGTCAACAATCGACAAAAAATCAACAAAAAAGCATGGAAATTGAGCATGTGTTAAACATGTAAATTCAGATAATAGTTTATTTTAAGGACATCCATGCGTATTGTGATCACCGGATTTTTACGTGATGGGTCACACTGAGGTCACTTTGCATACGGAAAATATGTCGTGGGAATTGCTTCCTTCCAGGAAGCAATTAAAATGAAGTAAACTTCTTCTAAATATGAATAAATTAAAGAATTTTCTTCAGAAAAAAGTATATGTACATAAGTTTTATAATGAAAATTATCCATTGAGTTATAAAAAAACATATGCATTATTTTTTTTTGATTTGAGGTTTCTTATGACTTTAAGAACAGCTACAAATGTAATATATATACTATAGACACAATTTTTTTTAACTTTTTTTTTAGCCACAACTTATGTTGACTACTTTAAACGACCACTTTATACTTGTAACAGGATGCTCTGAAACATTACAATTTGTTTATTAGAAAATAATCTTCAGACATTGACCAGTTTATAATCTATGAGTGGGGATTATATCCTTGGCAACTGGAATTTAGGATTATTTTTGGTAATAAGAGGTTGTCAAGGTCATCTTGTTTAAAAGTTTATGACTTATTAAAAAAAAAAATTGTTTCAGTTTTACATATATATATTGATTTATCCTCTCAAAAAGTTATGAATAACAAAATTTAAAAGTGAATAAATATTTGGCTTTTTTTTCGTCATTTTTGTAAGTCATTGTTCTCTCTAAAATGTTATCTTTTTTCTTTGGTCATCTAAAATTTTATCTTTTTTCTTTGGTCAGATGTTTATTAGGGAACATGGTGAAGTATTTAAAGGTTCAAAACTTTTTATGTAATGAATGTAAAGAAACAATGCCTAAAGATGAATAAGACGAGGGAATAGATAATAAATGTACACGTAATATGTGTTGCACCTACAATTTTTAAAATTACCAGTGAATAAACCATTAAAGGTCTTCAACACAGAGCCATGGCTCACACCGAACAAGGGCCTGAAAATGACGAGTGTACATGTAAAACCATTAAAACAGGAGAACCAGCTGTCTAATCGAATAAAAAAACAAGAAACAAGAAACACTTATGAACCATATTAACAAGCATCAACTACTGAACATCAGTTTTCTGACTTAGGACAGATGCAAATAAATGCAGCGGGTTTGAATGTTTTAATACTTACCAACCTTCACCCTTATCTAAAACAATAGCGTATATATATGTTTCTGGTCTTTTATTTTAGAGGAGAAGAAATGGACCGTCTGCTGTGTGTGTTGCTCTGTGGTTGTTTATAGCTTTGTTTGTTCTACAGTTCGTAAATTATGATTGGAACATATTGAATTTCCATTTGTTCAGTGATGGAGAACCACACATGGAATTTGTAAGTTTATATAGAAGAATGTTTAAGGTCAGTACTGTACAGTGAAAAGCAAATCATTGATGAAAGATTTAAGCAAAGAAAATACAGTTGAGGGATTCAGGATCTTGAGAGCCTAGTGTTATTTAATCATTTTAATTTTGGACCATACACATATCCAATGATTAGTTTTTGTTGTTGTGCATAGCAGAATTTAAAAAAAAATAAAATGGCAATACATGTACTTATTTATAATTTTATTCAAACCCCCCCCCCCCCCTTTTTACAGTTTTAAGGTACCAATGTTCCTCTAGCTTGATCTTTAATATAAAAAAAATGTATTTTACAGAGGGGACCTATCAAACCATTTACAGACAAATATAACATAGGACCGCCTCCAGTTGCGAAGAATCTGCCATATTCAACACTTAAACCTCGACCATGGGAAATGAAAGGAGATACAAGTAATGACTACATCCATCCACCAAGAGTAACAGAAGTTCATTTAAGAATAATGGTCATCACCTACAACAGGGCAGAGTCTATGCTTCGACTGTTAAAATCTTTGAACAATGTAGATTACTTGGATGACAGAGTTGTCCTTGAAGTTTGGGTAGATAGGTCAAAGGATGGCATTATAGACAAGAAAACTTTTGCCACTGCACGAAATTTTTCTTTTGAAAAAGGTTTCAAAACAGTTCACCAACAGGATAAGCACGTTGGTATATATGGTCAATGGATTGATACATGGCAACCGACAGCTGATAGTAAAGAAATTGCCGTTATTTTTGAAGATGATATAACAGTGTCACCATTTTTCTACCGTTATTTGAAAAAAGTCCACGCTCGTTACGACAATCGACCAGAAATCAATGGTTATTCCTTGCAAGGAATCAGTATAAAACATGGCGGAGCTGGTGGTAACCTCCACGCACCCAATGAGAATGTAGTCTTCTTGTATCCCATTGTCGGTTCATGGGGATTTTCACCGAAGAAAGAGAATTGGATAGGATTTCAACGTTGGTTTGCAGAAGCACGTAAAAATACAAGCTTTCAGCCTTATGTTCCTGGAATATTGCCGACAGGGTGGTATAAAACATTTTTAAAACAGGGGAAAACAGATAGTATGTGGACAATGTGGCACATTTTCTATGCATATAGTAAAAAAGAATGGACGCTTTATCCCAACTTCCCCAAAAATGCTGGCATGACCATAAATTGGAAGGAGAAAGGACTACATTTTGCAAAGACACTTAAAAATACAGATCCATTAGTGATGGAATGGGATACCCGATTAGACAATCTTCCTGAGGAACCTATACATCTAGATGCAAATGGGAAGATTGTAAAACATTGAAATTATGCATATTATTATAGGAGGATCTTAAGCTTTGAAGCATGGGGTTTATAGAAAAGAGAATAAGAAGTCTTCACATATCGTGTAAAAACCATTAGCGAAACTGTCAAGTAATCTTATCATGTATTTTGATTAGTTGGTGAAGTCTTTTTCTCTTATGTTTTTTACACGATTATTCTATATTTTAAATGTTCTGTAAATGCTATCCAGACCCTGGTGATATTTCAAATTGTACTAAAAATATCAATCTTGATGCAGTGGTAGAATCCATACATCACAAGCTTTAACTACTACAAATTTTTACATTAATTCATCAAATTGGAATTAAATTAATATCACAGCTAATAATTGATTATAGTTATCTTAATGAAATCCAATATTGCTACAGTGTTAACTACAGCATTTTATTGTAAGTATATTTTCTTGCAGTTACAGTATTTGTATTTGTTTGTTTATTGTCTCGTTTGTTTTGTTTTATTTTACAGACATGTCCGAAGTGGCTAATTAATAATGTTTTGCTCTGATCAAATATAAAATCAAAGTTGTATTTTGGCAAATTTTTCATTTACTGTTATTTTTCTATAACCATATCTGATATTTTCTGTACTTATGTTAGTACATTGTACTTGGATATTACTGTTAGTTTTCTATTACAGTATATCTGATATTTTCTGTACTGTGGTGTTATTACAGTACTTACACTTAGATCTGGATTTTTATAAATCAGACAAATATTGATTAATTTTTTTTTTTATGCCCCACCTACGATAGTAGAGGGGCATTATGTTTTCTGGTCTGTGCCTCCGTTCGTTCGTCCGTCTGTGCCTCCGTTCGTCCGTCTGTTCCTCCGTTTGTTCGTCCGGTTAAAGTGACAAATATTGATTAATATTTTTTTTATGCCCCACCTACGATAGTAGAGGGGCATTATGTTTTCTGGTCTGTGCCTCCGTTTGTTCGTCCGTCTGTGCCTCCGTTCGTTCGTCCAGTTAAAGTGACAAATATTGATTAATTTTTTTTTTATGCCCCACCTACGACAGTAGAGGGGCATTATGTTTTCTGGTCTGTGCCTCCGTTCGTTCGTCCGTCTGTGCCTCCGTTCCTTCGTCCGGTTAAAGTTTTTGGTCGAGGTAGTTTTTGATGAAGCTGAAGTCCAATCAACTTGAAACTTAATACACATGTTCCCCATGATATGATCTTTCTAGTTTTAATGCCAAATTATAGTTTTGACCCCAATTTCATGGTACACTGAACATAGAAAATGATAGTGCAAAGTTCAGGTTAAAGTTTTTGGTCAAGGTAGTTTTTGATGAAGTTAAAGTTACATCAACTTGAAACTTAGTACACATATTCCCTATGATATGATCTTTCTAATTTTAATTCCAAATTATAGTTTTGACCCCAATTTCATTGTCCACTGAACATAGAAAATGATAGTGCAAAGTTCAGGTTAAAGTTTTTTGTCAAGGTAGTTTTTGATGAAGTTAAAGTTACATCAACTTGAAACTTAGTACACATGTTCCCTATGATATGATCTTTCTAATTTATATTCCAAATTAAAGTTTTGACCCCAATTTCATGGTCCACTGAACATAGAAAATGATAGTGGGAGTGGGGCATCCATGAACTATGGACACATTCTTGTTGATATGTTATCATGGTAATAGTTTTAAAAACAAGAGACAAATATTGATTAAATTTTTTTTTTTAAAGTATTTTAATTCTAAAGTCTTTGGTAGAAACAAACAGTTACCATTGTTTTTTGTATTTTGGGCAATAAAGTATTGATTTGCAAAAGAATGTTGAATTTAATTTTCACTTCATGACAATATTTTTTAGATTTTAGATTTATCATGATGCAAGGAATGTTTTATGATTGCCAATTTTGGCTATTTGTTTCGTGAAAGTAGTGAAATTAGACATACTCCATTACAATAATCAATATACAGTATTCATGTATAAAAAGATTATTTTTTCTTCAAAATTTTCTTGCCAGCATCTTGCATTGTTTTGTGCCATTGAATTGTATGTTATATATAAATGTGGATCATTTATTTTTGTGGGTATTAATTATAATCAATTGAGGAAAAATTAAATTTTTGTGTCCTATACATGTATATGTTTGCAAGGCTTTGCAGACATAAATAAACGATGGTTTTAATGTAAGGTAAACTATTGTGTAATTAATACAACAAATTGGGATATGTGGTTATTTTGATATTGTGTATCTTATGCCTCGTTCACACGTACATTTAATTCAAATTGAATTCAAATTGAATGCGAATCTAATTCACTTATCGCGTTCACACACTCTTCTTTTTTAATTCGAATTGATTCAAATTGGCTAATTCCAATTATCTAATTCGCATTAGAAATATGCTTTTGTTAATACGAATTAAAAGTTAACGTCGTTTGAAGAGTAAAGGGAATTTGACACGCTTTGCAATTCAAATTAGAATTGACGTTAAACGTTTCGAATGTGAATTAAACTAATTTTTTTTTATTGATACGAATCAAATTCGAATTACATAAGAACTCAGCATTATTTACTGAAACATTATGTTAACATTTAGGTTCTTTTTGTCATTATTTTGTCATTTCTTTATAGCTTATCATTGTTATCTCTTCAGGGGCAGATCAAGCCATTTTGAATAGGAGATTCCAACCATTTGTTCCCAATCAAAAGCATTGATCATAAAAAAAAAGAATTGGGGTGTTCAATGGCTGGTTCAAACCCCTAATCCCTTGGATCTGTCACTACTCTTTAACACATTCCTTATTTTCATTCTCCATTTTATTAATCATTGATTTTAATTGTGTATGCATTAATTTTGTTATAAATGATTACAATAACATAATCCCTAATGGCTGCCATAATTGGCCCATTAAAATATTTTGAATCTCTGTAAGATTTCTTTTAAAGGTTTTTTTAATACTCCTGAAATTGTTTGTTATGCATGTCTCAGTCTATATCACTAGGTTCATGTATTTTAACTCATGATTTTTTTTTTCCAATTTATAATTGGTTGGTTTGGTCAGTTGGAAAAAAGATCTCATTAATGCACAATTGTGTATAGCTTTACCTGTATTTCAATTTTTTATGCCCCAACGTTTTTCAGTCTGCTCGTCTGCATTGCTTCAGGTTAAAAAAAATTTAAGTCGAGATAATTTTAGATGAAGTTAAATTCCAATCAACTTTATACTTAGTACACATGATTTCTATGATATTGTGTTCCTAATTTGTATGCCAATTTATAGTTTGGCCATGATTTTATGTTCCACTGAACATAGAAAATGATTGATTGAGTGGGGCATCCATGTACTATGTACACGTACATTCTTGTTTTACAAAATGTTTGTCCTGTTTTTAAAACAATCACTCTGGGGCTAGGATCAATCATATTTTCTAAGTACATGTACTTATTATTTATTGTGGAAATCTTTGTAGTGCATCATTTTTAAAGATTGTAATTGTACTTTAATCTTAATAATGTTTATGAATTACCAAATATTTGTCTTTTATTTATATACAATGTAATATATTCCTATTATCTTAAATAACTTTTAATTTATATTTTTCTTAATTGAATAGTTCAGGCTAAACTAAAGAGCTTTAAGGGTGTACTTAACCCTTTACTCCATAATGACACCTTTTGACGCCTGTGTAGTACCTCAGTTGAAACGCTATGTCTCCAAAATGTCTGCATCAGACTTAAAAAAAATTGTATCCAATATGAAAAGGAGATTCATGAGAATATCTGACTTGAATTTCATTGATGAAATATTAGTTTTCACAATGCATTAACACTTTAAACCTGATGATTTTTTTTACGGAAAAAAATCCTATGCGAATCAAGTATTTAAAAAAAAATATCCATGGAGTAAAGGGTTATTAATTGAGATTTTGCATTTTTTTCTTTACTGGGGTTCTGCACCAATTGAGCTATTTGAATAGATCTATTTAAGAACAAAATCATGGCTATTTTGAAATTTTATGATAAAATTGAAATTCAAGGCTATATTAAGCCTAAATTGAACTTTGTCCTTTCCAATGAAAGGCAGTATTAAAAGTCAAATTTTCTATACATTGAGATTACATTCATGTTTTGTACTTGAGCATGATATGTTAACATGAGATTTGAAATTATCAAATATATATTGATTATGAATTGTTACTATGTTTTAAAACAAAAATTTATTAAAAGATATTTTATGTGACTTGTAGCTTTCTAATGCCTAAAATATTTGAACTTACCATAAACGCTTAAAATCATTTCATTTTGTTTTTTACTTCTCATGGTGGCTTTAACTAGTGTAATTTCAGAAATTATTGCGTGCTTTTATTTTTGCGATTTTGTCATTTTAGACTTAAATACGATTTTATTTTTTACGATATTGAGAAAAATCCTGTTCAATTCATATAAACACTTTCATATTAAATGTGAGTTTAAATTATTGTGATTACAACCCTGTCGCATATTACGCAATAATAAAAACATCGCAATAATTACTGAATTTAAAGTACTTAAAAGCTTCAGAAGGTAGAATTGGATGCTTCGTACATGTACATAGATGCTATAGACGATCCAGCACCGCCCCATTCGTATGAAAGATTTGGTTGTTATATTGGGAATCACTGAAGCGTGATTGAAGCTGGTCATGTCTTATTGCAGTGAGTGGACCTCCAATAAAAACATCTGGATCATGCCTTATGTTAGTTTTAATGTGTCATATATGATATATATATGTCTATTGTCCCCGACCTCATTTTCATGATTCAGTGACTATTTGAAATAAATTCAGATCTCAATTTCTCTATTATTACTAATATTTGGTATGTGTGTACCTTGCAAGGTCCTCATGCCAGTCAGATAGTTTTCATTTGATCTTTCATGGAAAAAAGAACAAGGTCAAGTATTTCGTTTCGTGTCAAGATACTATTTGCAACAGGTCTACTTTATTTGGTGTAAGGAAAGATTATAATGAAAACATTTCCAACTGGCAACTGTCATCTGACCTTGACCTCATCTTCATGGTTCAGTGGTTAATGTCAAGTTTTTGTGTTTTGGTTTTATTTCTAATACTGTATGAAATATGTCAACTACATATGGTGTCTGGAAATAGTTAATTTTTTCCTGGCTAAGTTTGCTACTTAGATAGTACAAAATGTATAAGCGATCGGTCAATTAGATTTAAAGTATGGAATGATTGTCTGGCAGGGTACATCTGACCTTGACCCCAATTTAATGGTTCATCAGTCAATATAAAGTTTTCATGGTTTTGTCTGTTTCTTGTATATTATAAGCAATGGGTCAACTGTATGTGGTGCATAGAATGATTGTAAGGCGTACATGTATTTCTAGCTTGGTTTATCTGGCCTTGAACTCATTTTATTTGGTCATGTTAAGTTAAAGTGATACTTGTAGTAAAACTTTATATTTACATAGTATCAATGGTAAGTAACTCAGTTTGAACAACCTACCCAAGAAATAAAATAAGTTAAAAAAAAATCCAGAAAATTATCATTCTACCTACTTCCTGTAATACTTGTAATCTGATTATCGACATGGGGATCTGGGTTGGGTTTACAGACTAGGAAATAATAGACCAAATATATCGGAAAAAGGGGGTAGAGATTGAGAGAAACAAGACAATTTAAAACAAAGAAAAGTAAATAATCTGTGCCAAAATATAGAGATGGAGAAAATGAGCAAAAACGCTCGTGAAATGAAGGAACCACATTTAGAACCTCATTTCATTATCAAGAAATAAGAGAAATTGGAAATTGCTTACAAAATTCAAACAATGAGCCAATTTTTGCCCTGGGGAATTTAGGAGCATTGCCACTCCCTCCCATTACGTATGCATAATCATGCCAATCTTGTGTCCCAACGTATAGATTTCCCTATATTTGTAAAGCCAACAGTTTTGGAACAAGGAATTGTATATTTAAATATACAATTCCTTGGTTAGAATTAGATTCTTATGCTGGCAAATGATTTTTTTTTTTAAATTACTTTTACAAATGTCTGTCTACATGTTCATTAGTCTGTCTATGTGTCCACTAGTCTGATTGTCTTTGTTTTTACCAGGTTTTTCTAATACAGTAGACTGTCTACATTACCAACAGTCTGGATATGTGGACAAGTCTGTCTACATGTTCATCAGTCTGTCACGTTTTGTCCACTAGTCCGTCTACATTTTCATCGGTCTATCTTTGTGTCCACAAGTCTGTTTACCGTCCGTGCAAGGGCTGTATAGCCAGTCAAGGTAGTTAAAAACTTCCATTTGTAGTCTGTCTGCATGTTCAATAGTTTGTCTTCATATTCACCAGTCCGTCTCTGTCTACTTGTCCACAAGTCTATTTACATGTTAAGGGAGCTACCATTTGATTTTTAGGGGGGGGGGGGGGCTAGGATGAAAAATTTTGTCCTGCATTTTTTTTAGCTGTAATCATTTTTATTTTTCACTATGTTCGGTCCTGCCTTTTTTTTTACCTAAATTGTCGTCCTGACTTATTTTTCTTTTTGCAAGTGTCTCATCCTGCCTTTTTTTTTACTCTAAACTCCTGTCCTGCCTATTTTTTTCAAATTTCATCCTAGCCCCCTATAAAAATCAAATGGTAGCTCCCTTACCAGTCAGTTAACGTTTCCACCAGTTTGTGTATGTGTCTACCAGTCTGTCTTCAAGTCTACCGATTGGTCTATATGTCTGCCATACAGTCCATACTGTGTCTACTTCTTCATCAGTCGGGGTACATTTTAGCCCGTCTTATTGCATTTTGTTTTGTTGTTTTGTCTGACGATGTCCGAATGTTCAATATGCTGATATTTACGTGCATTCTTTTAAATTGAAAACTAACTAGGTGTATACTCCATACTAATACCCCCAGGCTTCCATTTTTTTTCCGTTGGGGTTCATTATTAGGCACGGAACATTTTTAACACATGTATGTATCGCCACAAAAATCACATTGCGGCGTTTAGTTTTTCAAACAACAGGCTATTATGATTATATCCCAGACTATCGTAGGTGGACATAAAAACATGTCTTTAATCCAGATGAAGAACCTGGCTTTGTTTATTGTTGAAGACCTAGCTATCATTGTTAACTTCAATATTTATTTGGTCTCTTGTGTTCGGTTGTCCATCAAACCACAGCTTATTGTCTTTTTTTTAAATAAGCCGGAACTCAATGACGATTTATTGAATTTGTATACTTCATTTGTATGTGTTTTTTAATTAGTATCAAAAACATATTATCCAGCGTTAATTTCTTCAAAACAACAATTTCAATGTGTATCGCCTGTATAACAATACAGATTCAAACATCTTCATTCTAACCTAACCTAACCAAACCGGGACTTATTAACTATACAGTAAACACTCTTCGATAAATGACGATGTTTAATACTACCCGTGTTGTTGACTTTTTTTTATCGTGAGGTTGATGTTACGGTTATATTAGTACGCTCCCCCTTTTATATATATACACCACATGGCCGATTAAAAAAAAAAGCAGAAATGACTATATTGCATGTTTTTATTGTTCATCATAATAGAATAACAATAAGTACTATTAATTAGAATGGTTACAGATAAACTAAGACACAGCACTAGCATATTGCGTATTTAAAATGAATGCAGAATACACAAACATATAAAGGCGATGGTTGGCAATGTCTAGTTCGACTATTTAGTTTCAGAAAATAGCATATAAAACACCAGACTGTCGTTTAAATAGACAAAAAAAAAACAATACAAAATACACAAGCAATAACGTGTTTAGTTCATTCACTTGAAGGCAGATTCTTAGTATAGTCGCCGTCACGTAAAATTGGCACCCTGTTTTTTGTCAAAATTTTCTTAAATATCGACCGCGTCTACTAAAGATCATGTTTTTCAATTAGCGGAACTAAAATCCTGTCCAAATATACAGTGCAAACACAATGAAAGGTAGGACAGTAGTGGATATTTGTACAGGATTTTACTTCTGCTAAATGAAAAACATCATCTTGAGTAAACGCGGCTGATATCTATTTATTTTTTTGACAAAAAACATGGTGCCAATTTTACGTGACGGCGACTATAGATGGTCTTAGTTACAGAAAATAGCATATATAAAGCACTAGACTTTGTCATCCAAATAAAAAATAACATACAAAGCACACAACAATAACGTGTTCAGTTCGTTCAATCAGTTTCTAAGTAGTCTGGTAACTCTGGCAGGTCACGACTACTCGTCTTCTGAATAGTGATCCCATGCGGTAGAAGCGTGGATGGACCTGGCCTGTTTTACCATCTTCGCACCTATGCCAACCTATAGGATTAAAACAGTCAAATATAAAACATTGTAGTACACACAAATTGCACAATTCAGAACATGCTTTTCGATCAAAATTGAAATTATTTGTGTTTAGAATTAGTTATAAACAAAATAAAATTAAGAATGTAAAAAATTTCATTTTTTTTTATCATAACATGAGCATGATGTTATGTTGTTTTTGTTCATTTGTGAAGGCCTTACAGTGACCTCATAGTGCATGTACACACGTACGTCTACCTTAGTCAAAAGATTTAAATATTAACAACTGCGTGAATGACAAATCTAAGCTTTAATCAAGTACCTCTTGTTCAAATCTATGGGTTCCTTTAGACGGCGCTCTTGTCGGAGTCTGTTGATCGCTCTGGTAAGGTTAGTGTGGTTGGGGAGGTTGTAGTCTTTGCCACTGATGGTGTGCAACTTCTCTTTGACAATGGCAGCAGCAGACTTATCGGCATGTACAGCAGCTTCTGACATTACCTGAAAAGATCAAAAATATTTTTAAAACGTGTTTAACTAATGTAAGACATTGCGTGACTTTTGTTACTTCCATCATAAAATGCAAATGTGATTCAAATTTAATTGCATTTGTTTACATTTTTTAATATATTCACTTGAAATAAAAGAAGTCACTTTCTAAAAGTCCAATCAAATCACCTAAAAACCACGATCCTAGCCGGACACCATAGTAATCGTGATATAAAAGTAAAACATATTGTACATGATGGGTTGTTCTCATTGTTGAAGGTCGTACTGTGACCTATAGTTGGTAAACATTGGTCTCTATTGGATATTTTACTCATTGATAATCATACTTCATCATGTACATTTCCTTATTTTTAATTTTAGCTATACAGTAAAACCTGACTAAACCGAATCCTGTATAAACCGAAAACCTGTATAAACCAAACATGTTCTTAAGCACATATCAAATTGTATGCTTTGTGAACCTGATAAAACCGAACATCGGCCAAAACCAAATAAAATCTTATGTCCCAACGAGGTTCAGTTTAAACAGGTTTCACTGTATTATACTTATTCATTGAAATGGCAATAGCCTATGAATCAGAACTAACCAGTAACAGATATTTGGGATAAATATTAACACTGTCTATAAAAATTACCTCAGCTCTTAACTTTGTCTTTTGTACAACACACGGGTCATTCCGGTGAATGTGTTGGTGAGTACCTCGGATAAAGTTCTGGCCTCTCTGTGCAACAGTTGCTTTACAATAGATGGTCTTGTTGCGAACACTGCATTTCCAGCTGATAGTACGTGATGTAGCATTCTGAAAAATAAAAAATAGGTTTTAATTTTTATACAAGATTAAACGTTGACAGCGATTGCTGTATCATATTTTTTTTTTTACATCAATTCGATCAGTTCATGGTTTTCGTATATTGCTGTGTATCATTTTTTCCCAATTTTGTGTACATTAATTATGTCGTTAAATTTTTCCTTTGAATTACTTTTCATTTGTCATTTATGGAACTTTACATGCTGACTATGTGGTATAGGTTTGCTCATTGTTGAAGGCCGTACGGAACAAGTTGTAAATTTCTATGTCATTTGGTCTCTTATGGAGAGCTGTCTCATTGCCAAACATACCACATCATCTTAATTTTACATATACAAATAAATTTTACCGTTTGAATTGTTCGACACTATTCATTTTTGGGGCCTTTTAATTTATACCTTGCTGTTTGATGTGAGCCAAGGCTTCGTGTTGAGAACCTATAATGATTTACTTTTATAAATTGTGACTTGGATGGAGAGTTGTCTCATTGGCACTCATACCACATCTTAGTATATCTATTTACTACCGGATAAATATAACGAATTGAAATAAAATTAACGCATTTAACGAGAAAATTTACTGTCCATCTATACCCCAATCCTGTTGTAATAAATGCATTTTTTTGAAAGTTAGTTAAATTACCTTTACTGTGTATGAATAGCCGTCGCTGCTGACCAACTTCTTTGCTTTTCTCGTCGTACCACTCTCAACTACCTCAAAGGTTACAGGTCTGTCTTCGATGGAGGAATCTGACGTGATGGATTCGTCGGAGGAGGAATCTGATTGGTCTAGGTTTTTGATGGAGAAATGTGATTGGACAGGGTCGTCGGTAGAGGAATCTGATGTATCGGAGTCTGTGCTGTCGTCTGATTCACTAAAAAGAAAAAAAGGTAATTAATTACTGAATTCTGGTAATCGTATGCCTTGTTTTAAGTCAATAAGACAACAACCCGACCAAGAAGCGGAAAACAGCCCAAAAGCACCAATTGTTCTTCAACATAGAGAGCATATCCCGCACCTTGAGCGGACTACATCTGGCCCTTAAGCAAACTGAATGTTTACTAGTTCCGATGACATAAAAATGTTCTGAATTTAGATTTTCCACATACATTATAGTGTTAAATTTAACCTGCAGATGGTTAACATTGGTCTTTGAATTTGAAAAAAAAAATCTGATTGATAGCTGGGACTATATCATAATAGTCTAAGTTGATAGTGTCGATTTAAGACAAATAATTTTGAAAACCAATTCTGACACTGACACAAAACCATAACTTTCCCCTCCTTGAAGTCAAAATGGTTGCTCCTTAATCTTAATTGGAAAAGAAGGCCAATGACCCTTAATTTCCTTAAGAGATTTGAAAGATCATTTTACATTTATATTCATATTAGCGGCAATACGTGATCTGAAATTATAGGCATAAAGCTTAAATCCTAGGCAATTATCTAACGCCTAGGTATTTAAAAGTTACTGTCTGAAATTTTATATATATATCATCGATTTCTTTTAACATATTACCTACTTTAAATAATTATATATATTTTTTTATGATATTCTATAAACAAAAAAAAAATCTAATTTAAATAATAATATATAACTCTTGTTATGGTATTTTATATACAACCATACCTTTCAACAATTTTATGATCAAACGGTAAAGAAATGTTGAACGATAAGTCTGGAATTGACAAATCTGCAGACGCCGGACCAAGTGACTCCTCTAGGGCGGCAACCAGACCGATGTCTCTCTCGTTCTAAAACAAAAACAAATTTGGTAAATGAATATTTTTAACATATAGATTTTACCAAAAAAAAAAAGGAATATTAAAACAATGTTTTCATTTTATTTTTGCTAAAAATTATTATAATAATGTTGTTATTGCGTAGTAAAACTTAGAAAAAAAAAAGAAAAAGAAACAGGTCGCTATGACAATGTTTATGGAAACAATCGTGTTTTTATATGTTGTAAAATGAACAACATTGAAGATGAATATCATTTTGTGTTGATTTGTCCTGTTCAAAAGCACTTAAATATAATGATTTGCCAAAATGATATTGCTAATGCACATATAGACGAAAGTCATTTAGTATTAGTGTCTATGGTCTAGAAAAAGGTGTATGTTTCTTGAGGGGGTGGGGACGATTGTAATGTGGGATATAAGGGGTTAAAATTGGGGTCTGCAAAAACCATGAAAAAAGGAAAAGTGGGAAAATGAACAAAACAATTGAGGGGAAAATGACCATAAGGTGAGTTTGATAATTAGAACACACGTGACGGGGGCCACAACTGACTTATAAGACACTTTCGCTTAAAGACTTATGGAGCTACCGTGATTTTGATGGAGGGGTGGAGATAAAAAGGCAAGATGAGCAAAAAAAAATAAAAAAGGCAGGATAATTATTTATTTAAAAGATGGGATAAACTAATAAAATAAAGACAGTACCGAATAGAGTGAAAAATAAAAAGGCAGGAAAGAGATAACAACTAAACTAAAAATACAGGACAACTTTTCATCATAGCGGCCTCCCCCCCCCCTAATCAATGAAATGGTAGCTTCCTTATTCTAACATTCATTAAAGTAAAAAATATATAACTTACCTCAGGTTGCGCATCTTCTACAACTGGTTCCCACTCGGATGCACATTCCAAGACTGGGGAGCAGTTACAACACTCAAAAAACATCTCTATCTCATTGGCCAGTCTTCTATAATCAGCAAGTGAAACACCTGAAATGTAAATGAAGCTTAAGATTGTTTGTTTGTCTTCCTGAATCTTAGAATGTCAATTAGCAGATCACAGATGGTCAAGCATTTTAACAAGGACGACAAATTTCAACGTAGGAATGTAAGTTTACACCCGCCGCATTTTTGCGCCTGTGAGGAATTTATGGCTTTTGTTTGCAGTGGTGTAGCTAGGCCATTTTCAAGTGTACGCCCAAACCTCGGTCAGGGCCTTAAGGCCCTATTGGATCCAGGCAAATGAACCAGCTGGTAGTAGATGAGCGGGTGCTAAGCCTCTGGAAGTTTTTTTTTTAAGTTATCGAGAATGACATACCATTCCTGTCATTGAAAACTCATATCAATAACAACATTCTTTAGATTCAAAATGCTTATTTCTTATGTTTAATCTATTCATTGTTTATTTAGAATCGTAAATGAACATAAAATGATTAATTTTCTGAGCTGTTCAGGTGCAATATTAAAATGTGTAAATAGAACCCTGGTTTTCGTCTGAAATTTCTCCCCGTAAAATTTTATTCATTTATCAGTCCATTACAGGATTTAAACAAATCAAATATTTTCATTTAATTTCTGCACAAGTTTCATAACAATATGGATGTTTATAAATTTATCATGTAAATTAACTCGACATCATAGATACCAGGATGGAAATTTATTCTTGGGCTATACGCATTTTCCTCCAAGAAAGTTTTATTAACTTTGACCACGGTTTTACAAATATTAATTTATATGTACCAAATTCTAACCACAGAATGTAACTTCTTCAAAAAATTCCTTTTAAAAATCCATAAATTACGGGAAAATTCATCATATTAATAATTATATAATTTCGTCATGATGCGCTGGGTATTCTTTTGACCATAAACAGTGTTTGTCAAGCTATCGTAAAATCATATGACGGTTTGACAAAGTTATTAATCTATAAAAACTTTAACCACATACTGAACCTACATCTACACAGTTATAATTTAAAATTAAAAAATGCAAATCACATTTCGAATCTAAGTACTTAAGGAATTGCTTTAAAAAAGGAAAGTGAGTATAGAAATCAAGGTAGATTTAGACTTTGACAGAAAATAAACACCAATTTGTCATTTCTATTCCAAATTACAAGCAATTGAAGAAAGACTTAGAGGGTTGATGTACTGTTAACCAATTCTTTTAATAATATCTAGATGAAAATATTTTGTTTTACCAAATTCAAGTGTACGCCCGGTCGTTTTGACGTTAACGTAGCTACGTGCATGGTTTGTCTTGTATGATTTTTAATTTTAATTTCTTATGTATAATTTTGAGTCTATTATCACTAAACTAGTATATATGTTCCAGACCATATGAGTATTTGGACCGTACACGTACGGTCCGGACCGCATACGTATACTCATACGGTCCGACCATACGCGTACGGTCGGACCGTATAAGTATACGCGTACGGTCCAGTACGATCTGACAATACATGTTATTTGATCATATGGGTTAAATTGAAACAATCTTTATTTTCAGTTTTACAAATTGTTATTGATAATTTGCTACAATTAGATAGATAAAATGAACAAACGAACAATTGAAATTAGGTATTTGTTTAATTGTATATATGAATCCTATTTTGGTACTCTCGTCCAAGGTGACACAATTCAAGTAACGTAATATTTTTAGTAATTTCATGTATGCAGTTCACGCATGTTCTTTTGCATTTGTTTTTTTTTTTGGTAAAGTTGCTAAATATTTTAAAACAATTGAACTCCCACTTTATGTTTACTTCCGATATCTTCAATTTCAGCGTTCATAATACAATTAATGTACTACTGATCGACATGCTATATACAAGAGATTAGCATATTTAATTAGCGTGAATTAGAAACAAGTTAGAATATAAAGTTTTAGTTTCAAATACAATTGAACTTTTTTATATTAATTTGATAGTTAAGTTATGTTGATCTGATATATGCATTTGTATCTAATAAACTTGACCAACTTTTTAATAATAGTCAGACCGTACGCGTACGGTCCGACCGTATGAGTATTTTGAAAAAGTACGCATACGGTCCAGACCGTACGCGTACGGTCCAAATACGCATACGGTCTGGAACATATATATATATATTTGTTTAGAGGCCAGCTGAAGGACAACTCCGGGTGCGGGAGTTTCTCGCTGGAATGAAGACCTATTTGTGGATTCGGCAGTTGTCTTTTCTATATGATCGGGTTGTTGTCTCTTTGACCCATTTCCATTCTCAATTTTATTACAATTATAATTAGCATTTACATTAAGAAATTATTATTATCTATGTTTATATTTACACTCAAATTTAACAAAAAAAATTGAATATTTATAGTTTTGCTTGATTTCATTTTTTGGTAAACAAAAGGGGAGATAACTCAAGTATGAATTTTTAAGGAATCATCATAAAATTATTTTATTTAATGCTATAAAATGAAAAAAGTAAAGTTTTCTTTTGATATTTTGAAAGCATTTCATAAGAGCTGTATTTTCGGAACATACCAACATATTTAGATAGGTTAAACATGGTCTAATTCATTCTAAATGTCGACTGAAATTGTAGAATGAAATTCAAAACAGTGTGGCTGTGGCCATTGATTGACACATTAAATTTATCCATTTATATGGCTGTAAAAAAATGAATTGTGAAGAAAAATCATTTGGTGTTGAACTACTTTTTATGCTACGGCCATTTGAAAGTATCAAATTCAGATGATTTTCACATTATTTCAACTTCTTTGTTATAAATGATTGAAAAATACATATCTAAAAAGAAACTATTATTATGTAAATGTTTCTGGTAAATTCATTTATTGTATCCATCACCCATTTTCTCAACATTTTGGCTACTAAGACTGACTTGATTCCAGGTTTGGGGAGGGTTCGGATCCCGCCAATATGTTTAACCCCACAACATTCTGTATTATGTATGTATGTGTCTGTCCCAAGTCAGGAGCCTGTTATTCAGTGGTTGTCGTTTGTTGATGTGTTACATATTTGTTTTTCGTTAATTTTTTGTACTTAAATTAGACCGTTAGTTTTCTCGATCGTTTGAATGGTTGTACATTTGCCATTTCGGGGTCTTTTGTAGCTGACTATGCGGTTTGACCTTTGCTCATTGTTGAAGGCCGTACGGCGACCTATAGTTGTTAATTTCTATGTTTTGAAGGTCTCTTGTGAAGAGTTATCTCATTGGCAATCATATCACATCTACTTTCTTATATTTTGTGGTGATAAAAAATTTAATTACTCAAAAACTACTTATTGTATATATACAACAAATGCAAGTTTTTAACGACCCTGACTTGAATTACAGCCCTTGCACGGTCGGTCATATTATAGATAAACATTTTTTAACAGAGTTAAGTTTGATGATAATATTTTTTTTAAATTCATTGATTTTGTTCCACTAGTACCGCATGTTTTGGAAAAAAAATCCAGAACGAGATTTCAATGAAATTTAAAAGTTAGAAGAATACCTCCTTAAATACACAATAATCTAATACCACTAACCTGTGTCACATAGACGATGCTGCCAACAAGAACAAGTCTCACATTCAAAGGCATGCTGACGAGGACGGACCTCCTTCTCACAGTATGCACATGGAAACGACATTATGTATGAAATAAATAATGGCAGACCATGCCTTCACCTTTTATAGGTACTAGGCGGAATATCAAAGAAACAACTCAAATTGAGTATATTATTTTATCATTTTTCAATTACAGGCAAAGTTTGCATTAGCTTGTGCTCAGCTTGGGACTGGCGCACATTTTAAAGACCAATATTTTTTTATAATTTTTCCATTACAGGCAAAGTTTGCATTAGCTTGTGCTCAGCTTGGTACTGGCGCACTCTTTAAAGGACGTTATTCTTTTTGAATCGGGCCAATTACAACTTCAAAGCAAAACATTGTATATTGATCATCACAGTAATTATGAAAATTAACCGTATGTGTTATCTGCAATTGACTAATTAACTTTCATTTTTTTTTTACTGTTTTATTAAAACATCATTAAGTAAGACGTAGTAAAAAGGATAAACCGTTTTACGTGTAAAAAGAGAAGTAAAAATATAAGAAATGATAGAAATTCTACTAATTATAACATTTTTTAAATAACTATGCAAATGTAAACAACAGTTTCAATGGTAAACAATATCATTCCTAAATGTATTATAATGTTGTTTTTTTTTAAAGTTACAAAAGTAATATAAATGAAAATATAAACAGCATAATATCTGTTTATGTATAATAAAAATTCTTAACAAATATTGAGGAAACGAATTTTATTTTATGGCCGCAGTGGTATAAGTCCGAGGCGGATTTAGGGTGGGAGGGGGAGGCAGGTTGAAATTTTGGTTGATCATATAGGGAATCAGTGAAGCGTGAAATGAACCCTCTTAGGCAGTCAGTGGGCCCCTCTTATGTTTTCTGCACGTCCAAAAGGAACAAGACTGAGTTTTATCAAAGGCCGAAACGTCCAAGACCGAATTTGATCGTAGACCGAAATGTCAAGACCAAACTGTCTTCATGGCCGAAACGCCAATCAACAAGTCTTGGTGTAACCCTGCAATGGTTTGGACCACCTGCCTCCGCCGAACGGCACTTGAAGCGAGCCGGACATAAGGGGGGGGGGGGGGCAGCGGACCCGGCCCACCATTTTCTGGGGAAAATTGGTTGATCATATATAGGTAATTACTAGAGCAGTCAGTGGGCCCCACTTATGGATCCGCCACTGCTAGAAGGGAGCATGTTACGACGAGATCACCGCCGAGTATCTCTACATACAGAGCTCACGGTTCTGAAATGATATAATACTAATCTGAACCTGTTACCATAGCGTACATAAACGTCATTGAGACTGTGTTAGAAAACAGTTAAAAACATGCAAAATAGATATAGGAAGATGTGGTGTGAGTGCCAATGAGACAACTCTCCATACAAATAACAATTTAAAAAGTAAACCATTATAGGTTAAAGTACGGCCTTCAACACGGAGCCTTGGCTCACACCGAACAACAAGCTATAAAGGGCCCCCAAATTACTAGTGTAAAACCATTCAAACGGGAAAACCAACGGTCTAATCTATATAAACAAAACGAGAAACGAGAAACACGTATATATTACATAAACAAACGACAACTACTGTACATCAGATTCCTGACTTAGGACAGGTGCAAACATTTGCAGCGGGATTAAACGTTTTAATGGATCCAAACCTTCTCCCTTTTTCTGAAACAATAGCATAACATCACAACAAAGAAAAACATACGATAAAATATCAATTGGCAGACTTAACTCAATCAAAAAACGTATGATTAAACAATGAACGAATAAAAAAGTCTTTTAAATTTGTATAAATGTAGTTTTAACGAATTCTACTAGTACATGTATTCTAGATCTGCTGCCCGTTTATTTGTAAAACGTTTGTAAAAAAGAGCTGTATGTATGTGCCCGTCTCAAGTCAGGAGCCTGTAATTCGGTGGTTGTCGTTTGTTGATGTGTTACATATTTGTAATCATTTTATTTTTGCATTGTTTTATTTCCATGGTAATTTCGAGGTCTTTTATAGCTGACTATGCGGGTATTCGCTTTGCTCATTGTTGAAGGCCGAACGGTGAACTATAGTTGTTAATTTCTGTCAGGTCATTTGGTCTCTTGTGGAAAGCGATCTCATTTGGCAATTGAACCACATCTTCTTTTTTATATTTATCTCTTCACCAAGAAACTTATTTACGAATGTAGAAAAAAAAGTCACAGCACAACAAAGTTTCTTTGATTTATCCCACAGTTGGGTACGTAGTCTTTAGAACTGAGGGGGTCAGACCCATGCCAGACAAGCTTATTATTGTACGTGTTTTTAATATAAATTTGAAATTGAACTCTTCAAATATGTTCTATTATATTGTATTGTATTGTATCTAAAATATATAATTGTTTGATTGTATTGCTCGACCCTTGTGGGTGTAATTTTGCAATAAAGGATTATATTATTTATAAAGTTTATTTGGACATGTACAAAAAAAGTCTCCTGTTACCCGCTTCCATGTTGAGCAATAGGTAATATGGATATTTCTATCTTGGTAACAGTTCATTTTGGGGTCCTCTTCGCGGTCCGCGTTTCAACTATGTCGAATTCTTAAAAAAAAAAATCAGACGCAACAATTTGGATTTAACAACTTACGCTCATGTACCTTGTGTAAATTGCTGGATAAAACAATATATATGTACACTACAATGTCGGAAATAAAAGATGTATTTACCCTCGCTATGAAACAAGAGAAAAGCTCGTACAAATTAATTTTATAATTTCCGACAATGTACATATATTGTATATTTATTGCGTTTTTAATATAATCTATTTTCAACACTTGAGGCAAAAACAAATTTTATATCTATTGCGATAAAGTAGTAGTGCGATGACTGAGGGCAGATTTTTTGGAATTTAATCTCCCCACCGAACACACACCTACATAATATATCATTGGAAAGAGGAAATCGTGTACTATAATAATATGCCTGTCGTCAGGACTTGATATGGTCACATTTTTTTTTTAAATTGAGGTCAAAGGTCATATGTAAAAATCTGTGAAAGTTTGGGAGGGTTTCAATTTTGACAAGTAATGTTTGTTTTTATACATAAACCTTAATCATTGAGATTTTTTTATCAAAAAAATCTTAAAACGACGTTTTATAACCAAAACTTCAAAAATCAAGTGTTCAACCTATAAAATGTTTAGAGCACCTTAACCTTATGAAAAACATCAATTTCAGGTAAAAATCAAGTGTCATGCAGGACAATACTTTAAAATTATTTTTAAACTATCATAGTGGGTGCATGAGTCATCAAACCAAAGCCATAGAACACTACAGTCAAATATGACCTCAAATTGAATTTGCGGATACTTCAGTTTTTTTTTATAGACTACTCGTTGCTTTTTTTTCACAATTATTACTGCTACCATAGTATTATCTTTTGTTGTGCATTTAACTCTGGTTAATATCTATTACATTATAGGTTTTGTAACTATATCCCCCCTTTTTTCCCTTGCAACGTACCCCAAACTTCAAAAGTATTCCATATAAAAAAAAAGAAGATGTTATATGATTGCAAATGAGACAACTCACCAAATGAGACGAAATGAGACATAAAACAATTATAGGTCCCGTACGGGCTTCAACAATGAGTAAAATTCATACTGCATAGTCTTCAATTCCCGAAATGAATAATGTAAAACAAACAAAAAATCTAACGACCTGATTAATGTACAAAATAAATAAGAAAGAAACAAATATAGTATATAGAAACAAACGACAAACACTGCATTACCGTCTCGTGACTTGAAACAGTTTGAAAGAAGACAAAGAGTTGTCATAGGAGGACAGACCTCTGACGTGTACAGCATTAAAGCAGGTGTCCCCCAGGGCTCAATTTTAGGCCCTGTATTATTTTTATTATTCATAAACGATATTGTATGTGACATATCATGCAACATCAGACTTTTTGCTGACGATACGTCATTATATATAGTTGTTGAGGACGAGTATGCTACATCTGAATTAATGAATTCTGATATAGAAAAAATTCACCAATGGTCTCAACAATGGCTTGTTAATTTTAATCCAAGAAAAACTGAAACCATGACCATATCTAGAAAAAGAGCAAAACCCCATAATCCACCAATATATATGAATGATGCACTGATACAAGAGGTTGAAGAACATAAACACTTAGGGTTAATTTTTCAAGAAAACGGTTGTTGGGAAAGTCATGTAAACTATATTATTGATAAAGCTACGCCTCGCTTAAATCTTATGAGGAGTTTAAAGTTTAAACTATCGCGTAATAATCTACAAGTTATATATATCAGTTTTATCAGGCCTATTCTTCAATATGCGGATACTGTGTGGGATAATATACCAATTTATTTAAAGGACAAACTAGAGAGCATTCAAATAGAAGCGGCTCGTATAGTCACAGGTGCCACTAAGCTTTGCTCTAAATCTAATCTTTATAATGATACTGGTTGGGTATCTCTGAGTGAAAGAAGATCCAGACATAAAATTATTAAATTTCACGAAATGTTTCATGATCAAGCTCCTAATTATCTTTGTAGTCTCGTACCTCAACAACTATATCAAGTCTATAACTATAATACTAGAAGTGCATCTAATGTCCAAAATATGAACTGTAGAACTACCTTTTATCAAAATTCTTTCCTACCATCTGTTATTCGTGAATGGAACAGGCTTCCACAAGATGTTAGATGTAATCCATCAAAATTTACACTTAAAAATTACATAAATCGAGATGCTAAGAAAGTCCCTACATATTATAATACTGGTTGTAGAAAAGGCCAAATACTTCATGCCAGACTCCGGTTGAATTGTAGTGGCTTAAATGAGCACTTATTCCAGAAAAATATTGTTCTTTCCAGCCTATGTAATTGTGGGCAAGTTGAGGGCAGCAAACACTATTTGCTAGAATGTCATAATTATAGACTCATCAGGGCACAAACCATTTCTACACTACCAATATATAATGTACAAACATTAGTATCAGGTAGTGAACTCATCAGTAATGAGGAAAACGAAAATATTTTTAAAGTTGTACAAAGATTTATTTTAGAAACAGGGAGATTTGGTCCATAACAATTATCTTTATATCGATGTCGATTTAGATGTTGAAACTTTGATTTAATGTTACCCTTTTTTCGGAACATTTACATATATATCATATACATGAACCATAATTATGATAAAAAGAGTTGATCACATTTTTCGATCAAACTGACTTCTGAGTAACGGGCAAACCACAGAATAAACATGTTAAATGTGAATTGAAAATTAGATTATACGAGTTTCTCATATACTATGTTCCTAATTTTGTCATTTCTTTTTAAAGGGAGACGGATTTATATAAGTTTTTCTTGTTTCCGAATCCCTGTATTTATATTGTATTATTATATTTCATGCACTTTTTTTTTGAATAAATATTGTTTAAACTAAACAGTCACATACAGATATTGGCGGGGTTTAACTTTTTTAAGGGCACGCCAACACTCCCCTTACCTCGGGACTGGAACCGTGTGTACCAGTGCAACACGCTTTATACCAAATCAACCGTTATCTCCATCATCTTCATTTTCATCAACCGTCACAAGACATGTTTTAATATTTCTACACATTTCACTCATGGCCACAGGTTTGCACATGAAAGGTTCTGCTCAAAGCAAACACGTTATTTTGAGTTTTTCTTTACAAGTACAGACAAGGTATTGTAGGAAGTCCGAAGACATTTGTTCCTAAAAAAATATTTTCTTCAAACCATCCCTATCAATTCATCCAAGATTTTAAAAGAGATCTCAAAGGGGGTTTAGGAAGGTGTGATGACATCCATATGCTTGTCTGCAAAGATGCTGGTGAAATATTATACGAGACGTACACACTATCTTGAATTCGCTCAATTAATTTCCATGGTTGGCAACACATTAGATAGCGTCGCACTTTACTTTAAGTAGCATAAAATCCATTGGCATTCAATGTTTCAACAAGGTGTTTTGAACCAAACTCATGGTACATTTGTAAAGCGAATCCTAAATGAAAAGGAGTAAAACAAATACGATTGCCTCAACAATTCCTTAGTATTCCCACAATTTCTCTGGTGCCATTTCCTGAGAAAAGGTTGGATGTATGCATTTTCATTGAGTAACCATAGAATGAATTGCAATAAATACGAAGAGACAATTCAGCCGAAGTCGGGTAGTCTTCTTTAGAGTTTCGATGTTTTTTCTAAGTAAACTTGCAGCGAAATGAAATATGGGCGTTTTTCAATAAAAACGTATTTTCTTGTCCTATCCACTTTAAAAAAAAAATGTGTTTGATCTTTGCAAGTAATTTTTTGTGCAGTCAGTACATTGAATTAGATTTAACATTTTTAAGCAAAGAAACAGTTTATTTTTAGAGGGATTGATAAGATATTGACTCCTGAATGGTCCAAAAACAACCAAAATGGCATGTCCCTAGACCGCCTGTTCAACATTCATACTCTAAAATCTCGTAAAAAAATGAAGAAATAAATGTTTTATTTACTTTACATAAGTTCTTTAATAATTCAAAAGTATGTTCAGAGCCAACATATTCTAATAAACACATTTCAATATAGGTTTTTTAATTTCAGAAGGTGTGTCCCTCACAAAATGTCCACTACGAAACGAAGTCATTAAAATTTGCCAATAAACAGTTTTATAAAATCAATGTAATTTTTGCTTGCAAGAGATATTTACATTAGGGTCTTACAAAAGAAGTGATGCTTATTTAACGGCAATTAAATTGTTGGTAAGAAAAATTGAGCACATCAAATGGACCAGAGTGATACCGTAATTTTTATAATGTCCCCTACGAAACGGGTCAAATCTCCTTCAGTATCTGGTTTTAAAATTATGAAAAAAATATCAGTGTACAGCTTGATATATGCTTTGATGAATACAATGAGTCTTGTTACTATTGCAATATAGGGATTGTGGGGAAAAATAAAACATGCGAATACGTCCCTTACGAAACGGTCCCCTACGAAACAAGTATGGGAGAAAAACGTTTCGTAGTGGACACTACCACTACCATGGAGTCTTTTTTTAATCTTTTTTCAATTATATTCGTGCAAAACAAATAACAAGGGTTAGTTTCATGTAATTTTTATTATGTTTTTATTAACATATAATAGAGTTGATGTCAATTAACTACGAAACTTTTTGTCCACAACGAAACGGTTTTGTCCACTATACGAAACGCATCAAAATGTCCACTACGTAACATGAGTTGAACCTTCATATGTGAAGTACTGTCTAATCTTTATCGATAAAAATGGTTTTCCAATTCAGAAAAAAAATGATAGTTTAATTTTCTAGTATTTAAAGTAGACAAACTGGAATGTCTATAGGAAACATTTAAAATTGCAAAAATTATGTGTGTTTAGAAGAAATTTCGTAGGGGACAAAAGTCCCCTACGAAACAGTACACAAATTATGAAAATATGATCATTTTAAAGAATGTTTAAGATTGCACTTTTTGTTTACAAACAGGTCTATTATAGAGGTATTCAAAATAACTCTTGAAATTAAATTTTAGACATGTTGATTTTCCATTTTTTTTTAGGTCTGAAATTTACGCTTTTATTGAAAAACGCCCATATCTGTCCGTTATTTGTGTCTATTACAGTTGACATTGAGATTTTGAGGTCAGTTTTCAATTGACTAGAAACTTATATGGCATCTTAAATAGTTATTTTGCTACTAAATATTATGTTATATTTGCCTTGAACTTGTTGAAGTTGTTTGACAACTGAATTTCTATAGAAATAAATTAGTTTAGACTGCATTTTACATGTAGAATATTTTAAATTAGAATCAACCGGAAGAAAGGATCTATTTTTATCGAGTAACGGTGTCATGAGGAATGACCATTAAATCGTTGTCAATAGCCAAAATAAAATTACTAAAAGCAGTAAAGTGTTTTGAGATATCTGCTTCCACGGGTTTGGATTTGTTTTTAACGTTTTTAGCAAATAATTTGTAATGCAACCAGAATGACAGAGTGATTGAAGTTTAAAAGATGGACGGGAAACTATTTCAACTTTAACTTTATCTGACACGGATAAAACATTTTTAATACGCTCATCTGATTCAAACTTGAGTATTTTTTTACTTTCTAAAATGTTTTGTTGCAACAAAATATACAAGCGCTCCAGTTGAACGACTGCATTCTAGAACGTGTACAAATACCCGAGACTGAGGGACAACAGTCAGATAATTTGATGTCGTCATGAAATATAAGACTAGAATCTTCCTCGCTCTAAAAGGGGGGACAAATATGTTTACTTGTGTAAGTTTTGTAGCATGAACGATGATAAACTGCCTGCCCGGAGTTCTTCAAATTAACAGCTATTGCATGAAACAGCTTGATGTTCACCTCCAATCTTTTATGCAATGCAGATACAAAAATCGACTTCCCTAAAATGGTATATTTCAATCGAGTTTTTTTTTTTTTTTTTTTTTTTGGCATATTATGCACTGCATAAAATGTAACTACTTTTGTCTTTTCTTTGAACTTAATGGAGCAAGTTGCAAAGGACTTGACATATCACGGAATATTTACTGAAACTATTCGTCAATTATTCTGATTTTACAATAAGACTTGTCTGACAGAGTATATATTTGTTTTAAAACGAAATAACATAGAATATAAACATATACAAACAAAGTATGTGGCATATATCAGTGCACTTTAATTGAAAATATGTGGATATAATAGCGAAAAAGGTAGTAATTTCATATATCATTTGAGAGCAAATTATTGACTAATACACAAAATGTGACGGAAGGCAAGTGATTGAGTTCCGTGTTGAAATTGAAGAATTTTACTCCATTCTTTTTCCATTGATTTCTTAAGGTTTTTTTCATATTTTGGTTCCGAAATTTTTATCACTAATTAGTTTTATTAAATATTATATGCTTGAAATATTATGGGGTAATTTTTATTACTACTATGAAGAGGATACTTAAGTTTGAGTCTGAATTTGCAATTAAAATTACCTCAATTTTAAATAGTCTAAACTTCGCAAATTTATAGATTAGAAGAAAATAAAATACTGAATGGAATATTTTGACATATAAAAATAGCTTCAGGAAAAACTATTTTAATTAAATGTAAGCAAACATACACATTTTTCATTTTGAAAAAGGGGGGTTGAAACTCTCCAATATACTACCAGTCATTAAAACGACTTTTTAGAAAAAAGTGACCGTACGAAATTCTGACGACAGGGCAAAAACTAAAGAAGACATATTTGTCTTTAAGTTAAGACCATTTTTAGACGTGTGTTATTTGGGGAGATTAAACTCGCGATCTAGACGACTTTTTACACTTCTGTCACCGCACTATAGTAGACAACATCTGCATTTAATCGTTAAAAGCTGATACTACTCTACGCGGGAGACGAATATAAGAAAAATTATTGTAGGTAAGCTGGTACATTATATTTCGTTGTGTGTGTTGGCAGTCTGGTTGTGTTTATTATTTTGTTGACTTGTCAAATCATTGAAGGTAAGATTATAGAACCTTTTTCGGGACGTCGATATTTGGGTGTTTTTAAGCTACGGATTTCGGGATTGAACCTTTCGGGATTTCTTATTTCGAGATGTCGGGATTTGATTTAATTTAAATTCGGGACCTCGGGTTGTTTTTAAGCCCGGGATTTCGGGATCAGGACCCCTCCGATCCCCTCATACTTATAATGCCGTGTCCACATTATCCTAAAGTCCTAAACACATGGGTTGTATTAGCGATTAATCACACGTTAACTAATTACAATGACGTTCCCATTGATAAAACTCAATGTCCTTTACTGAATTAATTGTCTGCAGTCGATATATAGGTTTGTTATAAAACACTTTATGATGTTTATTAACCCCTTATCAAGACGCAAAGCATCATCAAAATTCATTGCCAAACGCACAATTCGTTTGAAAATTTGTTCACGAATCGACTAGACGATCACTGAATTAGGCTCTTAGATAAACCTATAAGAACTTCATAATACTACCTTTCAATATAACCATGGTAACATCATGGGTAAATTGTTTGAAAGATGAATGAAATATTTGCCACGGGTCTTTATACTTAATGAGGGGGAGGACAGGGGGGTACCCTTCTCCCTTCTCCCACCCCTCTTCTCCTTTCTCCTACCTCCGTTCTCCTTTCTCCCATTAGAATAAAACATCTCCTTTTGAGATATTTTTTCTTGAAATATTAGATCATTTTTTAAAAGGAGAGATATTTTATTTTTTCTCCTTTCTCCAACTTTTTCTCCTTTCTCCCAGCCTTCCTCTCCTTTCTCCTACCCCCTTTCTCCCTGTCTCCCTTACCCCTGTCCTCCCCCTCCTTAATCAATGATTCACTTAAAAATGCATTACTAAAAAGTAAATTGTAAAACTTCATTTAAGTCCGGGTCCGCATTGAGGATGAAGAGGCGGATCCGGCCTTTACATAAAAAAGGGGGGTCCTAAGACAGGACAAAAGGGGTGGGAGTGTGTTCCAACTATATGTCCACATTCAAACACATTGATCGTCCAAAAAAGGGTGGTTTTCAACCCCCGGAACCCCCCTCCTCCTGGATCCGCCACTGGGGTGCGAGAGATTTCTACCATATATATATATATATATATATACAGTTTTCATTTTGTTAGAATTAAATATAACATCGATAATAAATGTATAATACAGTATGTTTGAATTAAAAGAAATACAGACGAAATAATAAACAACAAAATCGCTGTTTACATAATTAAAAGCAGAAGAAGTACACGGCACCCGAGGCGAGCATGTTACGACAAGACAACCGCCGAGGCGGTATTTCTACATAAACAGCTCACGGCTCTGCAATCATATGATACTAACCATAGTGTAAATAAACGCCTTTGATAAATACTGAGAGTCAGAGTTCTACTGAATCTGCCGAGGTGTGACTTAGCAGAGTCATGTGATTATAAATGACATAATGGTAATATATCTTTGATATAGCTAAACCAGTGGTGGATCCAGGGGGAGGGTTCCGGGCGTTGGAACCCACTTTTTGGACGATCAAAGGACTTGAACGGGGACATATAGTTTAAGCCCCCTTTTGAAAATTGCCGTATCAACCCCTAGCTAAACATACATGTAGGCCTCTAAAATAGTATTTATTTAAACTTGCCAAATAATAATTCGCCATTCTTTCAATGATATTTTCAAGCGTAACTTATATAGGCGTAATACCACCAAATCCTAGTTCGTCACACCCGGTTGTATTCCGATACGAAAAAAGGTGGGAAAAAATATTTCCTTGAATTTGGCAGTTGTTGGTAAGAAATCATACATTTTGATTGCAGTAAAATATTTCTGGTCATAAACATATTGGGTATTTCAAAGCACCGCTATTTATATATAATTTTTTTTTAATCATTTTTTTTGGGGGGGGGGGGGGGCGTGTGGGCGGGGTTCTATAGAATAACTTGAGGTGCCATGGTTACTAAATCTTGTTCGCAGGTAAAAAAAGATATGAATTTGAAATGTTAACTGCCAGTGATGGTTATTTTCTTATATGCAATGGCATGCTATGTGAATTTTTTTCTATAATACTGGAGGGAAAACAATAGTACTCATGCCAAGTATTTCTTTATTTGAAACAAAGATAAATTCTGCTCAATTTTTTGAAAAGTGAAAATTTAACAAAGACTAATAGGGGAATCAATAGTGGTATTACACCTATACTGAAATAATATTTCCTGTTTGTGCTATATACTGGATTACAACGAATAGTAAATACTAGGATTACATATCATTGTCTGTATCCTGTTCGGGACCCCTTTACTTCATTGTCTGTTTATTTAATAACAGTTTAATAAGACACATCCTTCTTAAATGGTCATGACGTTTATGCAAAGGTCCTGTTTGTGACTTTTTGGTCTCATTGATAGGAGATCGCTTTCATAATGCTTTCAAAAGAATAAAAAACGGTCTGGAATTTGCCTGTCTAAAGAAAGTTACAGTAAGTTACGTTTTATTTTATAAATTATCATTGTGGTTTTTTTTTTCGTTTTTTTTTCTCTCATTTACTCATCTTTTTATTATCTTTTTATCTATTTATTTATTTATTTATTTGTTTGTTTTTTACTTGTCCATTTTATATTCGTTTAATATGAACATATAAGAAACTTATATGAAGACTTAAATTATGCCGCTTCTCGCTTGGCCATTTTCGAAATATGAATATCCATATTTTCGACTGTATTTTGACATGGTACATTTTCGAAAAAACATGCATGAAATATTTGCAAATTAAAATTAAATGGTGTTAAAACAAATTACATCTACATGTAAATGTAACAGGTTTCAAATGTTAACAAGGAAATTTTATATAGAGATTGCATGCATAAAATAATTAGTGAGAAAGATATTTGACACCAAATACTTGCAAACCAAAATGAGTCTTTTAGGCCAGGTAAAGGCTAGAAATTCAAGTCTTGAATTATTTCATCGAAAGACAAGATTTCTGTTTTCATACAAGTATTATTTTAATTTTTTTTACAAAAAAAGACATAAAACAAAAACTCAGACAGGACGTGGCAGCAACATTTTGTTTTTATCGTATTTTCAGGACTGGGGGACTATTACAATATATGATATAGACACCGGACTATTGTTGTATGTATGTGTGTTACCCTCTAGTTTTTATTTTTATTTTATTTGAATCGTTGGGTTGTCGTCTCACTGACCTACACATTTTATCTCCTTTGATTCATATTTATTGTATTACAGCGGATTCCATTGAGTGTGTAGCCAAAGGTAATATTATATATTTAGTTAGTTTGCCTGAAGTCATGGTTAGCTTAGGTAAACTACCCTACTTTAAGAATAGACTAGTCCAATAGAAAACCGATAGATCTGTCTGTTGGACTATGCTATTTCGAAAGGAGGGTAGTATATACCTGACCTTATAATGGCTTCACGGTTCAGCTAACAAGCAAGCTAACCAAATATATTACCTTTTGCTACACACTCAATGGAATCCGCTGTAAGCGATGTTTCGGTATATAGGAGAGTCTAGATTGCGGGGGGGGGGGGGGGGCTAATATTTTTGGTCCCTTATCACTACTTTTATATTTAAGCACTCCATTATCCTCTATTCTTTATTTGTTGGTCCATTTTTCTCTTCACTTTAAATGTTTGCCCAATACATTATTCTGTGTACCACCATCCAGCGCCTCATAGTGTAATACCAAATTTTTACATTTCCTTTTGATTTTTTTTACAACAACATCAACTCCAATATAACTTTCATCTACAAAAGAAACATCTTATTTTTTTTGTGTATATGAGCATTTGGACCATACGCATACACGTATACTCATATGGTCCGACTTTGCGACCGTACGTGTCGGGCCATATGAGTATAAACTCGTTCGGTTATTAACGGGTCAGACCATATGAGAATTTGGACTACATAGGTATTTTTTGGTAATATGCATTAATGCATTAGCACTTTTCAATAATACAATAAAACTTTATCTTAAAAAAAATGATGGTTACATGGAAATAAATTAATTTTATAATTCAAAGGCTGCATAAACATAGGATATATAATGCTGACACAAATATTTTTTTTAGGGGGGGGGGGGGGGGTACGTGTACCTACAGATTATGTGCGACTTCATAAGCTAATACTCATATGGTCAGGAACATACAAATGTACAAATATAAATATTTTATAAGCACAAACACAACAATAATTGGCAAATATCCACATTTCAGTACAATATAACAATGAATACACCATAATTAAATATTATGTTATAATTAAGAAGCTAAATTTCATTCCTATATACATTTGTAATACAATGTACCAGATATTTATGTATATAAGAACTTGTCACTTTCAAGACTTTTAAAGAATAACTATTAATGCAATCATATTTAGCTGATTTTCACTACAACACGTAGGAAGTACATGTAATATAATAGTATATTCTGTAGTTAAATACGTTTCAGTGAAAAGTGATTTACATATACATGTAATACATTAAAAGGATTTATTTGCTTTGAATTGAAATTCAAATAAAAAAAATAATCTTATTTTTCAGAAAATGGGCAGGATGAAAGCAAACGACAATGGAATAAAAATTATCATTTGGGTAGTTGCGATGTTTGTGCTGCTACAGTTTCTAAATTATGACTGGAATATATTTAATTTTCACTTGTTTGGTGGATCACGGCTGGTAAGTTACGACCAAAGCCTCGTTCTGAAGGCAATGCATATTCATTGATAAATTATGTATACTATTTCTATAAATATACAGCGCTGGACGGAGCCAGAGTGTTCCGGGTTTTTGGATTTTATGATGATCAATGCATTGGAATGGCTTTTTTTTGTCTGGTTTGGAATCCCTCCTTTTACAAAATGCTTGATCCGCCACTGATATGGTTTTTAAATCGTTGGTGATAGTATCAATACTGGATCCTGATTGGCAGGAGCAAATGATATCACCCCTAGTTTTTAGGGTTCGTGTACCTCAGACATTGGTTTTTCTACTTTGTGTTTTGTATACTGTAAGTTGTCATTCGTCTCAACTCGGCCGATTCCGTAGAGTAGCGGATTCTACCGAGGATTGCCGAATGTGTAAGTTGTTTGTCTTTTTGTATATTTCCTTTTTTATCCATGACTGTCAGTTTATGTTTTCGACTTATGAGTTTGAATGTTCCTCTGGTATCCTTCGCCTCTCTTTTACCGAAACGCTGCACTTCAGCTTATTAGAATAATAATAAAAAGAAATATAAGACAAGAAAATCGGCCAAATTTTATACTGCCATACATAGAAATAAAATAACAAATAACAAATAAGATATGATTGGTCAACAGACAAAAAGAAGACACTTTGCCTTAAACCAAGTGCAATATCATTGTCTAAATTAGTTTCAATATAACTTGCAATTTCTCATTTTACATCAAATCTTAAGATAAAAATACCAAACAGTTAAGTGGCATATATATGATATTTTACTGAAATTATATTGGTATCTAACAATATGTAACGGAAAAATTGTGAAAAATTACGCACTCAAGTATGTAATGGAAGATGTGACGAAATTTCAATGGTACATTTAAACGTGCTTTCAATCAGTTTCACTGTTTGTCCGTCACATTCAAATTGTGTCATCCATTTTAAAAACCTAACTTTCGATGGTCGAACATATGTTAATAAAGTGCAGGTATTTTCTATATAAAACATAAACCTGTAGTCATTCACCTCAGAAGCTAACCAATCATTTAAACAGATTTATTCACAAGCAGGGTCGAATCCAGCCATTTTAAAAGAGGGAGGGGGGTTCCCAACCCAGGATAAAGAGGGGGTTCCAACGATATGTCCCGATTCAAATGCATTGATCGGCCAAAAAGGGGGTTCCAACCCCCCGGAATCCTCCCCCTGGATCCGCAACTGACAAGGGATATAGTTTTGCCAAGTCATTAAAAATGGCATTTTTAGAATTCATATTGATTCACTTATGAGGTGTTTCCTTTGGAAATAAACACATTTATTTTAAAACCAGATTATGGCCACGGGGGGGGGGGGGGGGGGGGGGGGGGCGGTAACTTCCTATTATTGGGTATAGGGGGGGGGGGGTGCCAAAAATATGGGTCATAATTTCGCGAGATTTTATATAAAATATACCCTCCTTTTAAATGACATCCTACATTAAAATGCATTTACGTTTGATAACTGTATATTGATATGGGGTATGATCTGCGTATCATATATAAATATGCTATTGCGAATCTTGCATTATTAATGGTCAATTATTATATTAAATTAAATTAAGTTCACCTTTCAAATAAGTTCCCAAATGAACCCTGGAAATATATAAATATAGGTCATTCTTTCTTAAATATTTATATAACTATAGGTACTGAATTTCAGTGAATGTTATATTAAAATGGGTACGTTTTTTGAGGCAAAAATGGCACACCCCTACCAAAAAAATATCGAAGTTACCCCCCGTGGTTTTGGCATTCTATGGGTTCAGTTCATCTCATATATTTAGTGTTGGTAAGATACTTAACCCCAAACGGAAGGATTACACTTGATTTTAATATGACGAAAATAATCTTTCAATCAGTTTAATGGATGATAACCAATTGCAAAAAATAGTAGAAAATCCATGCAACTCAAACTCTTTAGTCAAAACGAGGCAAAATGATATAAAGAACATTCAACATTGATCTTTAATCGTATAAAAAACTTTTTGATTATTTAAAAGTATAGTGTAAACTTATTTTTCTTTTTCAGAACAACGACATACATAGAAATATTCCATATGACTCGAGTGAATTCAGGGCAAGACAAATAGACCCACCCCTGAACTACGAACCGAATGCACATATAGCAATAATCCCATTCGGAACACCTCCGCCGGTACATATCCCAGATGTGGATGCTCGGATTATCGTTATTACTTTCAACAGATCACACTCTTTACGCAGACTTTTAGAATCTCTGAACAAAGTGGATTATTTAGGCGACAAAGTTGTAATTGAAATCTGGATTGATAGAAATAAAGATAATGAATTTGATGAAAAGTCTTACGTCACGGCTAAGAACTTTAATTTTGATAAAGGACTAAAAACCATAAACATTCAGAAAAAACATGCCGGGATATATGGTCAGTGGATATGGACATGGCGACCAACTAAAGACACTAAAGAAATATGTGTTATCTTAGAGGACGATTTGTCTGTTTCAACATTTTTCTACCGGTATTTGAAAAAGGTGCATGCGCAATACGATCATAGACCGGAAGTCAATGGATATGCTTTACAAGCTGCAAGTCTAAAACACGGAGGTGGAAAAGGGCCTTTACAGGCACCAGACGAAAATATTGTCTTTCTTTATCCTGTTTTAGGTTCATGGGGGTTTTCACCAAGTAGGGATAATTGGATAGGATTTCAAAATTGGTTCAGAGAAGCTCATAAAAATAAAACATTTCTGCCGCTAGTTCCCGGCATTTTACCAACTCTGTGGTATAAAAAAGAGTTGAAGGCAGGGACACATGAAAATATTTGGACTATGTGGCAAATTTATTACGCATACAGTAAAAACGAGAGAACTCTTTACCCAAATTTTCCAAATAAAACGGGGATGACTATCAACTGGAGAGAAAATGGACTACATTTCAGCAAGGCAGTAGAAGTCGCAGGTCCTTTAGTAGAGAGCTGGGATGAAAGAATAGAAAACTTACCAGTCGAACCAGTTCATCTAGATGTGAATGGAACAATTGTTAAATATTAAATTCAGTCTAAGTTCAAATATTATTACGCACTAGGTTGAACTTTTGTTATGTCCGCACATCGTGAAGTCATGATGAAGTATAGGCTTTCTAAAAAGCTGACACGACCTTAAAGTTTGCTCCAGATAAGTTAACTGAAGCGCTTGCATGACCTTTTAGTTTGATCTCAGAATGTTCAAGCATTTGATGGTGTAAAAACAAATATTTTGTTGTCTCGTGGCTGTTTTCAGTCATACTACATAGAATGCCATAATTGATAGATTCTAATAAAAGTTAACAAAAATACTGTGTGAATTTAATTTTAGACTTACATAGACTGTTGGGTGAAATAACATGAATAAAGAAACACAATTAGAATATTGATATTTATTTAACATGTATGTAATTATTTATGTAGCTGAATTTTTGTCTTAATTTCTTTTTTAAATCCACCTTTAAAACCTAAAATTGAAACCTTCAACATTGATGGAATATGCCAATACAGTTAACTTTGAAATATCTCAAATTGCAATAGTTAGATAACAGGTAAAAGGTTCATTAGAATGAAATTCAAAACAGTGTGGCTGTAGCCATTGATTGACACATTAAATTCATCCATTGACTGGGACAATTTACATGAACGGTTGTCTGTAACGACCACTGTTCACGACGTACCTACGATAGACATTTAAACTGTGGGGTCACCAAAGGTTTCTTAACGCCTTTAATTATAAAATAATTCAAAAAAATAATCAGGAAAAACCTTTATGTTTTGATTTATATAATTGATATAAATCAAAGCATCGTGTTATTTCTGATTAGTTTTTCGAATTACATTATTAAGGTGTTGAGAACCTTTGGTGACCCCATAGTTTAAGTGTCTTTTAAAAGTACATAGTGAGCACTGGTCGTTACATACAAACGTTCACCTAAATTGTCCCAGTCAATGGACCAATCAATGGCCACAGCCACACTGTTTTGAATTTCATTCTATTTCCTGTGAAATAAACAAAGAAAACAACATACAGTTTATTCACTTCCAGTGTCATATAAAATAAAGCTCTGTACAAAAAAATATAAAAGTAAAGCCAATTATAAAATAAACATAATTATGCTTTAACTGATTACAAACAGTTTATACACATAAGACATAAAACGCATCGTTTCTGTGAATTTGCCGTTTCAGAATCTAATGCATTCTAGGTAATACTTTCAAAAAGCGTACACCAAAACGTTGTGATTGGTTAAATATGTTCAAACAATTGAAATTCAACCAATGACGTAACGATGTTTTCAGTTTGGTGAACGAACAATGAGATAACCCATAGTACTTTAGATTTTGAAAAGGCGAATTGATGGAGTGTATTTCTAAAATTTATACGGGATGGAAGTGATGAGTAATAAAAAAGGACGCATCTAATTTTTATATTTACATATCTTGGCAATTTTATATGCACAAGCTGGTATTTAAGTATAAGGAGATGCGGTATGATTGCCGATGAGATCACTATTCACCCAAGTTCAAATGAAGGGATACAATCAATTATAGGCAACCGTACGGACTTTAACAATGAGAAGAACCCATAGTGTATTGTCGGCTGTAAAAGGCCCCGATATGGAAAATATGAAATAATTCAATTGAGAAATCTCACAATTTAATATTTGGACTCTATAGATACAAGCAGATGTGGTATGAGTGTCAATGAGACTACTCTCAATCCAAGTCACAATTTATAAAAGTAAGCCATTATAGGTCAAGGTAGGTTCTTCGACACGGGGCATTGGCTCACACCGAACAGCAATCTATAAAGGGTCCCAAAAATTACTAGTGTAAAACCATTTAAACGGGAAAACCAACGGTCTAATTTATATAAAAAAACGAGAAACACTTATGAACCACACCAACAAACGACAACTACTGGACCTCAGATTACTGACATAGGACATGTGCAAACAATTGAAGCTCTATGTTTACCGAATCAATGTTAAAAGCGTAAACAAAAGTTTAAATAATTTTATTTATTTTTTTAATTTTGGAATAAAAGGAAAGACGTGTCACCTATAACAAGAACACTGGAAAACAGTCTAAAAGGTTTGTCCACACTGTTTCCTACCTTGTGTCCACTCAAGGAGCGGATGGATGAAGTGTGTGATCGAGGAACGATGAACCAAACTTGATAGGTAATCTATCGGCTGATAAAAAAAAGATTAAAAACAAAATGTATAAATGTTTCATGGTAAAGTTCTGTCGAGAGCACAATCTGACGCGCTGTTCAGTCTTATCAAATGTCTAAACTCAATGACCATTAATGGGGCCACACATGGGTAAAACTAAACAGAACCTCAATTGATTCGACAGAATAATTATTTACCGGATAATGCGTAATTATTGTTCGTATCTCAAAATCAAGATAACGTCACGTCATTAGTTGGTACCCAGAATGCATTAGATTCCGAAACGGAGAATTAACCGACTGATGCATCGGAACACCAATTATAGAAACTTGTAATTAATTCAGCAATGTTGATTTTTATACAAACTAGTGCATTCATATGTAAGTTTAAACATATTTATTTATAGTGGATTGGAAAACAAGTTATTGCAACTTATATTAATGCCTTTCCACTTTGTTGGTGCGATTGCTGCCTAGTAGCGGCATTATCCTACTCTATTTTGAAATCTACAAGGGTGTCTTTTACGTGCAAGATATATGTCTCTCTCTTAAAATGGGTTAGCCTGTTATATCGTTCCCTTCCGAACATGTAAATTTGAAAAAGTGAATTAAGGAGAATATGATTTTAGAAGTCATGTAATATTAATAGCAGGAAAACATATATTCTGGTTGGAGATACAAAATGTTTCTTACATCCTCAGTATCCTGCTCACTTGTTATGATTCGGGGAAATTGGGAGCGGGGTTAAAATAGGGTTTAAGCTCTTTTGTTTACTTTATCTAAGCCTACGGAGATCAGTTGACGAAACCAAACGTAGATATATTAGAACAATCTATCAATATCGTTTTAAGGTAAACATTCATGGTTCATTTTACAACGAAACGTTTAAAGACACTAGCTAAAGCTAGGTTCACACTGCCGATCAGATCAACTCGATCAAGCCCGATCAAGACAAATTACGTGATCGGGAGACTGGTCTGACTCAATCGACAAGCATGCTCGGGATAGTCTACCTTGCTCTTTATCGATCTGACTTTCTACCGGGCCGAGAGTTTTTGACATGTCAAAAACATTCGAGTAAGGATCGAGAAGCAATTCACTCTAGAAAAGATCGAGAATTCGTCGTGTAACGGTCGAATTGATCGAGAAAGGATCGTGTAGAGATCGAGTTTGGTTGGAATACAAAAATTTTACCGATCAGTTCTCGATCATTTCGACCTTTGCTCGACTAATGTCCGATCATTTCCAGATTAACTCGACCAATGCCCGATCGCTTCCAGTTCACTGCGACTTCTATATTTATTTTATCACAGACCAATTCGACCAATACCCGATCCCTTCGCGACTACATTCGACCACTCTTCGATCTCTACTGCGTCATACACGAGAACACGTGACTGCTACACGATTCTCTAAAAGTGTGTGCAGATCTGATTAACTCTCATAACTCTGCTTCCGCAAAAATATATTGGCAGAATTTTTAATTGTACAAAAAATCCTCCATGTACAGTACGTGTCTTAACTTTTGCAAGTAAGGGTAACATTTTTAAAGCGAGGCAAAAGACACCAAATGACCAATCAAACTCAAAGGTCGAAAACAAACCGAGAAGACAAACAGCAGTCCACAGGCATAACATAGAAAACTAAAAACTTAGCAACACGTAACCCAACAAAACCTGGGAAGAACTCAGGTGTTCCGGGAGGGAATAAAATCCTGCAATTTTGGCACCGGCGGATTTTTCAAATATGAAAGTAATTGTACAATAACAATCATTATTAGACTGCTGATGACTAAGTTATCATTCAAAGTTAGTTTTAAGAACATCAAGATTATATTTTACCTGTTTTATGGACTAGTTTCTGTTTTGTCTGTCCGTATTTTTCGTTTGTCCAGAAATGGTTGCAGTATAAAAAAAAGGAGGCTAGTGTGGTACAATTGCCAATGAGACAGCTCGTCACAGAACACCAGATAACACAGAAATTATTAATAACAACTATAGGTCACATTGAAGTCAATTGCTTTTTCATTCCAACTTTTTGACGTAATTTCACACAAAAATGAGACGAAAGCAAACTATACACTCGCTGCAAATGCGTCTACAGTTTCTCGTTCGTCGTTTGTTAGTTGAAACGATGCATTTCTTTCTAACTTTAACATTAAATCAATTATCTAAACGTTTTCTCGCTTGTAATAATTTAAAACAATGCCTAAAATAACTCAAATTTAGGTATCACCCTCCTTTCTTTCATTAAAATAACAGCTATGAAAGAAAATTTGAGTAATTTTAGACAATATTTTGAGTTATGACAAGCAAGAATATACCTCTTTCAAAAAAAAAGGCTTTACCATCACTATCTTCATATAGTCATATGATTAAGACGAAGAACTGCCAATATAATTAAATATGCTTAGAGGAGCGATTTCCTCTGTGTCTATTTCTACGGAGGCTATTTTCCCCGCGTAATAAGTTCGAATAACAACAAAATGTGCATGCGTTTTTGACAGTTCAAACAGGGTCAGCCAACTGTGATTAAACGATGCATTTGTTTCTACTTCTGTAACGCGTAACAAACTATAACAAACGGCACACAATGTTTACCAAACTTTGGTTAGAAAGAAATGCACTCTTGATCTCTTGATAGATATATACGTAGAGTTGTAAACAGTTTCAGAAAAGGTATCCAGGGGATTGAAATTCTACTTTTGGTAAAATTTTGGGGAAATATGTGACATCTTTGCCCTCTTTTGCAATATTGTTTAGCAAATACATGCAGGTTGTTGCCATACAGCAAAAAGAAAATAAATATCTTTAACCCTTTAACTACTGGATATCAAATATATGAAAAATACTTATTACATACTTATGCACAATATATGACACAAACGGTATTTGTAAGATAGCAAGGACAAGGGGGTGGTAAAGTTTATGTATATTGCTGTCTATCATAAGTACTTATAAAATTGAGAATGGAAATGGGAAGACAATACTCATTTTGTGGTGTCACTTCCAGAAAAAGAGCAATAAAACTACCATTACATATCAGTGTCCACTATGAGGAAGTTTTTATAAGCTTTGGGTTCCTTTTTGTTGAGTTAGTGCAAGTCTCGCAAACTGCCCACACAGCGGTCATCGTGTCAGCCACTGCCTGACCTAGATTTCTCGGCGCCCGTTGCTGTCTACACCATCTTCTATGCACTCTTCAATCTCCGTCATTACTATTAACCTCTCTCTCTCTGAGCTCTTACCACGTTGCCCACAGTTCTAACTGCTTTATTTCTATGTAGATATTTTAATGTATGATTTTACCTGGACCTTCTACTGAATATAACCAAATAAACGGAGAATGTGTCCAGCTAGCATATATAACATTATAAAGGGTCATTACGTACGAACGGCCACCCAAATTCGCATTTGATCTGTGTTTTATGGCAATCAGCATTGTGTATACGGCGTTTCATAAAATTTGGTTGAGGCAAAATAAAATTAGAAAACGGATACTAATATTATTGGGACGTACGTAAGGACAAGGTTACACTTAATGGCCACTCCGAAGCGGAGGGAAATAAAAAAATTCGGACGTTTTTATACTAAAATTGTGCATACCCGACAAATTCCCGATTATCCCTACGAAAACATATACGATCTGGTCGATCTGGTCTGGTCGAGATCAGGCTGAGATCGTGATTAGTTGATTTGGTCTAGATAGTCGAGTAAAGATCGTGCAAAGATCGTGAATTGATCGGAATTATCGAATTAGTATTCATTTTGTTGTCGGGATGAAGTCGTGATGGAGTCATTAAGGAGTCGTGAATGGTCGAGTTAAAGTCTTGTAAAGTCAGCTGGCGGTCGGGAAGAAGTCGTAAACAGGCCCGATTAAGAATTTGGTTGAGCTTGGTCGTGGAAATTTGGACAATCGGGATCATCGAGTTGATCTGATCGGCAGTGTGAACCTAGCTTAATACTCAAACAATAGATGTTGTAATACATAGTACGATAGACTTCTGATTATTTGCATACAACATATAAGGAAGTTTCTGGTTGTCTTATGTCCACTGTCCTCATTTTCACGGTTCAACAACTGATTGAAAAAAGTGTTTTTCTGTAAGTTTCCCCAATTATCATGAGTAAAAGGATAACTGTATTTGGTATATGGGTTCCTCGCAACGTCTGCATGTACATCGGACATGGCGCACCTGACCACGACCTTATTGCATGGATCAGCGATCAATGTAAATGTTACATGATTTCATAGGTATGGTTCTCAGATACTATATCATAAATATGCATTATGTAAGCTACATGTTGGAAATACTATGATTGCAAGGGTACAATGTCAGTCTGGCAGTTTTTTTTTAAATGACCTGATTTGATTTTCATGCATGGTTCATTGGCCAATGTTTAGCTTTGGTATGTTTTTTAAGTACTATAAACAATAGGTCATTTATATTTTGTATATGGAACAGATGTATGGTGTACATGTCTGACAAGCAGGTATCATCTAAGCTTGACATCCTTTTCATGTTTAACTAGTTTGAGACGTTTTTATGAAAAATAGGCAGTATGTCAACTTTATTTGGTGTTTGGTATCTTGTTAGTAGTTTAAGCATATTTTATTGTCCGAAAACATAGACAATAGGATTAGACACAAATTTTGCAACTAAGAACGTCTTCTCCATTACATACAAATAAATAAACAAAATAAAATAATACTAATAACATCATAAACAATACTAATATGGAGACATGATATCAACAAGAATCTCGTAGATATAATCTGAGCTTGACATAATTTTTACTGTTCATATGTCAACATGACATTTGTGTGGTGTGGATAGTTTATCGATTACCATTAGCAATAGATAAACTATATTTGGTGTTTGAAAATTGAAATATTTGTAAGTCGTTCATGTCTGTTTGACCGAATATATTTTACCTTTAACCTCATTGTCATTGATCTTTGAAAATGAAAAGTTTATGTGATAGATGTTTCGAAGCCTTTCTCTTAAGACTTTCAACATAAAAGCAATGAAGCACGCGAAACATTTCAGTGTATGCCTTCTTGTTTCTTCTAATGATCTGATGGAAAAAATCAACGGCCTGATTTATAACAGAGCAAAAAGAAAGAAAAAAAGCAGGCAGCAACCATCGACTAACACTGAATTACATTCTTCATACCTAGAACAGTGGTGAAACAGCACATCATAAAAAAAAGCTGTTAATAAATGTTTTACATAATGACTCGACTAATAGTATCGCTAATCACAAACACAACTAACAAAAAAGCAAAGGACATAACAGTACTCGTAGTTACTAAAATCAATTACAGATAATGAATAATTCATATTCTACCAGACTGTAGTATCAATCAGTTTTCAAAATATATGTCTGTCATTCTGCAGAAGAGTGGTGTCTTATGCTTAACAAACATAAATAACAGAATATTAGTATGTATCACAGTATCTTCTTTGATATGTGTCACTGGACTTTGAGATTCGTTCATCATCTTTTATATCATAAGAGTGTACAATTGTGTGACTATAAATATCAATACTATTATTGATGACTTACTACAAAACAGACTCAAAGAAAATAAATTGACAGCTTTCAATATTGGATATAAACTATTCAAAAACTAAGTCTACCGCTGAATTTCGAAAAATTCCTTCGTTTCAGAATTTGATTCAAGATCTACTACAGTCATTGAAAACTCAGTGTCTCCAAAGTTAAATAACACTTTCATTTTCCTGTATCGTCGCTCTGGATTTGAAAAGTAAATCGTGAACTCCCCAAGTAATGTACATTCACCTGTGTCTGTATACATAACATTCTCTTTATCCGTATAATACACCCGATAATGACATCCAGTAGGACTGTCTGTTGAATAACGTTTGTCAATTGTATATCCTAATGGGATAGATGTGTTAACCTGCATGAATGAACGAAACATATTTTTGCACTCTGTCTTTCCGTTGTCAATTACTTTTCTTTTCTGATCATGTATTCCTTCATCAAATGGCATCCGATAAGCTATACCATAAGTATATCGTGCTATCCGTGATGATATAATGTCGGATTTATAACCAAATAAAACAGCGCCTTTTAGAACTATAATGCCTGAATCGTCTTGCAAAACAATGTTTATATTTGGAAAAGCAGTTTTCAGGGCATTTTGTACCATCTTACATTCTGCAAAACCACCAACCAGAAGAATACTCGAAACGTTGGACACTGTCTCCTGTTGTAGAACAGACTGTATCAACAATATAACATTATCGCATGTTGCCGTGAAAAGCGATTTAGCGAATAATGGCTCAATTCTCATTTTGTCTTTACATATTTCAATGTTACATGCAAGTGAAGATGAACTGACGACATTTTTAATATTTTCCCCAAAATTGGACTGGCAGACATCGTTTAGAGCTGCATATGGAATGGTTAAATTTACTTTTCTTGTTTGTGTTGGTTGAAATGTTCTTTTAACGTTCTCTATACTTCTAAGCAGATACAAGTACGATTCTGGACTCTCTGATTTCAGACTGTTTAAAAGAGGTCCGCCAAATATGCGAACGAATAGCTGGATAAATGTATCATCAACTGAAGTACCGCCACACCCATTACCAGAGGCTTTTGTCACCTCTTTTAAAGTGCCATTCGGAAGTTTTTCATGAACCGTTACATCTATAGTACCACCTAGAAAATAATACGTAAATTATGTAAAATCGGTATCAAAGATACTGCTACAGTATAACAAAAGATCAGGAGGATTTTGCTATAATATATTGCAGCTGTGGTTTTAAGCATTTAATTTGTAAAACTGACAACTCATCTTTAAATAAAAAACCAGTCATATTTGTGTATTGTTTATTTTTGTCTGGCGTATTATATGTTTTGATTTCTGTTATTTAGACTTGTAAAATAGATCTCGTCCAAACTCTAACAGAGGTAAAGTCATTCAAACAAAGTTGCTGCTATTTCGGAGTTTGAATCTCGTTAGTTGGAACACTTTAAAAGGCTAAGCTGTAACATTGCAATAACTATTACAACATACCACCAAGATCTGCGACCATATATCTTGATCCGATTTCCGCAATTTCTCTGCAACCAGCAGACGGGAAAGTTTGACAATATATCGATGCAGCCTCTGGTTCAAGTGCAACTGTTAGCCTATCTCTTGGTATTCCAGCCTGGAAAAGGAAATTACACTTACTAAACACTGGCTATTTTCAATTAGTTTTGGAGAGTCGTCTGAAAATAGGGCTCTTCAATTAATGTTATTTTTATGGTTTCTTGATTATAAATAAGGTAAAAATATTCAATCTATATATAAATGAGCATACAGAAACAAAGACATGTTTAAATATTTGGAGAAATAAAACGAAACATCAGTTATTCGATTTTTACAAGTATGAATTAATGACTGGATGCAATTTTGGTACACCTCATTACAAACTCATGGATCGTTTGAAGGTGGGTCCAAACTTATTGTTCTATGATTTAATGTGGATTCAAAATTAAATAGAAAGAAATGTAACTATAAAAGGATAAATCTACAAAATCAACACAGATGCAATTTTGGTACCCTCACGTTTCATTTATTTCATACGAATTCGGGTTGATGTGTGTCTAATTGGCAATTATATAATAACTTTTAAACTTCTATTTCATTTTTAAGAACAGAATATGAATGTTTTACCTTTTCAGCACTTTTTCTCATGAACTGTTTGGCTGTATCTGTCCAAATGGCCGGAACAGTAAGTACCCACTTCGTTTTCCTATCGTCTAGTTCTATATTCTTTATTTCAACGGTACTGTTAAGGTGGTCTTTTAAGGCTTTGATGGACAACGAAAACACATCTATAGCAGGCAGTGGTTGTCCTCTCACATCTTCAAGAACCATAGTCATAGTTATATTCTGCAATATGATTCTTATGATAATAAATTGTCAATATAGTCACCGTGTAAAATGCCACCTACCATCCCAATAACTATTACCACAAAGCAACATGGAATGTCGGATCTATCAATTCACGGTGTAGTGGGAAAGGGGGTGATAGAGATTTTCATTAACAGTGAAATATGTGTTGCCTTTAGTTCTTCCTTTTCTACAGTAAAAAGTAAAACTACATTCGTAGCTATGTCAGCAACTTTTGGCTTAAATACCAAGAAGACACTAGTGATAATTTAAAGATTTTCAAATCACTTTTATTTACCTTGTTATTGTGGAGATTCATTTTAAATCTATGAAAGAAGTAGTAATCTTCGACATTTCCATCCAATACAATGTCTGCATACTGTTCCTCTGCTTCATAACCAAAAACTGAAATTTTTCTATCTTTAGATAGCAACAGACACGTGGGTGTCTTTAATGATGCAACTTCCGCCGTCCCAGAATTCCAGATCTGATTAGATAAGATTTCTACATCCTGAAGTTCAGAGTCTGGTGCACTTACTGAAAATGCATATCCTGAATACGTTGTCCCAAAGTCTATGGCAGCAACATGGACAGACATTGTTAATTAAATGTCACCTGGAAATATAAAATTGGAGAAAAATTCCTTATTCGGTTGAATATATTTCCAATATGGACCATTATCAAACAGTCTTTCTGTCTTTATTATAATCGATGGTATTGCAGATCCATGTGTATCATTTACTGTTCTCATAATTTAATGGTTATCTTTAAACAGATGATCAAATTATGAACGCCTGGATATAACCAAAACCACAATTTGACAGTTTGGGAAAATTTTAGTATTCTCAAAATATATGGAAAGACATCATTAGCTTAAACAAAATTCTGTTTAAGGTAAAACTATGTATTATTGTTCAAATAAATACTCGATCATTAATTTTAGTAAGCGACGCAATTCGGTTTAAATATTTATTAAAGCATGTATATCTTGCAATGTGTAGGGCAATCCCTTTTAAAAACAATGTAGCCTGCATGCATTACACTTTAAATTTAGTAAAATATAAAAGTTATTATAAAGATGTTTTAATTTTATCATATGCTATGAAATTTTAGTAGTATTTAACAACCATTTGAAAACCATTGAAAATCGGCTACATTGGCCCTATATCAATATTACAGTGCGGATAAGATTTTTAAGCTGTTTAAAGAAATATTTTAAAATAATTAAAAAAATTGAATTGTTTATTTGAAAAATAAAATACTTCAGAAACTGACACATTTTTGTTCAACACATATATTGTATAAGCTTATTGAAATCTTGTATCAGTTTTCTCTCAATGAAGAAAAGGTTTAAAAAAGTATATGAAAAAGTCAATTGAATATGTTTCTAAACTAGAGGCTCTCAAGAGCCTGTGTCCCCCATTTGTATTTACTGATGCTTTCGAAATTATATAAAATAAGGTTAAAGTTATAATTGATAGTTTTAGATATTGGATATTATTAGATACTATAATGGTATCTAAGATAATAAAAAAAAACTCCTAAAAAAAACTAAAATTACTGACTCAGGGGCAGCAAACCAACAAAGGTTTGTCAGACTCGTCTGAAAATTTCAAGGCAGATAAATCTAAATCTGATGAATATTTTTTGTCAGCTGTCAGATTTGCCCTAAATACTTTAGTTTCAGAGATATAAACCAAAAACTGCAATTTACACCTATGTTCTATTTTTAGCCATGTCGTCCATTTTGTTTGACAGGCGGGGTCATCGGACACATTTTATAAACTAGATACCCTAGTGATGATTGTTGCCAAGTTTGGTTTAATCTTGCTCAGAAGTTTCAGAGAAAAAGATTTTTGTAAAAGTTAACAGACGACAACGACGACGGACGCCAAGTGATGAATTTTTGTTTTTTTACAAGTGTCTGAAAGAAATCTGATGCATATGAAAATAAGAAGAGAAGCAAGAAGCGCACAGTTTGTTCTAATTGGAATGCTAGCTGACAACTTGTTGAAAACGTCTACCTCCAAATTGAACAAATATGTTGTCAACAAGAAACTCCAGCATACTGATCACTTGTTCCTCTGTGTAACAGTTTTACCTTTTTGTTCACTTCTAACAAAATATGCCATATGGTATCCCAAAGTCATAAATTCGTAGCGTATGCTACCATTTTTATTTTGAAAAGCAATGTGGATTATTTCTTTTAGACTATTTTTTTATTTCACATGGAGAATGGTGGTATACAGCTTTGAAAAATCAAACATTTGATAGAACAAATTTCAGAAAAAGATCGAGATTTAAAATTTTCCAGAAATTCTTTTTCAGAACCCAAAAACGTTAATACCTCTACAAGAGTAAACAGTTTCACGCTATTTCTGGAGACCCCTTTTCACTGTACACAGTATTTTTCAATGTAACTTCGATATTTTCTAGGTAGGGGTGTGCCATTTTTGCCTGAAAAAACGTACCCATTTTAATAGTACATTCACTGAAATTCAGTACCTATAGTTATATAAATATTTAAGAAAGAATGACCTATACTTATATACAATATTTAAAATATGACCCATGCTTATATAAGCACTAACTCACCGGGGTTCATTTGGGAACTTATTTGAAAGCACTTTGTTTGAAAGGTGAACTTTCAAATGAATTGATTTAATATTTAATTTAATATAATAATTGAGCATTAATGTATGATTCACAATAGCATATTTATATATGATATGTAGATCAATATATAGTTATCAAACGTAAATGCATTTTAATATAGGATGTCATTAAAAAGGAGGGTCATTTTTATATAAAATCTCGCAAAATTATGACCCATATTTTTGGCACATCCCCCTATACCCAATAATAGGAAGTTGACCCTCGTGTCTTATACAGTGACAGATCCTGAACTTTTTATAAGGGAAAACGGGGGGTGGGGGGGGGGGGGGGGTAACTAACTGCTAAAAGAGGGGGCCCACTACATTTGTGCTTCTGTGTTTCCCTATATAATCAACCACATTTTCCTCACGAAAAGGGTGGCGCGGACCCCAAAGCTCCACTAGATCCGCCTATGTTATATTTGTTGTTTTTTTTTATAAAATACACAGCGTCTTTATCACCTGTTCAAAAGATTGTGTTATGTACACACTAGCTAGAATTTTAGATTTACACACTTTAATTGATAAATTTAAAAGGTCTGAATTACATACCTTGAATATTAAGCTGTTGCAGAAACAGAATAATTATCTATTTTGTGTAAAGTAATGTATCTTCATTTATCAGTAAAAATTTAAAGGTCGACATTTTGCAACCTTATATTTGTAGTTAGTTTACCTGTATTTTCTGAAATTCAATGATAAAGTTAAAACGAAAGAAAAAGTAGAAAATATTGGAGGATCTAGAGTGGAACACCATTTACTTTTTTTTGTCCATTGTCTTTTATATTCTTTATATTCTTTATATTTAACACCACATTATGTTCCTTTTTATTTGTTTTTTCCTTTTTCTCTATTTATATTTATGCCAATTATTCTGTATTCTGAATGTTCAAAACCCCATCTATATCCACATATATGGTATAATTGAATGGTACGACACAGTCATTTGCTAATTAAAATCGTGTTTACATATTCTTCGATCTCTGTAATGTATTTGGTTCTACTTTGTCAATAGTTTTTTTATTTTATTTTGAAACGATTTTTTATCCTCGAGTATTGCAGACAGGAAATTATCTTAGGTAGTCACTATTTGAGTAGATACTCACAAACTTCTGTTTAATGTGCGAAATATACCATTTGAGACTTGGGAAACTTTAATAGTTTGAATAACAATTTAAACGGTAACAATTGATTTTATTTTACTTACAAAATAACGTGACAAAATATTTATATTTTAATTTAAAGAATAAGTGTGACTTACCTTGAAGAAAGATATCATAAGAAAGTAATTTGCTTCGCGCATGGCAGATGTTATCACCCAACCGACGATGTACAATTATGGGTATTCGAACAGAAAACTTAGCTTAAATTAGACATTTATGAAAAAAAGGCATTTTCGGAAAATAATTGAAATGAATGACTACACCCAAAATACTCTGCTCTATAGATTTTCTTTCATAAATAGAGTCTCAAATATATCCATAATAAGTGCATCGTATCAAATTCATATATGAGAACACCAAGACTTATAAACGCGTCGCATACTTTGTTTAGAGATATGCATGATAAATCTAAATTAAAAGACAAATTTAAAAAAATGAATTCTTAAAGCTTACTTTGACAAATTTTAAACTAACTTCGTTTCAACAAGTTTAAATTACATGTTCTAAAATAGATCTAAGAATTGTTTGTATTGTAGTAAATTTAATTCTAAAATACGCTATTGAACATAACTATAAGAGCCAATAAATACAATAATTTTGTATTTTATAATTTGGTGCCTTCAATAAATAAAAGTCGTCATAGAACAGTCTCATTTTCATACCGGTATTCGAAATGACTCGTTTCATTGCTATTACAACAAATATGTCATAATAACAGTGTACGTATAGGAGCTAGGGGCAAAAAGGGGACAAAACTATGCCCCCTATCATTTTAAGACAAAAATTGAAACTAAAAAATGAAAATGAAAGAGAATGTAACTAACTGCCAAAAGAGGGGGCCCACTACAGTTGTGCTTCCGTGTTTCCCTATATAATCAACCACATTTTCCTCACGAAAAGGGTGGCGCGGACCCCAAAGCTCCACTAGATCCGCCTATGTTATATTTGGTTTTTTTTTTGTTATAAAATACACAGCGTCTTTATCACCTGTTCAAAAGATTGTGTTATGTACACACTAGCTAGAATTTTAGATTTACACACTTTAATTGATAAATTTAAAAGGTCTGAATTACATACCTTGAATATTAAACTGTTGCAGAAACAGAATAATTATCTATTTTGTGTAAAGTAATGTATCTTCATTTATCAGTAAAAATTTAAAGGTCGACATTTTGCAACCTTATATTTGTAGTTAGTTTACCTGTATTTTCTGAAATTCAATGATAAAGTTAAAACGAAAGAAAAAGTAGAAAATATTGGAGGATCTAGAGAGGAACACCATTTACTTTTTTTTTTGTCCATTGTCTTTTATATTCTTTATATTTAACACCACATTATGTTCCTTTTTATTTGTTTTTTCCCTTTTCTCTATTTATATTTATGCCAATTATTCTGTATTCTAAATGTTCAAAACCCCATCTATATCCACATATATGGTATAATTGAATGGTACGACACAGTCATTTGCTAATTAAAATCGTGTTTACATATTCTTCGATCTCTGTAATGTATTTGGTTCTAATTTGTCAATAGTTTTTTTGTTTTATTTTGAAACGATTTTTTATCCTCAAGTATTGCAGATAGGAAATTATCTTAGGTAGTCACTATTTGAGTAGATACTCACAAACTTCTGTTTAATGTGCGAAATATACCATTTGAGACTTGGGAAACTTTAATAGTTTGAATAACATTTTAAACGGTAACAATTGATTATATTTTACTTACAAAATAACGTGACAAAATATTTATATTTTAATTTAAAGAATAAGTGTGACTTACCTTGAAGAAAGATATCATAAGGAAGAAATTTGCTTCGCGCATGGTAGATGTTATCACCCAACCGACGATGTGCAATTATGGGTACTCGAACAGAAAACTTAGCTTAAATTAGACATTTACGAAAAAAAGGCATTTTCGGAAAATAATTGAAATGAATGACTACACCCAAAATGCTCTGCTCTATAGATTTTCTTTCATAAATAGAGTCTCAAATATATCCATAAGAAGTGCACCGTATCGAATTCATGTAATTATAAGAACACCAAGATTTATAAACGCGTCGCATACTTTGTTAAGAAACATGCATGATAAATCTAAATTAAAAGACAAATTTAAAAAAATGAATTCTTAAAGCTTACTTTGACAAATTTAAAACTAACTTCGTTTCAACAAGTTTAAATTACATGTTCTAAAATAGATCTAAGAATTGTTTGTATTGTAGTAAATTTAATTTTAAAATACGCTATTGAACATAACTAAGAGCCAATAAATACAATAATTTTGTATTTTATAATTTGGTGCCTTCAATAAATAAAAGTCGTCATAGAACAGTCTCATTTTCATACCGGTATTCGAAATGACTCGTTCATTGCTATTACAACAAATATGTCATAATAACAGTGTACGTATAGGAGCTAGGGGCAAAAACGGGACAAAACTATGCCCCCTATCATTTTAAGACAAAAATTGAAACTAAAAAATGAAAATGAAAGAGAATGTAACTAACTGCCAAAAGAGGGGGCCCACTACAGTTGTGCTTCCGTGTTTCCCTATATAATCAACCACATTTTCCTCACGAAAAGGGTGGCGCGGACCCCAAGCTCCACTAGATCTGCCTATGTTAAAAAAAATTTTGTTTGTTATAAAATACACAGCGTCTTTATCACCTGTTCAAAAGATTGTGTTATGTACACACTAGCTAGAATTTTAGATTTACACACTTTAATTGATAAATTTAAAAGGTCTGAATTACATGCCTTGAATATTAAACTGTTGCAGAAACAGAATAATTATCTATTTTGTGTAAAGTAATGTATCTTCATTTATCAGTAAAAATTTAAAGGTCGACATTTTGCAACCTTATATTTGTAGTTAGTTTACCTGTATTTTCTGAAATTCAATGATAAAGTTAAAACGAAAGAAAAAGTAGAAAATATTGGAGGATCTAGAGTGGAACACCATTTACTTTTGTTTTGTCCATTGTCTTTTATATTCTTTATATTCTTTATATTTAACACCACATTATGTTCCTTTTTATTTGTTTTTTCCTTTTTCTCTATTTATATTTATGCCAATTATTCTGTATTCTGAATGTTCAAAACCCCATCTATATCCATATATATGGTATAATTGAATGGTACGACACAGTCATTTGCTAATTAAAATCGTGTTTACATATTCTTCGATCTCTGTAATGTATTTGGTTCTACTTTGTCAATAGTTTTTTTGTTTTACTTTGAAACGATTTGTTATCCTCAAGTATTGCAGACAGGAAATTATCTTAGGTAGTCACTATTTGAGTAGATACTCTCAAACTTCTGTTTAATGTGCGAAATATACCATTTGAGACTTGGGAAACTTTAATAGTTTGAATAACATTTTAAACGGTAACAATTGATTATATTTTACTTACAAAATAACGTGACAAAATATTTATATTTTAATTTAAAGAATAAGTGTGACTTACCTTGAAGAAAGATATCATAAGAAAGTAATTTGCTTCGCGCATGGCAGATGTTATCACCCAACCGACGATGTACAATTATGGGTATTCGAACAGAAAACTTAGCTTAAATTAGACATTTACAAAAAAAAGGCAGTTTCGGAAAATATTTGAAATGAATGACTACACCCAAAATGCTCTGCTCTATAGATTTTCTTTCATAAATAGGGTCTGAAATATATCCATAATAAGTGCACCGTATCAAATTCATATAATTATGAGAACACCAAGACTTATAAACGCGTATACTTTGTTAAGAGACATGCATGATAAATCTAAATTAAAAGACAAATTTTAAAAAATGAATTCTTAAAGCTTACTTTGACAAATTTTAAACTAACTTCGTTTCAACAAGTTTAAATTACATGTTCTAAAATAGATCTAAGAATTGTTTGTATTGTAGTAAATTGAATTCTAAAATACGCTATTCAACATAACTAAGAGCCAATAAATACAATAACTTTGTATTTCATAATTTGGTGCCTTCAATAAATAAAAGTCGTCGTAGAATAGTCTCATTTTCATACCGGTATTCGAAATGACTCGTTTCATTGTTATTACAACAAATATGTCATAATAACTGTGTACGTATAGGAGCTAGGGGCAAAAAGGGGACAAAACTATGCCCCCTCCCATTTTAAGACAAAAATTGAAACTAAAAAATGAAAATGAAAGAGAATGTAACTAACTGCCAAAAGAGGGGGCCCACTACATTTGTGCTTCCGTCTTTCCCTATATAATCAAACACATTTTCCTCACGAAAAGGGTGGCGCGGACCCCAAAGCTCCACTAGATCCGCCTATGTTATATTTGTTTTTTTGTTTTGTTATAAAGTCTTTATCACCTGTTTAAAAGATTGTGTTATGTACACACTAGCTAGAATTTTAGATTTACACACTTTAATTGATAAATTTAAAAGGTCTGAATTACATACCTTGAATATTAAACTGTTGCAGAAACAGAATAATTATCTATTTTGTGTAAAGTAATGTATCTTCATTTATCAGTAAAAATTTAAAGGCCGACATTTTGCAACCTTATATTTGTAGTTAGTTTACCTGTATTTTCTGAAATTCAATGATAAAGTTAAAACGAAAGAAAAAGTAGAAAATATTGGAGGATCTAGAGTGGAACACCATTTTTTTTTTTTTGTTCATTGTCTTTTATATTCTTTATATTCTTTATATTTAACACCACATTATGTTCCTTTTTATTTGTTTTTTCCTTTTTCTCTATTTATATTTATGCCAATTATTCTGTATTCTGAATGTTCAAAACCCCATCTATATCCACATATATGGGAAATTGAATGGTACGACAGTCATTTGCTAATGAAAATCGTGTTTACATATTCTTCGATCTCTGTAATGTATTTGGTTCTACTTTGTCAATAGTTTTTTTGTTTTATTTTGAAACGATTTTTTATCCTCAAGTATTGCAGATGGGAAATTATCTTAGGTAGTCACTATTTAAGTAGATACTCTCAAACTTCTGTTTAATGTGCGAAATATACCATTTGAGACTTGGGAAACTTTAATAGTTTGAATAACAATTTAAACGGTAACAATTGATTATATTTTACTTACAAAATAACGTGACAAAATATTTAAATTTTAATTTAAAGAATAAGTGTGACTTACCTTGAAGAAAGATATCATAAGAAAGTAATTTGCTTCGCGCATGGCAGATGTTATCACCCAACCGACGATGTACAATTATGGGTATTCGAACAGAAAACTTAGCTTAAATTAGACATTTACGAAAAAAAGGCAGTTTCGGAAAATATTTGAAATGAATGACTACACCCAAAATGCTCTGCTCTATAGATTTTCTTTCATAAATAGAGTCTGAAATGTATCCATAATAAGTGCACCGTATCAAATTCATATAATTATGAGAACACCAAGACTTATAAACGCGTCGTATACTTTGTTAAGAGACATGCATGATAAATCTAAATTAAAAGACAAATTTAAAAAAATGAATTCTTAAAGCTTACTTTGACAAATTTTAAACTAACTTCGTTTCAACAAGTTTAAATTACATGTTCTAAAATAGATCTAAGAATTGTTTGTATTGTAGTAAATTGAATTCTAAAATACGCTATTCAACATAACTAAGAGCCAATAAATACAATAACTTTGTATTTCATAATTTGGTGCCTTCAATAAATAAAAGTCGTCGTAGAATAGTCTCATTTTCATACCGGTATTCGAAATGACTCGTTTCATTGTTATTACAACAAATATGTCATAATAACTGTGTACGTATAGGAGCTAGGGGCAAAAAGGGGACAAAACTATGCCCCCTCCCATTTTAAGACAAAAATTGAAACTAAAAAATGAAAATGAAAGAGAATGTAACTAACTGCCAAAAGAGGGGGCCCACTACATTTGTGCTTCCGTCTTTCCCTATATAATCAAACACATTTTCCTCACGAAAAGGGTGGCGCGGACCCCAAAGCTCCACTAGATCCGCCTATGTTATATTTGTTTTTTTTGTTTTGTTATAAAGTCTTTATCACCTGTTTAAAAGATTGTGTTATGTACACACTAGCTAGAATTTTAGATTTACACACTTTAATTGATAAATTTAAAAGGTCTGAATTACATACCTTGAATATTAAACTGTTGCAGAAACAGAATAATTATCTATTTTGTGTAAAGTAATGTATCTTCATTTATCAGTAAAAATTTAAAGGCCGACATTTTGCAACCTTATATTTGTAGTTAGTTTACCTGTATTTTCTGAAATTCAATGATAAAGTTAAAACGAAAGAAAAAGTAGAAAATATTGGAGGAACTAGAGTGGAACACCATTTTTTTTTTTTTTGTTCATTGTCTTTTATATTCTTTATATTCTTTATATTTAACACCACATTATGTTCCTTTTTATTTGTTTTTTCCTTTTTCTCTATTTATATTTATGCCAATTATTCTGTATTCTGAATGTACAAAACCCCATCTATATCCACATATATGGGAAATTGAATGGTACGACAGTCATTTGCTAATGAAAATCGTGTTTACATATTCTTCGATCTCTGTAATGTATTTGGTTCTACTTTGTCAATAGTTTTTTTGTTTTATTTTGAAACGATTTTTTATCCTCAAGTATTGCAGACAGGAAATTATCTTAGGTAGTCACTATTTAAGTAGATACTCTCAAACTTCTGTTTAATGTGCGAAATATACCATTTGAGACTTGGGAAACTTTAATAGTTTGAATAACAATTTAAACGGTAACAATTGATTATATTTTACTTACAAAATAACGTGACAAAATATTTAAATTTTAATTTAAAGAATAAGTGTGACTTACCTTGAAGAAAGATATCATAAGAAAGTAATTTGCTTCGCGCATGAAAGATGTTATCACCCAACCGACGATGTACAATTATGGGTATTCGAACAGAAAACTTAGCTTAAATTAGACATTTACGAAAAAAAGGCAGTTTCGGAAAATATTTGAAATGAATGACTACACCCAAAATGCTCTGCTCTATAGATTTTCTTTCATAAATAGAGTCTGAAATGTATCCATAATAAGTGCACCGTATCAAATTCATATAATTATGAGAACACCAAGACTTATAAACGCGTCGTATACTTTGTTAAGAGACATGCATGATAAATCTAAATTAAAAGACAAATTTAAAAAAATGAATTCTTAAAGCTTACTTTGACAAATTTTAAACTAACTTCGTTTCAACAAGTTTAAATTACATGTTCTAAAATAGATCTAAGAATTGTTTGTATTGTAGTAAATTGAATTCTAAAATACGCTATTCAACATAACTAAGAGCCAATAAATACAATAACTTTGTATTTCATAATTTGGTGCCTTCAATAAATAAAAGTCGTCGTAGAATAGTCTCATTTTCATACCGGTATTCGAAATGACTCGTTTCATTGTTATTACAACAAATATGTCATAATAACTGTGTACGTATAGGAGCTAGGGGCAAAAAGGGGACAAAACTATGCCCCCTCCCATTTTAAGACAAAAATTGAAACTAAAAAATGAAAATGAAAGAGAATGTAACTAACTGCCAAAAGAGGGGGCCCACTACATTTGTGCTTCCGTCTTTCCCTATATAATCAAACACATTTTCCTCACGAAAAGGGTGGCGCGGACCCCAAAGCTCCACTAGATCCGCCTATGTTATATTTGTTTTTTTGTTTTGTTATAAAGTCTTTATCACCTGTTTAAAAGATTGTGTTATGTACACACTAGATAGAATTTTAGATTTACACACTTTAATTGATAAATTTAAAAGGTCTGAATTACATACCTTGAATATTAAACTGTTGCAGAAACAGAATAATTATCTATTTTGTGTAAAGTAATGTATCTTCATTTATCAGTAAAAATTTAAAGGCCGACATTTTGCAACCTTATATTTGTAGTTAGTTTACCTGTATTTTCTGAAATTCAATGATAAAGTTAAAACGAAAGAAAAAGTAGAAAATATTGGAGGATCTAGAGTGGAACACCATTTTTTTTTTTTTTTGTTCATTGTCTTTTATATTCTTTATATTCTTTATATTTAACACCACATTATGTTCCTTTTTATTTGTTTTTTCCTTTTTCTCTATTTATATTTATGCCAATTATTCTGTATTCTGAATGTTCAAAACCCCATCTATATCCACATATATGGGAAATTGAATGGTACGACAGTCATTTGCTAATGAAAATCGTGTTTATATATTCTTCGATCTCTGTAATGTATTTGGTTCTACTTTGTCAATAGTTTTTTTTGTTTTATTTTGAAACGATTTTTTATCCTCAAGTATTGCAGACAGGAAATTATCTTAGGTAGTCACTATTTAAGTAGATACTCTCAAACTTCTATTTAATGTGCGAAATATACCATTTGAGACTTGGGAAACTTTAATAGTTTGAATAACAATTTAAACGGTAACAATTGATTATATTTTACTTACAAAATAACGTGACAAAATATTTAAATTTTAATTTAAAGAATAAGTGTGACTTACCTTGAAGAAAGATATCACAAGGAAGTAATTTGCTTCGCGCATGGCAGATGTTATCACCCAACCGACGATGTACAATTATGGGTATTCGAACAGAAAACTTAGCTTAAATTAGACATTTACGAAAAAAAAGGTATTTTCGGAAAATAATTGAAATGAATGACTACACCCAAAATGCTCTGCTGTATAGATTTTCTTTCATAAGTAGAGTCTGAAATATATCCATAATAAGTGCACCGTATCAAATTCATATAATTATGAGAACACCAAGACTTTTAAACGCGTCGCATACTTTGTTTAGAGACATGCATGATAAATCTAAATTAAAAGACAAATTTAAAAAAATGAATTCTTAAAGCTTACTTTGACAAATTTTAAACTAACTTCGTTTCAACAAGTTTAAATTACATGTTCTAAAATAGATCTAAGAATTGTTTGTATTGTAGTAAATTGAATTCTAAAATACGCTATTGAACATAACTAAGAGCCAATAAATACAATAACTTTGTATTTTATAATTTGGTGCCTTCAATAATTAAAAGTCGTCATAGAACAGTCTCATTTTCATACCGGTATTCGAAATGACTCGTTTCATTGCTATTACAACAAAAATGTCATAATAACAGTGTACGTATAGGAGCTAGCAGCAAAAAGGGGACAGAACTATGCCTCCTCCCATTTTAAGACAAAAATTGAAACTAAAAAATGAAAATGAAAGAGAACAATCACTTAATTGTAGATTATTACACTACATAGAAAATAGTTTTTTTTTCTTGTCACTTTCAGAAGTTTGCCTCCCCCCTTTTCCACACACAAACTTTTTTTCAAACTTATCCATTCTTTTAAATTGCCTATTTTTATACGAAGGTATACACAGACAGACGTGCCGCCGGAATAATCTCAGCTATAGCGGAGAGGGCATTAATTTTAACGCTTGTCCGTCTGTACGTCCGTACGTATCCGTGGGAAAATTTACAACTTGGAAGTTTCCGCAATTAACTTTATTTTGCCTCAAACAAATGCTATGAAACTTATATACAATGTTAATTACCACTAAACGGAGATCAAGTTTAAATTTGGCTGGCATCACTTTCACCGTTCAAGCCAATTTATAAATGGAAAAATGTTAAATTTGACGTCTACGCGCTCTAACTTTATTTGCCTCAACATGTTGCAAAATGTTATGAAAGTTACATACAAAGCTTATTACCACTTTAACAATGAGCAAACCCCATACCACATAGAAAATCATATAAAACCCCGATGTCATTATATGAAAAAGAGGACTACTTCAAATGCCATCAGCACCACTAAACCAAAATGTACATATGATACATATGCGGATAATTAGCATGTTCCAGAGAGGTATACAGCCGGTAAAAACATAAATTAAAGCTGGTACTCCAGGAATTTATTCGCATAGGAGTATTTTCACCTAATATGACACAAAGCTTCTGTTTTTTATCTTTATTAAACACAAAATTTTTGTAGCCTGTTGTACTCGTCGTTTAATTGCTATTTTGGAGGGAAATGATAACTTTATTTGGAAATGTTGTTTTTAGTGCAATCTTTTTTATTGTGACATTTTTGTAGTACCAGAAAGTTTTCTTGTGAATTTTTAACTTATAGGGTCTTTGCTAAAACAGAACCAAAATTGAAAGATCAAGTTTTCAGTGTTTACTTAGAAGGTAATATTTTGACACTAGATTTCTCAATGACAGCAATGAAAAAATCCGAAAACCCTGGGTAAAATTGATATCCAGGAACATTGCAAAACATTTTCACCAGTTTCAAAGGCGGTTTTGGGTTAAAGAAATAAAAGAAATGAATTAATAAATACTCATTTAAAAAAAAAGTTGAAATTTTATATAACAGTCAAATATAGTATGACAAAACTATGTAAGCATCCTCTGCAATGAAAGAAAGTTTGTCTTTTCGAACACAATGCGAAATGCTTAAATTCTTACAGCATAAAACTCTCAATGTGTTCCCTGTGTGGATAAAAAAAAAAACCGCTACGATCCTGCCTATTCTCTAATTTTACACCTGACGATATTTGTCATTCACTACACCGAAAAGTGGACGACATTTTTTTTGTGTTCTATAAATGAGGATGGTGCACATATTCTGTATGTGCCTGCCCCAAGTCAGGAGCCTGTAATTCGGTGGTTGTCGTTTTTTGCTATATATCAAATTTGTTTTTTCGTCTGAATTGTTTTACATTTGTCATTTCGGGGCCTTTTATAGCTGACTATGTAATATGGATTTTACTCATTGATGAAGGCCATACGTTGACCTATAGTTGTTTTAATTTCAGAGTCATTTTAGTCTTTTGTGGAGAGTCGTCTCATTGGCAATCATACCACATCTTCTTATTTTAATATTATGAAAGATTCTCAAGTCATGAAAAGAAGAAGGAAAAAAAACCAATCGAACAAGGATTGAAGTGACACTCGACATCTCTCTTTCCCGGAGTAAAAGTGATGACAAGAAATGTTTCACTTGTCTGACATAATGTTGGTACATATCATTCGAAAAGTATTATAATATTTGTCTGTGCACAATTCTATTATTAATCTACGGTATATTTTATCAGATCAATTGATCAGATGAAGGAGGTTATATTAGATATAACCTCCTTGATCAGATTAAGACAATATTTGTTGTGTTTGGATTGCAACTGCAACAAAACAGGATTATCTTTCTTGATTTGCGAGTTTTGAATTCTGAATTCTGAATGATCCTTCTCGGCTTTCGTACCTTATCTAGCTATATTTCATTGTTTCAAAATGAGAAAGAAATTTATTTTGTAAATGGTATACATTTCGATTCACAACTTATTATATAAAATTCTATATATGTAGATATATAAAGAATTGAAACAATTGATTTAGATATATAATAAGTTTAGAAGTTTTTATATGCACTTACCAGTCTTTACGGAAGCTAATTTTTATATATAGGATGTTTTATTTCCTCCTAAACTTACCCGTCTACCCGATTATGAATGCATTTACCGATTGTTAGTATTGTACATGTGAATTCGATGGGTGCATTCCCGGTTTATGTCAGAAAACTATTTTTCAACTTTTACTTAGTCACTGATCAGTCACTTAGTCTACACAGAAGGAAAGGGCTTTAGATAATATTTCTTCACATCCAGCAATGGTATATTATAATAAGTAACCGTCAACGAGACAGCAACCAAAAATCACAAGTTAAACAATAAGTGACTTTAAAAGAACTTCTAAATCTGTGACAAATACCATTGACTTGCGCGAATTGGTAGTCCAACATATTATTATAGTTCAACGCATAATGTCGAAAGTTTCGTATGGTATTCAAGGTATGGTAGATAAAGATTTATATCGTGTTTTGTTCGAGCAATTAGATCGGGATTGGTCGAGATTTACTGCGGATTATCGAGTGAATAAATGATAAAAGACGTATTTTCTTATAATACGTGAAATGGATGCCTGGACTTAATATGCGCAAGGTAAACTGACAACGCCATGGTAAACACAAAAAAGGCAAACATACGAATAATATTGCACAAGATACAACATAGAAAACTAAAGACTAAGCAACAAGAACGCCACCAAAAACTGTGGTGATCGCAGGTGCTCTGGAAGGGTAAGCAGATCCTGCTCCACATGTGACACCCGTCGTGTTGCTCATGTTATTACAAACCAATACAATATCATCAACTATACTTTTTTGTTTTGGTTAAAAACGTTTAAATATGAAATGCCTGTACCAAGTCAGGAACATGACAGTTTTTTTCTATTCGTTTGATATGATTGAGTTAAGATTTTCCCATTTAATAAGGGACTTTCCGTTTTGAATTATCCTCATAGTTCAGTATTTATGTTGTTTTACTTTATTAAGCTAATTTTATATAAATACCTAGCATATGTCAAAAGAAATATATATTTTGATGTTAATATCCTTGAATATATACAGACACTTTGAAGAGGGAATGTTTTGCATAAATTAAGTTTTTATATGTCTATGGTTTTTTTTTGGGCAGTGCCGATTTCTTTAAGTGCGGTCCAGGTTTTGATTGAGTGAATAAACAAAATGTCAATGGCTTAAATTGCTATATGTCAGTGCAATGACTTTTCAAAGCATAGAACTATACATTAAACCAGTTTGATTAAGTGTAGTATTGTATTACGTTACCAATACTTTAAATACATAACATAGTTCATTTATATATATACAACTCGTCTAAACATCAACCCAACAATGTTAGGTCTGTAAACTCTATTTTTAAGAGCCCAGGTGGTCATGTGGTGTAGCGGGACGGCTGCAGTGCAGGCTATTTGGTGTCACGATATCACAGTAGCATGGGTTCGAATCCCGGCGAGGGAAGAACCAAATATTTGCGAAAGCAAATTTACAGACCTAACATTGTTGGGTTGATGTTTAGACGAGTTGTATATACATTATGTACACAGCCATGAATCACCATCATTGATGGCGATCCGATGGATACATCTGTTGTAGGGTTGTCACTGACTCAGACGTACTTATAAATATAATTATTTTCTGTGACTGTATCTTACATTAATTTGTATTCTGCTTGTATATATACTATTGAATTACAGGCTCTTCCCTTATAACAAGCCCATGTGTTTACTTAACATGTTTGAATTGGCTCAAACTCATCAAACGAATGGATAACAGCTCTCCTACTACTTGCTTGGTACAGGCGTTTTCTAATGTAGAAAATGATGGGTTTAACCTGGTTTTATAGCCAGCTAAACCTTTCTGTTGTTTGACAGTCGCATACAATTCATGCAAGCCATAGATTTGTTAAAAATGGTCACATGTCACTGGTCATCGTATCCGAATTTTATCCTGATCGTGATAAAATGAACGAATATAACGACCCAGGCAATTCAAAAATGAAAACAAATCTAAATGAAATTGAATGAATGAATTATGTAGATTTTGATAAGGTAAAGTTTCCCTTTGAAAACTCTGACGACTTTCAGTAATTTATGGCGTTTTTTTTGCACTAATCGCATTGTGACGTCTTTGATTTATAGAGGTCCTGGTTTTATGGTTTCATTTATATGACATAATAAGCGATTCATATAAGTACTAATTTCCTTTCTTAAAAGTCAACACCTTACTAAGTCTGACACCATTTCCTGATTCCAGTAAAATATGGAGGTTTTAAGTTCAAATCGCAGTGTTGATTGAGTATTATGGCTCTATTTCTCATTTCATTCTTATTTTCAAATATCACATTCAACTGTGATTTCATTGGTGGAATCCGTTTCTTGTGACTGATATTGAAGGTGCGAACATTTTGTCTGCTTCATTTGAGTTCTAACATTATTATCTACAACATATTAAAACAACAAATGCTTTTTCATGTTATCATGTAGCAAGACGAAGACTGTTGTTAAATGATGCGGACAACAACTTAAAACAGTGTAGCACAACTGCAGGTGTCAACTAACGCATGTGTTATTCACCTGCATAATTGACGTCGAATAATAATTATGGATATAAACTGTGTATATGATATATTACTTGTACCAAATATTATAATATTCTATTATGCTTCACAATAACACTTGTTTCATTGTATTAACTTGTGGATGGGAAGGGATGGGGGTTATTACGATATTCACTACCCAAAAGGGCCTTACACAGTCGGTCGGCTGGCTACTCAAATGTAATTAAATAATATTAAAAAAGGATGAAAGGTCTTTATAATGGCATATGTATGCTAATTTTATACGTTTAAAAACAAACCAAAGAAAATTTAAGAATATACATGAATGCCTTATTAACAAATAATATATAAAAGTAAAATCTATTGAATTTATAAATTTTGTAACAATTAGAAATTAATTTCAATAGCTATACGTAAATATGAAATTATGAACCTGTTCAAGTGAGACAATACACTCATAGATTCAATACACTTTTTTTCTCGATTTGAGCATACATATAGTACAAAGAATTATTTAGCACGACATTACTGCTCCACCTTCAATAACGATTTTAATTTATCAAAGTAGCAATTACTTGTTGATCTATAGGATATTGACTGCTAACGAATACTAACCCACAGCAAATATATTTGATTTAATTTTTTTTTAAACTTACTCAGAAAAATTAACGAACTACTTGACTTTCAATTAACTGTTTACAAAATTTTGAAATACTAAGGATTGACTACCTCAGGAATAGATTACCTTAGCTGTATTCGGAAAGGTTTGTAGGAATTTGTGGTCCGCAATACGCTTCAACTTTGTACTTGATTGCCTATTTTTTCACCTTATGTTCCAAAGAAGAGATGCACATCTTCCGCAAACACAAAATGTCAATCCTAGTATCTATGCCGAAGGATCCTTTAGCTGGATTTGGCAAAACTTTTAGGAATTTTGGTCCTCAATGCTCTTCAACTTCGTACTTTATTTGGCCTTTTAAACTTTTTTGGATTCGAGCGTCACTGATGAGTCTTTTGTAGACAAAGCGCGTCTGGCGTATATACAAAATTTAGTCCTGGTATCTATGATGAGTTTATTTGTTATTATATTGAAAGTACAAAAATAAACACTAGTTGAAAGTAACCGATATCTAATTCTTTCTAGTTTGAAGCCTATACATACTCTAGATCATCCTAATATCTTTCTCAATATGTATCCCTGAATTTTAAGATCATCATCCTTGTCATCATAAGACGGTACCATTATTTTACTAACATATCTGTACTTTAATTAATGTTTTCTTATACCGACTTTTTTTTTAATGTGGTACCCAACACTATCACTAAAATTAATTTGTCTCGTTTAACTTTCATAAAATTTTGTACTTACTTTGACCTTTTAACAAAAATATAAAACAAAAATTTTGAACCAACCGTTTTGTCAGAAAAAATACACTGGTTATATAGCAGTTTGACAAACACCAATTTTGATTATTGAGAAGCTTAATATTCCCTTTACAACACAACGTAATTAAAACGTTAGCTGACTTTACAGAGTTATCTCCCTGTAGTGTTAGGTACCACCTTAAAGAAATATGGTTTTAAAACAGAAAATTGAAGTGAAAAAATTGAGAGTTATGAAAGCATTAAAATACTAAGTTACTAAGATCGGCCTAACGCTGAATTTCGAAAAATTCTTTCCTTTCAATGTTTGATTCAACATCTAAAATGGTCAAGGAAAATTCTGTATCTCCAAAGTTAAATGTAACTTTCAGTTTTTTGTCTTCACAACATGGGTTGTGAATCGAAAACTCGAACTCCCCAAGTAATGTACATTCTCCAGTGTCTGTATACCTAACATTATCCCTATCCGTGATATACACTTTACACGTGCCGCCGCACTTTCCGTTCGTTGAATAGAATTTTTTAATTGTATGTCCTAACGGCATAGATGTGTTCATCCAAATGAATGGATCAAATATGTTCTTGCATTTTGTCTGTCCGTTCAAAAATACTTTTCTTTTCTGATCATGAATACTCTCATCAAACGGACTTCTCACACTTAAACCATACGTATATCGTGATATTCGTGATGATATAATATCAGACTTATAACCAAATAAAACTGCACCTTTTAGAACGATAATTCCTGAATCGTCTTGTAAAACAATGTTTATGTTTGAAAAAGCAGTTTTCAGGGCATTTTGTACCATCTTACATTCTGCAAAACCACCAACAAGCAGAATACTTGAAACTTTGACAACTGTCCCCTGTTGTAGAACAGACTGTATTAAAGTCACAACATTATCACACGTGGCTTTGAAAAGCGATTTAGCGAATACTGGCTCAATTCTCATTTTGTCTTTGCAGATTTCAATGTTACTTGCCAGGGAGGATGAACTAACAACATTTTTAATATCGTTCCCGGAATCAGACAAACAGAGATCATTAAGAGCTATATATGGAATTGTTAAATTCACTTTTCTCGTTTGGGTGGGTTGAAATGTTCTTTTAACGTTCTCTATACTTCTAATCAGATACAAGTACGATTCTGGACTCTCTGATTTCAGACTGTTTATAAGTGGTTCGCCAAATATGCGAACAAAAAGCTGGATAAATGCATCATCAACTGAGGTCCCACCACAACCGTTCCCGGAGGCTTTTATCACTTCTTTTAAAGTGCCGTTCGGAATTCTTTCATGAACCGTTACATCTATTGTACCACCTAGAAAATAATACGTTAATTATGTAAAATGTATGTCATAAATGTTTATGCCAGCTACAGTTCACACAATAATGGTTGAAAGATTCTTAAGTAAATATTGTTTGGACTGATGTTCCAAGTAATCAATTTTTTCTTTACAAAATCTTTTATAAATCTTGGTATTAAAGATACGTATGGCACAAAACCAGGTTTAACCCATTGTTTTTTCTTAAAATGTCCTGTACCAAGTCAGGAACATGGCCATTGTTTTATTATAGTTCGTTTCGGTGTGTGTTACATTTTAATGTTGTGTTTCTGTTGTGTTGTAGTTCTACTCTTATATTTGATGTGTTTCCCTCAGTTTTAGTTTTAACCCGGATTTGTTTTTTTCTCAATCGATTTATGAATTTCGAACAGCAGTATACTACTGTTGCCTTTATTTATATACAAAAAGATCGGGAGGATTTTGCTATAATATAGTGCAGCTGTGGTTTTTAGCATTTAATTTCTAAAGCAGACAACTCATCTATTGTAAAAAAAAAGAACCCACCAGTTATATTTTTTATTGTATATTATGTTTTCAGTTATATGTTTTGTTTTCTGTTATTAAAGGCTTGTAGACTAGCTTTCGTCCAAAATCTGAAAGGGGTTAAGTCCCCTTTGCTATGCTTAGTTGACTTTAGAAAAACAAAAGTTGCTGCTATTTCGGAGTGTGTGTCTCATTAGTTGAAACACTTTAAAAGGCTTAACTGTGACATCGCAATAACCAACAACATACCACCAAGATCCGCGACAATATATCTTGATCCATTTCCCGTAATTTCTCTGCAACCAGCTGACGGAAATGTTTGACAATATATCGATGCTGCTTCTGGTTCGAGTGCAATTGTTAACATAACTCGTGATATTCCAGCCTGGAAAAGTAAAATTACACTGATTACACAATGACTATTGTCCACGACATTTTAAGCGTTGTCATACAATGGAGCACTCCAACTAATCGCATTTCTATGGTTTCATTCATCTAAATAGGGTTAACATATTTAATAAAGACTGAACATCCAAAATAACACACTTTTTTTCAGAACTCGTGTCGTTCTGATGCTTGTTGAACACTATTGTCTCCTCTACTTTTCATATTTTTTATAAATGACATTGCTGATGATCTACGTATGAATGATAATAGAACTAGTGATTATATATGCCTTAATGGATATTTGATATTTGTGTTGTTATTCGCTGATGATACTGTGCTATTTGGAAGCTCTCCAGTTTCATTTAGATAAATTATTCGTCTACTGTACAAAATGGAAAATTGGGGTTAATAAGGATAAAACAGAAGTTGTAGTTTTTCGTAAAGGATGGCAAAGAGTAAACCATTCATGGCATTATGACAATACGGAACTAAAAGTAGTCGATCACTATGCATACCTTGGAGTTCTTCTACATTACAACGGTGAATTTCAACAAACTCAAAAACGCCTAGCGGGAAAGGGCGCTTGCAGCATTGTTAAACTCATTAAGATCTACTTATATTTCACCAGAACAGCAATGTGCTATGTTTGACAGTCTAGTTATGTCTATTTTAAACTACGCCTCTGAAGTATGGGGTTTTCATCATGCAAAAGAATTCGAAACTGTACATAATAAAATTTGTAGATTTGTTATAATAGTACCCGAAAACACGCCTGTCTGTTATATTATTGGCGATCATGGTCATTTACCTATGTATGTTACTAGGAAACAAAAGTTGTTGAAATACTGGGTTAATATTATAAACAAGAAACCAGATATTGTATATGAAATATATCAAGTTCTAGTTGCTGACGGTAATAATGGTAAAGAAAATTGGGCCACAAATGTTCGTAATTTACTTTTTCAACTTGGATTTAATTATTTATGGTATGCACAAGAGAATGTTAATGTTAACTTTGATATTTGGAATGAACGTCTGTTAGATCAATTTTATCAGAGCTGGCGTGAGTCTGTAGAGAGCTCTGAAAAACTAATATTGTACAAAATGATAAAAACAGATTTTAAGATGGAACAATATATATTGAAAAATATCAAAGTTAAAATGTTGTCTTTATTAAGATTTGGTGTAATACAACTAAATATGGAAACTGGTCGTTACATAAAACAACGAAGGGAGGATAGAATTTGTAAATGTTGTACTTTGCAATGTATAGAGAATGAATATCAGTTCATTATGGTTTGTCCAGCATATAGACAGTATAGACTTAAATACTTCTCAAAATATTATCATACATGGCCAAATATTAACAAACTGTATTCACTACTACAAGTTCAAACAAAAACTGTTATTTACAATTTGATGTGTTTTTTGCGTGAAAGTTGGAAACTCACAACTTTCATATTAACGTAGTTATATATATTCATCTAATTGTCTTTTTCATTAACAAAATGTTCATATTGTTAATTATGTTCTCTGCAGTTTTGTATACCTATGTATTAATATAAATTTCATGTTGCTTACACATGATAATGTTGTTATTTAAATGTGCTATAGCATAATTGTGCTTATTGCAATAAACGTATTTATCTTATCTTATCTTAATAACCGATTTAACAAAATTGGTTAATTAGTGGTGGTGCATAACAGCCTCCTTATAAAGACACTTTCGGTATAAAACCCCGTTTTCTAATTCATTGTTTTACTTTTTTTTAAATTGAATGTTTGTAATATTACAAATTCTATCGCTTCTTTAATTGGATTAAGTTGGAGAGAGATGCAGTCGGCCTGGCCCTCTCATGGATACATATATGATATATGTAAAGACTTTTAACTTGTATCCCTCGATCTCCTGATCATACTCCTAGACATCACCTGTGTGTATGTGTCTTACACACGCGATCTTTCAATTACATTAGTTAATACGTGCTGTACTTTTATTTTAATCTTATAATTAAGACAATAGTGGAAGCACGCATGAAGTTTAACAGCACATTTCCCATAAAAACGTATCAAAATGATTAAAAGCTAAAGTTACATCAATACCACTGTGATTGCAATACCCAACCACATTTTGTACCTGCCTGTCCAAAGTCAAGTGTCTGTAGTTTAGTGATTGTCGTTGCTTCATGCCCGTCATATTTGATTTTCGTGAATTCGTTATTATAGATAAGGTTTTCTCAATCGAATTGTTCCATATTTTCATGTCGGGACATTTTATAGCCGACTATACGATAAGGGATTTTCTCGGTTGCTTATTATTGCTTACATTCACTTCATTTGAACTAAACTATTGGATGGTTATCTCATTGTCGATTAACCACCACTTCTTATTTCATATTTTGGAATAGAAATATGAATGTTTTACCTTTTCGGCACTTTTTCTCATGAACTGTTTGGCTGTGTCTGTCCAAATGGCCGGAACAGTAAGTACCCACTTTGTTTTCCTGTCGTCTAGCTCTATATTCTTTATTTCAACGGTACTTTTAAGGTGATCTTTTAATGCTTTGATTGACAAAGAAAATACATCTATAGCAGGCAGTGGTTGTCCTCTTACATCTTCAAGAACCATACTCATAGTTATATTCTGTAAAATAATTAATATGTAAAAAATATAAAAAGCAGAAAAACGACTGAGGAAAAACATTTTGAATTTGATTATTGGTTTAACCAAACAGTTAACGTTGTGGAATAACCGTTTCACAGATGATATCGGATATGTTACTTACGTCGTAACTACAATCCTCTTCCCTTTCCATGAATGTGACCTAACAGAATTAGACTATTAACCGGGTTTGAAATAACATGAGCAACATGACGGGTGCCACATGTGGAGCAAGATCTGCTAACCCTTCCGGATCACCTGAGATCACTCCCAGTTTTTGGTGGGGTTCGTGTTGTTCAGTCTTCAGTTTTCTACGTTGTTTCTTGTGTACTATTATTATTTGTCTGTAACAGTTTGTCTTTTTCATTTTTAGCCATGGCGTTTTCAGTTTATTTTCGTTTTATAAGTTTGACTGTTCGTCAGGTATCTTCGCCCCTCTTTTAGTGAATGTTTTTATAGAATTCTCGGTGAAAATTGAAGTACGGATATAGATATCATAAATGGATCAAAACTTTTAATAAAATTAACTTAAATATAGAAATTGTTTTAAGGTTGCAGTAAATTGCCATGACATAGCTTTTTTCGATTAATTGGTATTTTTGTTGGATTTTTGGCATACAAATTATGCAATGCTACAATAATATTTTCGTGGAATTGAAACTAGTGTTGTTAATTTTTTTTCTTGCGGTAATTTTTACCTACTAATATTTATTTTAGTTTCAATATAATACACGGCGAAGAATAAAACAATTGGTTTAATCTATGGATTAAAAAAAGTGTCATTCAAGTGAAGACAATCAGGAGCAGACTAGCTGCTGATCCGGTGTTGTTAATAATTTTGCCTTTTAAGATTTCTCTATAATGGGAAAAAATACAAATTGTGTGCCTTCAAAACATATTTCTAACATCTAAAATAACATTAAAACATTAGTCAAATCCTCGTAATGTCATTGTTTTGCCTATTGAGGCCAATTATGTCAACATAAAAAATCTTAGTCATAACTGCAAAGGAAATCATAATTTTAGCCATGGCGTTGTCAGTTTGTTTTAGATTTATGAGTTTGACTGTCCCTTTGGTATCTTTCGTCCCTTTTTTAAGCATAAAAAACATCCCGTATTTACACTTTTATTTCACCTTGTTGTTATGAAGATTCATTTTAAATCTATGAAAGAAGTAGTAATCTTCTGTATCTCCATCCAACACAATGTCTGCATACTGTTCCTCTGCCTCATACCCGAACGCTGATATTTTTCTATCTTTAGAGAGCAACAGACACGTAGGTGTCTTTAGTGATGCAACTTCCGCCGTCCCAGAATTCCAAATCTGATTAGATAAGATTTCTACATCCTTCAGATCAGTTTCTGGTGCACTAACTGAAAATGCATATCCTGAATACGTCGTCCCAAAGTCTATGGCGGCTACGTGGACAGCCATTGTTTATTACATGTAATTTGAAAATCTAAAATGAAAATGTGGAGCATTGAAAAAAGGATCCAAAAGTCATCTTAGTTAATGTATAGGAAAACAAACCGTCAAAAGATTGATATACCTTGTCATTTTATGTTAGTAGCATATCAATATAATTTTTATAATTGAAAGCGTGGAAAAGAATTTGAGATTGTAAATAAACTGTTATTACAGTGATATGTCTCGCCTTTTTGTAATTTTGATTATGCAAATGTTGAAATCAAAATAGCAATACTTTGACATCTTGCACAAGTTATGCAAATATTCAAAGTCAATGAACCATGACTGAGTTATATGACTAAACATTCTCCATTTATATGAGATGTGCCAATGCTAATACAACTGCATACCAAATACCATTGACTTATTATAAGTCGTTTACAAACCTTAATACAAACATTAACGGGTAAACTATGTAAAAGTTTCAAAGTCAATGAACCACGAAGAGGGGGGTGGGGCTATATAATATCCGTGGAAACAATACTTGCAAACGCCAATAAATTTGCATACCAAATGTCATTGACTTAACATTAGCAGTTCATCTTAAACTGATCTAATCACAAACTAATGCATGTAAACTAAGCTCAGTTTCAAAGTCATTAGACTGTGACTGAGGGGCGAGGCCAAATATTCTCCATGGAAATAAGATGTGCCAATGCTTATACAACTGAATACCAATTAACATTGGCCTACCACTAATGATTCCCCTTGAACTGACCTTATCACAAACTAATACATGATAACTTAGAAAAATGTCAGAAAAATGTTCAAAGTCAATAGACCATGACTAAGGGGGTGGAGCCAAATTATCTTCATGGAAATGAGATATGCCAATGCTTATACAACTGAATACCAATCATCATTGGCCTACCACTAATGGTTTCCCTTGAACTGACCTAATCACAAACTAATACATGATAACTTAGAAAAATGTTCAAAAGTCAATAGACCATGACTTAGGGGACAGAGCCAAATTATCTCCATGGAAATGATATATACCAACGCTTATACAACTGCATACCAAATATTATTGACTTCCCACTTGTGGTTCTCTATAAACTGACATAATCACAAACTTATACATGTAAAATAAGCAAAAGTTTCAAAGTCAATAGACCATGACTGAGGGGGCAGGGCCAAATAATATCCATGGAAATGAGATGTGCCAATGCTTATACAACTGCATACCAAATATGATTGACCTACCACTTGTGGTTCACCATAAACTAGACCTAATCACAAACTAATACATTGTTGACGCCGTCGCCGTCGCCGTCGCCGACGTCGGAAACAGCATAACTATGCCTCGCTTTTTGACTCCGTCAAGGCGAGACAAAAAGCAGCAGTCAATTCATAAAAACATGCAATTGTTTTCTATCCATTGCAATATCTATTAACTAATGTACCACAGGCACTTGTTTATTATCCAAGGCATGTATAATATATAACGATAGTAGATCTTGCCATGGATAGAAAAAAGTAAAATCACAAAATTACTGTAAGGAAAATTAAAAACGAAAAGTCCTTAATCAAATGGCAAAATCAAAAGCTCAAACAAACCAAATTTTTTAACGAATGGACAACAATTGTCATATTCCTTACTTGGTACAGGCATTTTCTTATGAAGAAAAAGGTGGATTTAACCTGGGTTTAGCTAAACAGGTTCTCATTTGTCTCATGACAGTCGTATTTATAAAGTATCATTATATTGGCAACTATGTGTGAAATTTGTAAAATTGTCAAAAATAGGGTTACAGTAGTCAACACTGTGTTATAATCATAATCATTTTAAAAACAAACAGATATATAAAAAAAACATTTACTATAACACAAAAACACAAGTATGTATTATACAGAGCACTTCACATGAAAAAAAGAGACACAAACAGGCATATATATGCAAAAACGGAAGACAAGAATGAAAATTTATCATAGAACAATAACACAATGACGGGATGTATTAGTGCAGAGCCACGTCATAAGTATTCAAGAAACAGAGAAAGGCATACAGGAAAAGCATGTTAGCAAAAATGAAAGACAAAAGGAACTTCTCTGCAAATGTAAACAAGAAAAGGTCGGCAGGAAGAAGCGCACAGTTCGTATAAGAAACTCCAGCACACTCAGTCTGATCTTGTGTCTCTATGTAACATGCTTTCACAGGTTGTTCACTTTTCACAAAATATGACGTATGATATCCCAAAGTAATAAATTTGTAGCGTATGCTACCATTTTTATGTTGAAAGGCATTGTGGATTATTTCTTTTAGATGATTTTTCATTTTCACATGAAGAATGGTGGTATACAGGGTTGAAAAGTTAAAAGTTTTGATAGAACTAATGTCAGAAAAAGATCAAGATTTAAAATTTTCAAGAAGTTCTTTACATTTTTAGAATCTCAATCCACATACAGTTTTAATACACAAGTAAACTGTTTCATAGTGTTCCTGGAGACCCTCTTTCGCTGCAGACACAATTTTAGTCAATCTAATGGACACTCTTTACAACGAACATCATTGGCGGATCCAGGGAGGGGGGTCTGGTGGTTGGAACCCCTCTTTTTCTTGGCCGATCGATGCATTTGAATGGGGACATATAGTTGGAACCCCCCCCTTTTTTAAATGGCTGAACATGCAGATGAGCCGGAAATGAACCGTTACAGGCGTTGTTTGTACGGAATTTTGTAAAGCTTAGATACCCAATACAAAGAAGGTAAATTCTCCGATTTGTGGTCCAATGTATAAATGTTCATTGAAGTCATGAAGGACTTATGATTTGCAAAAATCTCATCCTTGACAAATGATATGTTTTTGTATGTGGGATTATCTGAGTCATCATTTATTCCTAATTCTTTTACAAGACACTCGTTAAGAAAACAAGTGCATGTGGTTTCTACTCACTTTTCTTTATTCTTCATATAATTTAGTCATTATTCTCTATTCTGTAAACCCCATCTAGACCCTCTCATGACTAAAGATAAAATTGTGTATCTTATACGGTGAGGAATCCATAACTTTTTATCCGGGGTGGGGTGGGGTGGGGCGAAGGGGTAGTTACTGCCACAAGAGGGGGCCCGCTACAGTCATGTTTCCGTGATTCCCTATATAATCAACCAAATTTTTTCCCACGAAAAAAGGAGGTGGGAGTAGATCCGCCTATGTTATATTTGTTATATTTGTTATAAAAAACACAACTTCTTTACCACATGTACAAATGTTGTGTTATGTACACTCGACAATAGAATTTCAGATTTACACACTTTAATTGATAAATTTAAAAGGCTGAATTACATACCTTGAATATAACCCTGTTGCAGAAACAGAATAATTATCTATATTGTATATAGTAATCTATCGTCATTTATAAGTACAAATTTAAAGGTCGACATTTTGCAACCTAATACTTGTAATTTGTTTACCTGTATTTTCTGAAATTCAATGATCAAGTTAAAACGAAAGAAAAAGTAGAAAATACTGGAGGGTCTATTGTGCTACACCATTTCTGTATTCTTTATTTTTTTTTCTCTGTGCTTTTTTAGTGCATTTTCTTTTATATTATTCTTTGTATTTAAGCACCACATTATGTTCTTTTTTATTTGTTTTCACCTTTTTCTCTATTTATATTTATGCCAATTATTCTGTATTCTGAAACCCCCATCTATATCCAGATACATGGGATAATTTAAAGGAATGACACAGTCATTTGATAATTGAAATCTTGGTTATAATTCTTCGATCTTTCTAAAGTATTTGTTTATACTTTGTCTATAGTTTTCATTTTTTATTTTTTAATGTGGAAAAGGTTTTTTATCCTCAAGTATTGAAGATAGGGAATTATCTTAGTTAGTCACTATTTGAGAAGATACTCTTTGTATGTAGTGCGAAATATATAATTTGAGACTTGTGAAACTTAGTAACAATTTAAACTGTAACAATTGATGTTATTTTACTTACAAAATAACGTGACGAAAATTTAATATTTTATTTAAAGAATAACTGTGACTTACCTTGAAGAAAGATATCATAGGAAGTTATTTGCATTGCGCATGACAGATGTTATCAACCAATAAACGATGTACATTGTATATGGGTATTCGAGCAGAAAATTTAACTAAATTTAGAACTGTTTACCCCAAAAAAGTCATGTTCGGAAAAAAATCGAAATTAATGACTACACATTATATTTGATTATTTCATAGTAAAAAGAAGTTTATTGTTTGTCAATGGTATACACAATTCTATTGACATCTTTAACATGTCAAGAAGTGAACTATAAAGTAACAATTACATACACTTAACAAATGCTACGGAAGTTAATCATTATACTAAGTAAGTGGGTTTTTCCCCCTATCTACACTGTTATTATATCTCCTTTTATAAATGCTTTCTACATTTATTGACGATTGGCAAATGTATATATATTAAATAAAAAAAGTTACGTCGCTTCGTTATAACAAAAGTGATACTACCAAAAAAAAAAAGACTAAAGCGGTGACCATGCATCTCCTGTCACAGTCTGTGGCAGGTATTGTTTTTTTTTTGTCTCGGTGCAATAAATTTTTCCGCAAAATATATTAAAAAAAAAAAAAAAGAAAGATTAAGTAACACGGATTTGAAACATGTCAAAAATTATTTTGATTTGGATGGTCAAGCCTGTTCTTGCTTTAAATTTAGCCTCTAACGGAAGCTAAACAACTTGTAAAAAGGGTACATATATTTGGAGTGTCACGTTCATTTTCAGAAGTAATGGAAAACAATTGTTTGTTTCGAATGAAAATTAGATTGAATGATTAATTGTTGGTTGCTCAATATCCAGTGGCAAATATTTCAGGCATATTCAGGACGAGTTGAAAATAAGAAGAAACATACAAAATAATTTTTGACATCTGTTGGAAGTAAATCTTGCCCTCAATCAGCTATAGAGGAAACGGTTTCATTTATTATTAATAATTTTACAAGAAAGGAAAAAATCAAATGAAAATAAATCAAAAGTTTGTATTTAAGGTAAACATGGGGATTTTAATCTTAAAAAAATTGAACATTCTCTGTGGATGTCGGCTATTCGACCATCACTGACGTATAGATGTTCGGTACTGTTCCTGTCATATCAGAGATGTACTGAATTACTAGGAAGTTTGCATTATAAAGTGGAAAAAATATCCTAAAAAAAAATAATAATAATATCCCTTTATGTGCGCTTCTAACTGAATTAGAATCAATAAATAGATTCATGGATAGACAAAGAATTGCAGACTAAGCTAGATTAAAAATCTAGCCCAATAGTTGACTGTCCAATTATCTTAAAAGATATTATACCTTTTAAATGTAATGAATCAAAATATTAAAACTATTCTACATACTGCAGGCCTTGGCCATTATGCTAACGGAAACATACACGTTAATATCTTTGATAAATGTTACGGCAATGAAACAACCGATTCTCAACCATCCAATATTTTAGGAAAGAGTAGTGTAAACTTTTACCAATCATTTGAGGCTTGTAAACATAAGCAATTTATTACGCAAATGTTGACAACTTCTGCTCAACAAGGCTAACGTTTCCGGTAAGAACGAATTGTGTCTGCCTACAAATTCCAGGCTTCAACGTATGAATCTTTTAACACACAATGGGTGTTAGTTATGTTCCTCAGATACAGCTGAGAATATGTTTCAAGTAATGTTAGATTGTCCTTCCGTCTATCAAAAAAACCAAGTACTGACATCTACCAGCATGTGACATTGATATCTGCTATCCAGAGTTGCCACCCTTGGCACAAATAGTTTACAGTTCATTATAGGTGATCTTTGTTACTTGTATTCTCCAGAATTGGGTCATATATACATTGTACCAGGATTGAAATTTTGTAATAACGTCAGACGCGCGTTTCGTCTACAAAAGACTCATCAGTGACGCACGAATAAAAAAACTTAAAAAGGTTAAATAAAGTATGAAGTTGAAGAGCATTGTGGACCAATAATTCCTAACAATTTTGCCAAATACAGTAAGTTAATCTATTCCTGAGGTAGGAAAGACTACATGTATCTATTCCTGAGGTAGGAAAGACTAATCATTTCAAAAATTCAAACTTTTGTAAACAGTTAATTTATTATTATGACCATATCGATGAAACTTTATGTCAACACATAAGTGCTGACATTTATAAATGAATATTTCATCATGAAAAAGTAAAACCACAAAAGTACTGAATTCCGAGGAAAATTAAAAACAGAAAGTCCCTAAGTAAATTGCAAGATCTAGCTTAGTCTGCAATTCTTTGTCTATCTAATTAATCTATTTCAATTTATTGATTCTCAGCCTAATTTAGTAAGTAGCACATTTAGGGAAATTAAAAGTTAAAACACATCGGACAAATAGATAACAACTGTCATATTCCTGACTGGTTACAGGCATTTTCTTATGTAGAAAATATTATATTGAACCTGTTTTATAGCTAACAAAACCTCTTACTAGTCTTGTATGACAGTCTCGTCAAATTCCATTATATTGACAACGATGTGTGAACAAAACAAACAGACACTAGAGGTAAAAATGTCAAAAATAGGGGTACAGTAGTCAATATTGTGTTATAATTCTAATCACTACAAAAACAAACAAATATGTAACAAAGAAGGCATAAAGACAAAGCACACCAGCAATAAATGAAAGACAAGAATTAAAAATTTTACAATTACAGCAAAATAACAAAACCACGGGATGTATAAGTACAAAGCCACGTCATATGTACAAAAGAAACACAAAAAGTACAGAGTCACGTCATATGTATCAAAGAAACACAAAAAGGCTCATAATAAAATAACAAAAAATGAAAGAAAAGAATACAAAAATTATCTAAGAACAACAACCCGATGAGCGGATGTTTAAGTACAGAGTCACGTCTAATGAATATGACCCAAACAGACTAAAAAGTTAAAGAAATATTAAACATAAAAAAGTGATATTAAAAATTATAACCGTACTATATTTAGATTTCAGTCACATGTCAAGATCAAGGAGTGGCACGTCTTAGCATAGTTTGTACATGTAAAACTTGTAGATAATAGATACACACCTAGTTACATGTATTAGGATTGAAAGGTGAAAGATATTAAATAATAATTCGAATGATTGATTTAAGATACTTAACGCCACCTTCAAACCCATCGGCTATTTTTCGTTGACCAGTTTGTATTGCTGGAGGAAGCCGGGGTATACGGAAAGAAACACCGATCTTCTTCAGAAAAACTGGCAATTCTATTCAATTTTAGAACTAATAACATAAGAGTTTATGATACAGCCAAGATCGCTTAAACACCAATAATCAAACCAAACAAACCGCTTGGCTGGCATGACATACAAATGAGGGAAAATTGTGTTTTCATCTATTGTACTAGCTATCTACGAGCTTCGACAAAAGCTGAACGAAACTGTGCTCTTACTCGTAACTAGAGTTCGATTTCAGGGGAGGCAGGGATTTATGGGACGCCGATTAAGATCACCAAGAGAACCCCCACCCTCCACCGATTTTTTCTTTAGTAAAATGGCTCAAAATGACCCGTTTTCCATCGATTTCCTTACTTTAAGACTCATCAGTATTGCTTGAAAACAATTTGGAAGCAATTTGTATGCAAAAACAAACTGAGATTGCTGTTAGGGATGAGTCAAGACTCCGTATTGAAGGCTTTAAATACATTGCGACTTGGATAAAAAGTAACAATTATCTCATTATACCACATCTTCTTATATTCATATTGTAATTGGTAAATGTTTTCTTGATAAAACGTACAATTTCGGTATCTGATTTTTTTAACTGAAATTTTAATTGGCGGTTAACGCAAGGTGAATCTTCCTGTATTCACTTAAATCCCATCTTTTTGATACTGGTTCTGCTTTAACTTTGTCATTCAGGTGTACATGGAGTAATGCAAAACCACAAAGACGATCTTCTGTCATTGTTGCTCCGCGCCATCTCTTCAAGCTTCGAAGAGCAGAGAAAGATCTCTCACACGAACACGAGCCGACAGTGTCAGAAGTAACTTTAATACCACACGGACATTTGGATACATGTCGGGGTCAGCATAAGAAATTGCGCCAGTAAGCCGCGTTACTAACTGCAAGTTGTCTCTATTACATTTTGCCACCCATCTATCAACTTGTTGTCCAAAATCATTTGGATGTGACAAGTCAGTCAAGAATTCCTGTTTCATTGCAATTACCACTTCGTCTTTTATCTTTCCCAAAAGCGATGGTACAAGGTGGTTTCCATTGAAAGTTGCCTTCAGCTCCTCCGGGAATTTCGAATCCAAATGTGAAATGATATGGTCAATTAACGGTAGACAGTAGTAACACGGTAATGCTCTTCAATGCTTTCGACTGGATCATTTTCTCTGTGCCTTTTCCGTTGCGTACTTCTTGGTTTTGTTGGTACAACCTCATTTTCAGTAGTGATTGATGCGCTCCTCTCGTTAATATCGTGACACTTAACATCCGAATTTCTTGAAATATAATTACAAGATCTCTAGCTTCCTGATGAGCTTTTACTAGATCACAAGCATCAGAATGAAGCAGAATGGACAACGGTCTGATATAGCCTAGGGTGTGTTGTAACATTACTGTAACAAGGATGGAATCAAATTTGAGTAGCACTTCATGATATGAAGAAGCATTGGCTGCGGCCTGACCTTTAGAATTTGACTGTACATTTTCGAGAACATTAGGGAGAGACTTAAAGTGAGCCAAAAGCCAATATAATGTGTCTACCCTAGACTCCCATCTCGTCTCTTATAGTTTCGGCATCATGGTCTGTCTCATTGCTGCTTCAAACAGGACTTCTTCATTGTCATAGAGCAAGTGGAAATCTAAATCTTTATCCCTTGTTTAACCTCTTTCTTTACAAATGGCTTTCCGTTTGCTCATGCCACATATGAACCATATTCTATTTCAAAGTATGGTTAGTGCATTTCTAGCTTCAACAAATTTATTACAAGTGTTCACCATCACCAGATTAAGACGATGTGAATTGCAATGTACGAAATATTTAGCTTCCGGCCATGTATCTTTCTTTTCTCAACTCCAGATATCGCACCAGTCATTTTGGCACAGCCGTCTTAACCCTGTTCCCTCAACTTCGTCAAGTCAAAACCCCATTCCTGTGCAAATCTGCATTACAAAGGGTATTGCATCACTTCTCTCAACTTCTACAAACCCTAAAAAATCTTCAATATCCTGATACCGATCTCTCTCCTTATTGACGTATCTTACACAAATCGATAGTTGTGCCTTTTCCGCCACATCTGTGGTCTCGTCGACCATCGAACTGAAAAATTCAAACTCTCCACTACGATCTCTGATAGCTTCACGAATTTCTAGTTCACATAGATCTCTGAACTTTTGGCGATAAATATTTGTGATGTGTAGTCTACAAATGTAACTTCAGGACATCATCGAAATTTGCCTTACAGTCAATAAAGTGTTGAAAACTACCGTCATCTTTCCCTTCATCTTTAGCCAATTACCACGAAATGCAATGTTCCTATGTCCTAATCTGATAACTACATCGATAATTGACATTAAGCAAGCTCGGTTTTTCTTAGACAAGTGGTGTCTTTCAGATTTTGACTGTTTTATAGTGCGTCTCGTTTGTCTCCTGTGGCCTTTTTTAAATCATTAAAGCCAATTGTTTCAAATTCTGGAAATGCAATACTGAAGGCACAGAATACACTGTCATTTGATGGCGAATAATGTAACCACGGCCGTTTTTCTTCCTATTTAAGGATATACCTTTTGCCCTTATCGTTCACAGGATATACAAACTTATCGTCCTGTACCCATGTATGCTCCAAAATTTGTTTGCGTTCGTCTTCCAAAAGAGTTTTGTCGATGAATTTCAGTGGATCTTCTTTTGTATGGTAAACGGAAAGGAAATGACTGAACTAGATAATGTAGATTGAATGTTCGTAAAGATCAAACACAAAATCATGTCTGAAGTGTTCTTATTAGCTAATTGCATTACCATGTTTGACCAACTAAAATCGTTCAATTTTTCAATCATGTAAAACAACCACCTATAAATTCTTTCATGATAAACTCCACTATCTTTCAAATGAATAGTAAGTTATCAAAGGTACCAGTCTACACAAGACTCATCAGTGTCGCTCATATCAAAAAAGTTTAAAAGCCAAACAAATAAAAAATTGAAGAGCATTGAGGATCCAAAATTTAAAAAAATTGTGCCAAATACGGCTAAGGTAATCTATTCCTGGGATAAGAAAAATCTTCAGTTTTTCGAAAAAATCAAAGTTTTAAAACAGGAAATTCATAAAAATGACCATATAATTATATTCATGTCAACACCGAAGTGCTGACTACTGGGCTGGTGATACCCTCGGGGACGAAACCAGCAGCAGTGGCATCGACCCAGTGGACCAGGTGTAAATAGTTATCAAAAAGGTACCAGGATTACAATTCAATTCAAATTCAAATGCCTTTCGGATGTCCTGTGGTTCGGAGTGCATTCGAGACATCTCAGTATTCTTTGATACATTTACTTTTGCCTTTCAGATGTACTATGGATCGGAGTTCATTCGAGACATCTCAGTATTCATTGATATTTTTACTTTGCCTTTTAAGATGTCCTGTGGATCGGAGTACATTCGTGACATCTCAGTATTCATTGATACTTTTACTTTTGCCTTTCAGATGTCCTGTGGATCAGAGTACATTCGTGACATCTCATTATTCATTGATATTGTGACGGGTACCATTTATCAATTGTACTTATAATAACTACTTTTCTTAAAACTTCAAATGTGTATAATTGTATGCTGTTCAATTCTAAATTTCACTCTACTTATTCAGAGACAAAGATAGAATCAGTGCATTCCCTTTTCAGGATTATTTCTATAATTTTTATTCAGATTCAAATAACTAATAACTGGCAGAATAGGTTATAATGCAGTCATTTTATTATAGAATATTGTATCTACTGTTTACTATGGAATCTGTTATTTACTGTTATGAGACGATCCCCGTATTTATTTACTTTCATTGAACCGAGTGTTGTTTTTACTCGTATGTACATGTTTTGATTGTGTCATGTGAACTTACTTATCTGTACAGTTTCCTCAAGTCATTTCGGTATAGGGAATTACAAGTTTTATGTCAGAACATTTTGTTTAACTACATAACTTGTCAAAATTCGTTTCCTTTCAGCGCCATCTTCAGTTAACGGTAATGAAGCGTTTTCATTGGTCGAACGATTACGGAAGGTCACGAGTATTTTTAGCTTATCGAAAGAAATTTTATTATTATATTCTATTTACGGAACAAACATTTTTGCAAATATAAAGTCGCTTGAGAATGATTTTTGTATATCTATTTAATAAATATAAACATTTCACAACGGCCGAAGTGAGAAATGCCGCCAATGATTTCCATTGGTTTACTATCAATCTTGCAGTTACGCGGTAGAAAATCGCACAGAAACTGCACGAAAACTGCACAAAACTTGCACTATTTTTAAGTACAAGTATAAAACCTAAAAACGCGAGTCTGACGTCATCCTGGCTAAGACGTTACTAAAATAATAAGGAGATATTCTTTTTGAAAGTAAGAATAATAGATTTACTTTACTTTTTGTAAAGTTTTTAACATTTTAAAGTGCACATAATTGTTTAAAAACGATTTACGCAAACATTTTACCAAAATTTCACGGAAAAATTGAGGAATCTAGAAAAATTATGAGAATTTGTCATTGTTTAATAATAATGGTTTAAATTGAATTACAATACATAAACCATAGAATTTACGTATACATATTTTTCTGATGAGAAATTTCGTACGTTAATAATACTTTTTGCCGAATCACTGTCTGAAGTTTTCATGTAATAGAACAATATTTTGTTTCTTTTTACAACAAGATTTGATAAACATAATCGAACAATTTTTGACAAAACTTATATAGAATATTCATGTCACTGGTAACAGGGATTCAGTAAATTTAAAGCAAAGTCTTTTGCACTAGTTAAGGGTTCTAATAGGGTTTTCAGACAATGAGATAAACATAAAAATGCACATTACTAGTGAAGGAAACTAGTACAAATCTTCCATATTTTTGGTTAAAAGACCAAAACAGTTAGTCAATCATTTTGTATAATAATACAAGACATCATTTTTGTAATCAAATATCTATACATGTATAGTCAGTCAAAACTTTATAAAAAGGAACATTGTTAGTAAAATAGATAATTGTACTTCTTGCCAAATTTTGTCATTTTCTTCTGGTCACTTTTGAGACAATCGTTTTTAGCCAAAGGATACTAAAACAATGTCTCAACAAACATTATGGTAATAAAATTATAGTTCTTGATTTTAACTTCACTAAAATTCACTGTTAAGAATAAAGGTCAGGAAAACATGAGACTTACGTTTTTAGTGAAAGGAAGCTAATACAAAGTCTCTACTAAACTCTATCATTAAAAGCTTTCAATAAGTCACATAATTGCCTATAAGTAAACTTTGTAATAACCAAGTTTGGAAATCTAGACTATAGTGTTCGTCTGTGGAAGCAATTACACTGTTTAAGCAAAATTCTAGTTCTTATAACAATACTTATTTTCTTGAATTACGTCCCACTATAATTAGCATTTTCTTGAATTACGTCCCACTATAATTAGCGTGAGGTCAGATGTACTTTTAATACATAAATACCCATTATTTTGTTCTGTGAGGTCAGATGTACTTTGATACATGAGTACATATAATATTTTAGTCCATATCTGCTCTTATTCTCATCAAACGAGAGAACATTATAGCAGTTAGTGTTACAGTAGATATACTCTGTCTGAGTAGTTTTAGTATTTTGATCAACCTTTTAAAAGATACCCTAGGCAATAGTTGTCTGGAAATTCACTTAAAGGTGTACTTATTATTGATAAATTTGCAAGTTGTTTTTCTTATTGGTCTTGAGCTTGACTAAAATTGTGATCTCAAATATATGCCACTGTTATGTTATTGTTATGCTATATATATATACTTTTGTCAGAAATAAAGTATTTGCAACTATAAATATGAATTGTTTGCTGTCAGTATCAAGAACCCCTTCTTTCAGATCGTTTTAAGGGTTTTGTCAGAGGTTTTTGGTTTAATACGTCGGGATTTTATATCCAAAGTTTTCGGTGTATGTGTTTCTGCCCTTTTCGCCATTGACCCGCTACATATTTTCTGGCATCATCGGTGGGATTCATTCATTTATTGAGTGGATCTAGTGATACGTACCCTTTAAGTGGTAGTACGAGCAGTAGCAGTAATGGTGAAAAAAAGAACACATATACCACCAGTAGGTAGTGGAGATGAAAGTGGAAGAGAAATCATTACAGACGACACTGATGATTATCAGACCGGACAGAATGATACTACAGAGACAGAGGCTACTGGCTATACAGATCTGTCCGACTCAGAAATCGAGCAAGCTGAACAGACTATGGTTACAAACACCAGGAATTTACCACAGAGTACACCAAGTACTAGTGGGATACAAAAGAATTTTCAGACTTTAGATTTACGACGAAGTTCCAGGTTATACAACAAGAGACAAAAGAGTAATAAATTACAGAAAGAAAATTTGGTGGAGGAGACACGTCCTTTGTCACCTAATGAACATACCGGCATTTATGGTACACTTAAGAATGCCATACAAGATATGACTACCCAGGTTATTTTTGCGATACAAGCTGCTTTTAGTAGCAATGTTATTGCTCAACCATCCAGTACAAATACTATCAAATCAAATGAAGAACCACAACATAGGAGAAAACCAAGACATGTAAAAAGTTCCTCAACATGTAAGGCAACTAGAAAGTCAAGTATACAGAGTAGTTACTCCAGTGATTCCAGCTCAGAGGAAGATTGCCATGAACCTGTAGATTCTGATTGCAGTGTATCTACCGATAAAATAACACAGTCAAAACAGAAGTCAAGTTCACATAACGTCAAGCTTCCATCTTTTACTGGTCAAGAGAAGTGGGAGGTTTGGTTCAATCGATTCGAAGCAGTTGCAAAACTCAAATCTTGGAATGAGGAAGATAGACTTCAAGAGTTGTTACCCAGGTTACAAGGAGACGCTGGAGACTTCACGTTTGATCAATTGCCAAAGAAGACTATCAGGAACTACAAAAAGTTGGTACAAGAACTGAAAAATAGATTTGGAGTCATAGAGACCACCAGAACATACCGGCTTCAATTTAGTAGAAGGAAACAGTTAAACGGAGAGACACCAGAAAAATTTGCAGCAGAGTTAAAAAGGCTATATGACAAAGCCTACAAAAACAGATATGCAAGTACACGCCAAGAAGATCTACTACAGAGATTTCTCTTGGGACTCATAGATTATAAGGCCCGTATTCATATAGAATTAAACAAAGATCCTGAAACAATAGAAGAAGCAGTGCAAGAAGTCATTACATACGTAGAGATCATGAAAAATCCGAATCAAGCAGAAGAAAATAATAAGAAGGAAGTACGACAAGTGAAAGGAGGACAAAAGAATGAAAACATTACTAGAAAGGATAATGACAAAAAGTCCGACAATTACCAGGGAGGGGAGAAAACGTCTGTTAAAAGCCAGATTGAAGACAAAAATAAAAGTCTAACTATTAAAGAAGGGGATTTGCAATCTTTATTTAACAAGATGTTTGAAGACAAAAAGCAAGAATTACAGCATAAGACATATGGTAGACCAGGAACCAGTCAGACACCATTTCAATCCAATGATGGCCAACATAAGGGTCCAAGACAGAATGGATTATGCTATTACTGTGGACAACCGGGACATTTTGCGAGAAATTGTTTCGCAAATCCAGATAGAGTTGCAGACAGATTTCCTTCAAAAAACAATAACTTTAAACCACAATGGGGACAAAATAACGGTAACCTTGGTCCCAACCCTAATATGGGGTTACCACTAAGGGTGGGCATCTCTGATGACCGGGAGGTGACCCATACAGTTTTAGATGTTAAAGGTCAAAATTTGAATGATGTTAAAGGTCAAAATAGCAATTCAATTTCTGAGAATAAAAGTTTAAGTACAAAAAAGGGGGGTCTAGATAAAATACATATTGATAGTTGTCATGTTTTGAAACCGGTTAGAATAAATGAGGAGGTTAAGCATTCACCCTTGATTAGAGGTGATAGTCCTCCACTGAGTCACAAGAGTGAACAGGAGGTTGAGCATTCACCCTTGCATAGAGGTGATAGTCCTGCTGGCACTTGTACTGCGGAAGTATCGATGAAATCGTCTGAAGGCCTAGATGATGTTCAAAGATTTCCACCAGTTGAAACTCATATTATTGGAAGACAAGTTTTGAGATGTGAAGGAGTATATATCCAAGGAAGTATTGAAGGAATTGATGTTACATTTACTGCTGATACTGGAGCTACACGAACTGTTATTTCGACTAAAACATTCAGAAAAATACTTTCATCAAAAAGACCAAAACTTCAAAAATCTAGTTCTTTGGCTAGTGCTGATGGACAACCATTGAAAGAGTTAGGAAAAGCTGTTTTTAACTTGACACTGGGTGAGTTGGCCTTAGAAAAGGAACTCATAGTTGCTGAAATAGAAGATGAAGCTCTCTTAGGTTTAGATATCCTAATGAAAGGAGATCAAGGCCCAGCTGATATAAAATTAACAGAAGGAGTTATCTTGCTTAATAGTACCACTATCCCATGTATCCAAGTTGGACAGACGGAACCAATAAGAAAAGTTAGATCAGCTGATCATTATGTCATACAGCCAAGAAGTGAGATACTTATTGATGTCTTTGTTGACCGTTTCGACAAAGATTTACACAACTGCCCTCAAGACTACCTAATAGAACCTTGTCCACAATTTGAAGATACCTATCCATTAGTAATGGCCGCCTGTCTTGTTGAAATTGGAGAAGGAGTGACTAATAAGGTCAGACTCATGAATCCTTTTGATCAAGAGGTAAAGCTGAATCAAGATGCAGTTATTGGAATTGCAGAAAAATTAGATACTGATCCAATTACGCTATTTTCACAGGAAGACAGTGAGGAGTCACAGAACTTTAACTCTGTCCGACGAATAAAATTAACAGGTTCCAAACCTGTCACATGGCAGACAAATGAGGGAATAATAAGAAGTCTAGCAAATAAAGGAACAACTGACGGAGGGAAAAGTGGCGTCGTACCAACACATTTACGTTCTTTATATGATGATGCAGCGAACAACCGTCCAGAAGATGAACAGGAGGCTATAGTTAGTCTTTTGCAAAAATATCCGGCAGCATTTTCAGTAAATGATACAGACCTAGGGCTGACACACCTAGTGGAACATACAATTGACACCGACGAAGCCAAGCCAGTTAAACAACCACCACGAAGAGTTCCACTTGCTTTTGCCAATGACGAGAGGAAAGCCATAACACAAATGTTAGATCAAGGGATCATACAAAAGTCAAATTCACCTTGGGGAAGTCCATTACAGCTAGTGGTCAAGAAAAACGGGAAGATTCGCCCGTGCTGTGACTACAGATTTTTGAACGCCCTTACTCGGCTGGACTCATTTCCTATTCCGAGAATACAAGACTGTCTGGATGCCGTAGGTGGCGCCACCTTGATGTCGACCTTCGATTTGACCAGTGGATATCACCAAATTCCCATGAAGAAAGATGATATTTCCAAGACAGCATTTGTAACCAAATATGGTCTGTATAAGTTCAAGACGATGCCATTTGGAGTCTGCAATGGTCCAGCTACCTGTCAACGATGGATGGAACTTGTTCTCCATGGGCTTCAATGGCTAATTTATCTAGACGATATCATTGTATTTAGTAACGGTTTCGAAGAACACATGTCAAGGCTAGATACAGTTTTAAACAGAATTTTGGAATCTGGGTTGAAATTAAAACCAGAGAAATGTGAACTCCTGAAGTCAGAGGTCACTTTTCTAGGTCATGTGGTTTCGGATGAAGGAATTCGTCCAAATCCGGACAATACAGCAAACATTTTATCTTGGCCTGTACCAAAAACCGTCACTGAAGTACGACAACTTTTAGGCATGGGTAGCTACTACAGACGTTTTATTAAGGACTTGTCAGCCATGGTAAAACCCTTAACTGACCTGACCAAGAAATCTAAGTCATTTGAGTGGACAAAGGAATGCCAAATTGCTTTTGAGAAACTAAAACAAGCTTTTACTAGTACAGATATTATGGCTTTTCCCAGAGATGAAGGTGAATAATATTTGGACACAGATGCCTGTGACACAGCTATTGGAGCAGTGTTAAGTCAGATACAGGATGGTACATTGAAAGTTATAGCCTATGGTAGTCGTACCCTTAATAAGGCAGAGCGCAACTACTGTATAACGGACAAAGAGCTTTTAGCAGTACGCTACTTTATTGAATACTACAGGCAGTATCTGCTAGGACGTAAATTCTGTGTACGTACTGATCACCAGGCATTGATATGGCTTTTTAGCATGAAAGAGCCTAAAGGTCGAATAGCTAGATGGTTAGAAATTCTATCCAATTTCGATTTCTCCATTGAATATCGCCCCGGTAGTAAACATGGGAATGCTGATGCTTTGTCTAGATGTTATAATCCAAAAGATTTAGAGTGTGCGGATGTAGACAATTTGGAGTACCTAAAATGTGGTCCCTGTAAGAAGTGTCGAAATCGTGCCATAGAAATGCAGAGTACAAGATTGCTATCGCCAGAAATCCATGAGGAAAATATTGAAGATCCAACTAAAAACAAAGATGGTGGAGAACCTATACAGATTTGTGCAGTAAAAACAAGACAACAGACTTCAGATGATAATATATGGACAACATGGAGTAATGGACACTCAAAAGAAGAATTAGTAAAACTACAGGAAGATGACTCAGATATCGGACCTCTCTTACAGTGGAAGGAAGGTGACACTCGACCTAATTCAAAAGAATTAGAAAAATACAGTGCTGCTACCAGACACTACTGGCACCTATGGGAATCAGTTGTTAAGAAAGATGGTCTGCTGTTTAAGCAGTACAGCCGAAGAGATGGTTCAGGAGATTACAGACAATTTTTAGTTCAAGACAAGATGAAAAAGGAAGTACTAAATAACATGCACAACTCAATTTTGTCAGGACATCTAGGCAAAAACAAAACAAAGGAAAAATTAGCTCAACGGTATTACTGGTACGAGATGAAAGAAGACATACAAATTTGGATAAGCCAATGTGACATCTATGGGGCCAACAAACCTCCTCAAAAATTATTGAGGGCTCCGTTGGGAAAAATGCCTTGCAACTGATCTCCTTGGTCCATTGCCGCTTACTCCCAGGAATAATCGGTACATCTTAACAGTTACGGATTACTTTACTAAATGGGTTGAAGTATTTCCAGTTCCTGACCAAACAGCTACAACATGCGCTAATATTATCTTGAATGATGTAATTTGTCGTTTTGGTTTCCCTTTGGCCATACATTCTGATCAAGGTCGGAATTACGAAAGCGACATTTTCCAAGAATTGTGTAGTATATTAGATATACGCAAGACAAGGACAAGCCCCCGTAATCCAAAGTGCAATGGTCAAGTTGAACGTTTTAACAGAACTTTGGTTTTTATGATAAAATCTTATTTGAGAGGAGAGCAGACAAACTGGGATCTTAATCTTGGATGCCTTGCGAGTGCATATAGAGCTTGTCCACATGATACGACTAGTTTAACTCCCAATGTAATGATGTTAGGCAGAGAAATTCGTTTTCCCTATGAGCTAACTAGAGAAGGAACAGAATTTGTTTCAGAAACTGAATAGGGAACATGGGGAAACCATGCGCTTAAAGTACGAGAGAGATTACAGAAAGCTCATCATGTAGCCAGAAAACATTTGGAAGTTAACCTTAGAAAAAGAAAAGATCACTATGATGTCAAAGCCAACCTTGTCCAATACCAAAAGTTTGACAAAGTGTGGTACCTAAACGAAACAAGGAGAGAAGGAAGTTGTTTCAAGTTACAACCTTTATTTTTGGGTCCATGTCTGATAGTAAACAGATACAATGACCTAAATTATCAAATACAGATAGATGCAAAAGGAACCAAAAAAGTGGTCAACCATAACAAACTAAAGCCATATAAAGGGACTAGCACCCAAAAATGGATTAAACAAGTTGAAAGTCAGAATAAATGATATTAAATGCTATACATGTACATGTACGACATAAGTTATATGTTTATACTTGTATTGATCAAGTATTTTACAAGATTGTTTCTTTTTATGTGTGTACATTTTGTATGTATTCAAAATGTTTCTTTCCAAATGTAAATAAACTGATAAAGTTGTACATAAAATTTAAATGTGATAAGGAATAGTCAAGCTCAAGATTGTACTCAAGTTAATCTTTTAGTTTAATTGAATGTAGGATTAAATGATGTTTTTTTTTGTTAAGGATAGTCTCCCAATAATATAATTTGGGAACATTAGGTACTTAGTTTTTCTTTGAATATAGTTATGTTCACACTGTTTGAATTAGTGTGTTAATACCAGCCTTTGTAAACAAATAAAATAAACGCTAGGATACTCCATCAATTGTCATTTAATAATTTGTTTTCTGTCTTTAAGTTGCCGTCACAAAACGGAAAATGCGTTATCTCTCAGGCCTTAACATAAATAGGGTGTATTAAGGATTTAAGTAAAAATGACAATAAGTGGCAAGATTTAGTACAATTTGTTTTATTTTGTAAAGTCGTGTGGTACCAAATAAAAATAATGCTGTGCTATGCTGAATTTTAACATACAATATAAAAAAAAAAAAAAATTACATTTATAAAATAAATAAATTATCAATGTAGGCAAAACTTCAACCTTAACAGAAGGAACCAAAGTTGGAACCTTATTTGTTTTGGTCTAGTTTTTTATAAAGTGCAATGCCACTGGCAACAAGCTTTATATTTTTATTTTTATTGCAGAATGTCAGACAATTTAAACAACAAGCAAATCAGAAGGTTATATCGCTGCCTCAAATGTATTGACCAAGATGGTTACATTGGTCAAAAACATCGTGTTGAAGGCCACATCTGGAAATTGCATGTGCCATTAGAAGTAGTGCCATATTATTGCACATTATGCCTTTTCCGATGTGGCAAGGAAAGCGAGATGATAAAGCATGGCCAGCACTTCCGACCCCACCAGATACAGAAGGAAGAGATGATCAATAGGGGTCAGTACCAGGGAGACCGAGCATATATCAAAAGGAGTCCCTTACCGTACAGATCCGTAATAGGTTTGGATCTCGAGAAGATGACCCGTGGTGAATCGATGATAAGGACCAGAGGATATACTCCAACATTTGGTCCAACTCCTGTGGTACAGCCAGCTGAGGCAGTATGTCAGGTTGAAGTAGTGCAGGAAGCAGAAGCGGTAGACGTTGTTCAGCAAGCAGAGGTGGTAGATGTAGTGCAGGAAGCAGAAGTGGTGGAGGAAATAGTGGTAGATGTAGTGCAGGAAGCAGAAGTGGTGGAGGAAATAGTGGTAGATGTAGTGCAGGAAGCAGAAGTGGTGGAGGAAATAGTGGTAGATGTAGTGCAGGAAGCAGAAGTGGTGGAGGAAATACCCGAACCAGTGGGTACACCACTCTCCTCCCCTATAAGGATAATTATAGCCCGTGAAAGAGAACTGGAAGAGCTGGAAGAAGAGCAACAGCCACAGCCAGACGAGTTTGTTTTTGATCAGACAACTACTACCATCTCCACAAACACACATCCAGCTGAAGAATGGAACATGGTTATAACAAATAATTCCGAAATAAAATCTTCATCCTCTTCATCCTCATCATCATCTTCAAGCACATGCTCCCGTAAGGTTTTGTTGGAGGAACTATCAAAAAAATTCACAAACTTTACCAGTATTATGACAACTAACATGGAAAACATGCAGAAGGAAATTGTACGACTGATTAGTCAGGTGACCGGACTACGGTCTGTAGTTCGAGGTCAAAACACAAAGAACGGACAAAGGAATGCCTCTCCAGCCCGTCACTACAACAGGAACAGATATTCTCCTTACCGACCAGCCCAAAGAAGGAGTATTACACCCATGCCAAGATATACCAGAAGAACCTGAGCTGTATTTGTGTTATATATTTTTCTTTCTTGTGATTTTGTTTGTACATGAATAATGATTATTGATATAATTAGGTATTTAATTGAATATATTTAGGATAGAGTAAAAATAGATTTTTTTTTTTTTTTTTTAAAACTCAAAAAGTCTGGTAGTAATTGATTTTTTTGTTGGAAATTTATGAAATTCAATTGGAGAAAACTTTACTTGTACATTTAGTACCATTATATCATATTGTTCTTGTGGTTTTCAAATTCTTTTATTTATTGATTATCATAACCAATTTGTAGGAACACAAATTCTAAAAGGGGGGTAATGTGACGGGTACCATTTATCAATTGTACTTATAATAACTACTTTTCTTAAAACTTCAAATGTGTATAATTGTATGCTGTTCAATTCTAAATTTCACTCTACTTATTCAGAGACAAAGATAGAATCAGTGCATTCCCTTTTCAGGATTATTTCTATAATTTTTATTCAGATTCAAATAACTAATAACTGGCAGAATAGGTTATAATGCAGTCATTTTATTATAGAATATTGTATCTACTGTTTACTATGTAATCTGTTATTTACTGTTATGAGACGATCCCCGTATTTATTTACTTTCATTGAACCGAGTGTTGTTTTTACTCGTATGTACATTTTTTTATTGTGTCATGTGAACTTACTTATCTGTACAGTTTCCTCAAGTCATTTCGGTATAGGGAATTACAAGTTTTATGTCAGAACATTTTGTTTAACTACATAACTTGTCAAAATTCGTTGACAGACAAGCACCTGGCTTCCTTTCAGCGCCATCTTCAGTTAACGGTAATGAAGCGTTTTCATTGGTCGAACGATTACGGAAGGTCACGAGTATTTTTAGCTTATCGAAAGAAATTTTATTATTATATTCTATTTACGGAACAAACATTTTTGCAAATATAAAGTCGCTTGAGAATGATTTTTGTATATCTATTTAATAAATATAAACATTTCACAACGGCCGAAGTGAGAAATGCCGCAAATGATTTCCATTGGTTTACTATCAATCTTGCAGTTGCGCGGTAGAAAATCGCACAGAAACTGCACGAAAACTGCACAAAACTTGCACTATTTTTAAGTACAAGTATAAAACCCAAAAACGCGAGTCTGACGTCATTCTGGCTAAGACGTTACTAAAATAATAAGGAGATATTCTTTTTGAAAGTAAGAATAATAGATTTACTTTACTTTTTGTAAAGTTTTTAACATTTTAAAGTGCACATAATTGTTTAAAAACGATTTACGCAAACATTTTACCAAAATTTCACGGAAAACTTGAGGAATCTAGGAAAATTATGAGAATTTGTCATTGTTTAATAATAATGGTTTAAATTGAATTACAATACATAAACCATAGAATTTACGTATACATATTTTTCTGATGAGAAATTTCGTACGTTAGTAATACTTTTTGCCGAATCACTGTCTGAAGTTTTCATGTAATAGAACAATATTTTGTTTCTTTTTACAACAAGATTTGATAAACATAATCGAACAATTTTTGACAAAACTTATATAGAATATTCATGTCACTGGTAACAGGGATTCAGTAAATTTAAAGCAAAGTCTTTTGCACTAGTTAAGGGTTCTAATAGGGTTTTCAGACAATGAGATAAACATAAAAATGCACATTACTAGTGAAGGAAACTAGTACAAATCTTCCATATTTTTGGTTAAAAGACCAAAACAGTTAGTCAATCATTTTGCATAATAATACAAGACATCAGTTTTGTAATCAAATATCTATACATGTATAGTCACTCAAAACTTTATAAAAAGGAACATTGTTAGTAAAATAGATAATTGTACTTCTTGCCAAATTTTGTCATTTTCTTCTGGTCACTTTTGAGACAATCGTTTTTAGCCAAAGGATACTAAAACAATGTCTCAACAAACATTATGGTAATAAAATTATAGTTCTTGATTTTAACTTCACTAAAATTCACTGTTAAGAATAAAGGTCAGGAAAACATGAGACTTACGTTTTTAGTGAAAGGAAGCTAATACAAAGTCTCTACTAAACTCTATCATTAAAAGCTTTCAATAAGTCACATAATTGCCTATAAGTAAACTTTGTAATAACCAAGTTTGGAAATCTAGACTATAGTGTTAGCCTGTGGAAGCAATTACACTGTTTAAGCAAAATTCTAGTTCTTATTACAATACTTATTTTCTTGAATTACGTCCCACTATAATTAGCGTGAGGTCAGATGTACTTTTAATACATAAATACCCTTTATTTTGTACTGTGAGGTCAGATGTACTTTGATACATGAGTTCATATAATATTTTTGTCCATATCTGCTCTTATTCTCATCAAACGAGAGAACATTATAGCAGTTAGTGTTACAGTAGATATACTCTGTATGAGTAGTTTTAGTATTTTGATCAACCTTTTAAAAGATACCCTAGGCAATAGTTGTCTGGAAATTCACTTAAAGGTGTACTTATTATTGATAAATTTGCAAGTTGTTTTTCTTATTGGTCTTGAGCTTGACTAAAATTGTGATCTCAAATATATGCCACTGTTATGTTATTGTTATGCTATATATGTATACTTTTGTCAGAAATAAAGTATTTGCAACTATAAATATGAATTGTTTGCTGTAAGTATCAAGAACCCCTTCTTTCAGATCTTTTTAAGGGTTTTGTCAGAGGTTTTTGGTTTAATACGTCGGGATTTTATATCCAAAGTTTTCGGTGTATGTGTTTCTGCCCTTTTCGCCATTGACCCGCTACAATATTTTTACTTTTGCCTTTCAGATGTCCTGTTAATCGGAGTACATTCGTGAGATCTCAGTATTCATTGATATTTTTACTTTTGCCTTTCAGATGTCCTGTGGGTCGTAGTACATTCGTGACATCTCAGTATTCATTGATATTTTCCCTTTTGCCTTTGATGTCCTGTGGATCGGAGTACATTCGTGACATCTCAGTATTCACTGATATTTTTACTTTGCCTTTCAGATGTCCTGTGGATCGGAGTACATTCGTAACATCTCAGTGTTCATTGATATTTTCGCTTTGCCTTTCAGGTGTCCTGTGGATCGGAGTACATTCGTGACATCTCAGCATTCATTGATATTTTCGCTTTGCCTTTCGTGTGTCCTGTGGATCGGAGTACAATCGTGACATCTCAGTATTCATTGATTTTTTAACTTTTGTTTTTCAGATGTCCTGTGGATAGGAATACATTCGTGACATCGCAGTCAACCCACGAAACCCGATTCCATTTCCAAGATTTTGAGTATGCTGGACATCCTGACTCTATGTTTGTTCATTGTAGCGCTACATTCTGTAAATCTAATGACTATTCGTTTAATAGAAGTGCAGTCAAGAACTTGAATGGCCCTATTGAGATCTCTGACGTCGAAACAAAAATACTATTTACTGACAAAAGAGGTAAGTTTCTGTATTATGAAATTTTTAAGGTGCAATATTAAAACAACAAAATATTTGTGATATAAAACACGTGCCATAAAACGTCGTTCACAGTACAACTATTTTGTTTTCTATTACTTAAAATAGAAACTGGGTGATCGGCTAATCAAGCTAACTTTTTACAGAAAATCGAGACAATTCAACACAAAATTGTCGTAAAAGCATTTTAAAAAAAGATGACTCGCATTGCTTTTTAAAAAGAAAAAAATTTGAACAACCATTAAAATCGCGATAACCTCTTTCTGGGTCACCTTAGTCGAGCACACCTTAGAAAGTGTGTTTATACAGGTGAATTTTGTACTTGTTTTAACTATTTATTTTTTTTAAATGAGGAAATATTGCTTGCACTGTATGCAGTAATCTTAAATTTGTTAAGGAAAGGCTTTGGATTCTTTTTCATCGAATTTCCTTATGTTTAGCATTCAAACAACAAAAGGGTACAGTCAAATAAAGATAATTATCTATTTCTTTTGTCTAAATCCCTTACGTGTAGACATTAAAATTCTTTGTGTTTGATAATATAAACATAGAAACATACTTACTGTTCAGAAGCTACCCTCATTTTAGTAGCTCTGTTTTAGTTTTCCTTCAGTGGTTTATCGTTTCGCATATGACGTTCTGATAATTTTCACATTAAAAACATTAAAAACACAAGCATTACCTGTATGATTTACTTTCAGATTCTACTGCAAAGGAATTTCGCCTAAACAGTGATTCATTAAATGAATATTCGTCGAAATGTAGGCCATTATATGTAGCTGGAGTTATTATTGTTGCTTTATCAAAGATATGTGTCCTTGTTGCTGTATCGATTTATTTCAGAAGGAAGAAGATTCAAAATACATCAAATGTATCAAATACGACAACTCATCATTTAAATCTTTAAGATTACATGTGTTTATGTAAATTTATCTATTCTTCCAAGTTATATTAAATTCACTATATGTTTTTGAAAATTAGCAGCATTCGAAAAATGATAAAATATATAAAATTAAAATACACAATAGTATATCAACGTAATACAATTATCAAATTGATAACTTTTCATAATTACTTATAAAACGTGCTCTTGTATGATTGCCACAATTAAACGAATATCCAACAGAGACTAACTGACTTTGATGTAAGCAGAGAAAGGTCACAAAACGTCATTTATTAATGAGCAAACCTTATATTATGTAGTTTTTAATACCGTTGAATGTTCATTTAGAAAATGATTTTGCCATATCTAGTATAACATAGGTAACGATTACAGTACTAATAACATTGATGGCTTGTTGGTTGCTTAACGTCCAGTGGCAAATATTTCATGCATATTCAGGACGAGAATAAGTTCACAATAAATACAATAGGTAGGTTGTTGTAATAGAGGCTATAAGGGATGATAGTCGGGGAAATTTCGACTGCCACTGGAAAATGAGGGTATATTGGATAGAGACAGAAAGGAGTAGTTCCGGTAAGGACCGATTTTGGCCTCAAATTTCAGGTTCATCTGACGAAAGATTTTGACCACTTTTTAACCACTTAAGTGTCTATTTCATTTAATTCAATTAGTTAATGTGAAAGATTTTAACTGATTTAGTCATTGAAAACGTTCCGATTCAAGCTCAAATATGAAAAATCTACCAAATATGCCGAAAAATGTCACTTTTCAGATGGTTTTTGTCAAAAATGAAAGTGGCCGCATCCGTGTTCATCCTCAACCTTTATATATGTTATGTATTATCATAAAATACAACTTGCATTTCAATATTAAGGATGAACACGAATGCGGCCACTTCCGTTTTACACGAAAACCGTATAAAATTTAACTAAAATGCTAGAATTGTGAAGATTTCAGTAATTTAGCATGACTTAATGGTGCTAGTACCCGATATATGTGCAATGTATTGTCAAAAATAGCCCATATTAATGTAGCAGAAGCATTCTACTGTCCAATAAATAACCAACAGTTTACATTTTAACAATTTTGTAAAACTGCTATATTTTGGGGCCAAAAAGGGGTCTTACTGACCTACTCCTTTTGCCTTACAACAGGCCACCTACGGGCCCTCAAAGTGTTGTTGTAAGGGTTCTTAACATGCAAAGAGCGTGGCACCCTCTTTACAAGAGACATCGGATTTAACGTCCCCATTCTGACCGGACGTGACTGCGAACTTAATACATCCCGCACAGCCAAACGGACGCCCCATTTCGGCAAGCGTTTTACTGCCGGTCGGGAGAAGCCCAAGTGACCATATTTCTATTCCCCAGTCACCCTTGTGGGTGCTACTAATAACATTAAGGATACCAATTTTCCTGCAACATATGCGCATTTCGACATTACATGTCTCTTCAGTGATGCTCGTGGCCAAAATATTGGAAATCCAAAGCTTATATAAAAGATGAAGAGTTATAATCCAAAAGGTCCAAAAAGTATAGCCAAATCCGTGATAATTTGTTTGCTGTTGTTACCCCCTGTACAATGATTTTTTGTCTGTAGAATAATTCTAAATATGCTGCTAGTCTCTATCTACGGTGTGCAATAAATTTTGATTGAATTGTTTTACTGCTTTATTTATTTTTTTTTAACTCGGAAGAACCTTAAGTGTATTGTCAAATTAGATTTCATATAATTTAAGATTTTAATTAATTTGATTTAATGTATTCATTGAATTTGTGTCTGTCGTCTCGTTTTAATTTGGTTGTCGAGTGAAAAGGCTTTTGGGTATTACCTTTATAATTTTGTAAAATTTTTCTTACATTTAACAGTGCAGTAGAAAAAAAGTAAAATACCGAACGCCAAGGAATATTCAAATGTAATGTACCTAATCAAATGGTGAAATCAAAAGCTCAAACACAAATAAAAAATGGATAAAAAATGTCATATTCCTGACTTTTACATTGGGTTAATACTTTGGCTGATTATCAGTCTACCGAATTATACTATTTACCGGGTTTCTAATAACATGAGCAACAAGACGAGTGCTACCTGTGGAGCAGGATCTGCTTACCCTTACGGAGCACATAAGATCACCCCCAGTTTTTGGTGGGGTTCGTGTTGTTCAGTCTTTAGTTTTCTATGGTTGTTTCTTGTGTACTATTATTTGTCTGTTTGTCTATTTTCATTTTTGGCCATGGCGTTGTCAAATTCCTTTCGATTTATGAATTTGACTGTTCCTCTGGTATCTTTCGCCCCACTTTTAACATTAGAGAACATGAAACATATTTCCCATGAGAGAGACAAATGTTGCTTCATAGTACGAAACATTGACATCAAATCATACAGCACTACAAAATCAAATAGTAGAAAAGACAAGACCACACATCGAGAAATCTGACAAATAGGTTTAATAATATCAAGTTTTACAGTAAACGATCAATTGAAGTATTCATTTAATTAAATTTAGTAATCTTGTTTTATTGCCTTTAACTCAATATCATTTTATATTCCAAGTGAAAAAAGGCCTCATTAGCAAAGGAAGTAGAATATGTGCTTTATATCTTTAATAATGTCGCGAGCTATGTATCTAAATTATGCGAATTTAAATCGTTGTGAACTTGTGAATCTTCGATTTTGTTATTATTCAATACATCAAGAAAATTTGAAAATCACCAAATTAAATCGCTGCGAATTGGCATAAAAGGACTCAACGCGTAAACAAGTATCCGCGAAAATAAGTTGGGTTAGTGCAAAGGTTTAGAAACGCTTTTTTTTTAAATAAATTTCAAACTCTGACTCGTCTAAAACAAATTAAAAAGTGTCAACCGCTATTCTTGAACCAGTTCAAGATGACCCTCAGATATGCCCATGTATAATGAACCAAAAGATATTGTCCTGTTATAGCATACTTGATGCAAATGCCTAAACTCCTTATGATTTTGTCATTTGAATTTGACAATTAAAATCAGAGTTATAATCAGATTTAGATTATGGTATTCTTTAAAGGTCTACATTGCAGTGTTCACTTTACCTCTACTTCATTTCGTGGATCAGTAAACAAAGTTTTTTTTCTAATTAGATCTCTTTTTCAGATAAGCAGAATGGCAAGAATATTTGGTTTATATTGAAACGTGAAGTGAATGAAAGCAACCGTACGGCCTTCAACGACAAGAAAAAACCTTTAAACAGACTAAGCCATAAAGGCATTGACAAGAAAAAAGACCCATATCTAACGGACTAATTATTTACAATTTGTTTACGAAAAACAAATTTGACAGACATATACCAACGAGGACCACTGAAACACAGGCTCCTGAATAGGTACAGGCAAAAACAGAATGAAGCAGAGTGTAACATGTTTGTGAGCGGTCAATATTTTCCCTAACCTGGGACAGTGGTGTTACAGCATAACATAAGAACAATCTTTAATTGCTTGAATTCACTTAATTTTAACTTTGGCAATCGTACGACATCTTTTTATTTTTACTTAAAAAGTCAGTTGAACACGACTCAACTCATTAGAATGATACAAAGCAGAAACATATTACAGACAGTGAATTTATACATAACAACAATAAAGACAAAACAGTACCGATGTTAGAGTACTGAGATATTGACAGATTGTTCAAAGCAAATAAAAACTAATAAAACTAATCGTGTATTTAAGACTAAAATATAAATCAGGACACAGCCAACACCCTCTGCAATAAGTTTTGACAGGTTCAGCCAAATCTGCAAACACAGTTTTGGTATCTTTGGAATTAAAAAGTAAAATCACAGAAATAAGAAAAGTTTAAAAGAAAAAAACAAGATTTGTTATGATTGCGAATTAGATCATCAATTTTTAATAATAAGTTAAGTTCACGTTTGTCTATTTCTTTGGTCATGGTCTTAAGATAAAGGACGAAAGTCCACGTACAATTGTTAATGGTTTTGTAGCAAAACTTACCAGTTCAAGTATGAAAGGTATTTATGAAGTATCATATGACTTTAAATAAAATGTTAATGCATTAACAGACAAACTAGACCGCGGAAATAATATGACCTTTATAACAGTATACATACTTCTGCAAAATTCACCTTAAGACATACATCAAGACACGTATTTTGAAATAAATATTATAAAATGATAAACAATGAAGGTGGTAAAACGTATTAAGATGCTTAAATGTTTCAATTCACTAGTTACAGATTATTAAACGAACACCTCTCATATCTATAAGGATGGACACATATTTTAGGTTAAATTTATTATCAAGTTTAGATAATTGACAACTACTAGACTTAGTTCATATGTCAAAAATTATCTATGTCAATTAAAGTTGATTGATATCATATCATTTCGGATCATACTATATCATATAGTTTACCAACACTATCGAACATGGGAGTTTCTGCGTACTTCATGATCTTATTACCTGTCTTATACATGGTAAGTTAAACATGTTATTTGCTTTCGTAAATCTAAGAAGTTAGCTCTCATTCCAAGTTTGATCAAACATAAAGTAATTCCTGTGCCAAATATGGAATACGACAGTAGTTTCACATTTGTTTGAATCGTCTCGGCTTTTGATTTTTTTCATTTTGATGAGAAACATTTTATTTTGAATTTTCTTTGGAAGTCGGTTTATTTTTATTTTACCTTTTAAAGTCCAAATTACCATTTTTGACAAAAGTATTTATATAAATAAACATTCCATATTTCTTAAGATTCAAGTTTAAAAGAAATTTTCTTTCATAGATGCAGATATTTCTGTTGAAGATACGATGCATATAACATATTGTTATCTTAAGATCATTATCAATGGCTTTTATTTTACAGTTTTAGTAAAGTCGTCGAATACTCATTCTTTATGTGGCTGCATCAAGTCAAGTGATTTTCGGGGGTTTCTGGTTTGTTTTTATGAATCCCATTCATTGTTGAAGTAGAAACCACGTTGTTAGGATTCAATATTCATTTCTCATTTCGAAGGTTTATGATAGCATACAAAATATTATGGGATTCGTTTTTTATAGACAACCGCGCGATGGTCAATGTTTTTTTTTACCGTCATCTCAAGTTGGTATATCCATAGTTGTCTCAGTGGCAAGCATATACCATACTTATTATAGGCGAGCGCCGTTTTGAGAAAAAGCCTCTCGTTATGGTTTTTAATGCACCTATCGAACACACAGCTAATTTTGGTATCAATCGAAAGAAAAACTTCTAGAGCATACGATTTGGGTGGTCGTCAAAGTTCCCTATGGTCACGTTTCTTGCAAATCTCGCGAGAACACAGACATGTCGAATTACTCTGGATTATACGGTGATAATTAACATTGCATATATCGGCATTGTTGTAAATATATTATTCGTTTTTATCTAAGATAGCTTTGAAAACATTCTAAAAAGACATGGAATCCAATAAAAAGAAGATTTTATGAAAAATTAGTTGATTCTGAGGCATCTGTAAGACCAACCCTAAAATGTAAAAAAAATACCATATTTTTTTTAAATTGTCAGTGTCAATGACTTATTAAAACTCTTATATGTTTTGTTTTTATAAATTCCATATACCCTGAAAAGATTGCGACACACATCGAAGCTCAATGATGGATAATAAACGTTTGACGACTTTTCTAAAATCTGCATTATTTAACGGTATTCCGGATCTGTATCGTGTTTATCCCAGACGCTAAAAATTTATTTAAATCTGGTATCTAATATGCATAGGTAACACTTGAGTTTCCCAAACACAAGTCGTATTTTAACATATTACTAGATAAATATTCGTATATGTGTTACCAAAAGACCACTTTAACCATTACTAATGATATTAGCATGTGATATGTAAGCAGCAGACTGCATTTTGTATAATAGTATATTCTTGAATATTATCATAATTTCTCATCATTGATGAGTGTCAAAGTCCTGTGAAATGTGCGCCACTTCCAATGAAGCGCTGCTGCATGTCCATAATTAGCAATGCTGTATAATATGTCAAAATATCACGCAAGAGACTCTCAGTATGACAACTAATAGAGGTTTCACAACCTTAATGAATGCTGTTAGCTTAAGACAAAGACATGATGATGTGTAAAGGTTGTTAGAGGCATTGTTGGTTTAACAAAGAGGGAGGCTTCATCGATAAGATGGAATCTTACAAGGCATGTGCTTAGTCAGATAACATCGGCAATGAAAGCACGTGCGTGTCTTGTCCAGGTTGGTGACCAATGTCACGATGAAGCAAAACCAGCTGCAATGAAAAGGGATAAAACATATGTAGACGATCTAACTGTTTATATAACAGAAAATATGACAAATCCATTTGACGTTGATAATCTCTCCCGTCAGCATATGAACATTTCAACTGGTCTCCATGCAAGTCACGACATTGAAGATTCACTGTTAAAATCAGTTGAAACTTGAAAAACATAAACGTCAAAAAGGAAGATATTTGTTGAGTCATCACTATCAACAGACAAAGATCAGGACTGAAAACATTTTAGGATATGGACCCCAAAGTTCAACTAAAATGCAAATCTGGGCAAGTTGTAAAAGGTCATTTGATTCCCGAGCTTGTGTTTACCCGTGCACTATCTCTAACTAAATGTAGAGATGACGTATCTAATTTGTCCCATTCCCACTGCATAATTTTATGACGATGGAATTATGAGGAAGACAAATAAGTCTTATTTTCCCATGAATTTGAAAATTAAGGTAGGATCAGTCCCTAACATTCCTCCAATCGATCACAGTGCTACCGTACCAATAAGAAATGGCATGTTTTCAGTCATTTGATGTTAAAAGGATGTCCACAATTGGGGACTTGGCCAAATCTTACATTATGCAGGCACTAATTTTTAGCCATGGCGTTGTCAGTTTATTTTTGATTTATGAGTTTGACTGTCCCTTTTGGTATCTTTCGTCCATCTTTTACAATCATGCTTCCAATTCACAGACAAGGTTGTTGATGTCTTCGATCGCTATGACACTAGTACTGAACATTCCATAAAATCAGCAGAGCGACACAGACGATCGGCAACAACTACGAAAAAGTTTCATATCGCTGAAGGCCGAACTGTTCCAGACTGGAAAAAATGTCTATCAAGCAACAAAAACAAGCAAGCTCTGATAACTTTCCTTTGAGATTATCTAAGCAGCAATTTGTTTGATATGTTCCAGGATGAAAACAAATGTTTAGTTCTTGACGGCGCATTTTCCAATTCAGAATAGAGCAACAACACTCAATGAGAGCATGTAATCGATCTCCAGATCTGTCTTGTTCGTACGAAGACACAGACACAAGAATTCAAAGAACATATTTTGCGGTCATTTCAACAAACGACAATTTGGATGTCCTCACATCTCGATCACCCAAATTCTTTGTCTCCTTATATGAATACGGATGGAAAAGAGTTCACATGGCCCAGATCCATTCTACTTTTTAGGCATGATGACGTCCTATTTCCTGCAAGATTTAGTATGTTCTTGCAAGAGGGAATAAATACGTAGCAAGAAATGTATTTGCAGAGAGCAGCAAATGTCTTGCACAGAGCTTTGTCCATGTCAGGGCAGTGATATTTGCCAAAATATTCTAAAGAGAACATCAACCTCTAAAAAAGATCAAATGAATGACGATGATGAAGATGAAAACGATACCAGTGACTAGTAGCGAAAGAGCATTTGAGCAATGGGGCAACATAAGGTTCAAGTTGCCTCACTGTTATTCAATGTAAATATGTATATTATTATTAATTTTGTGTTTTGTAATAACTCTACCAAATGGTTGTGTACTTAAGTTCCGTATGCGATGATAGTGGTAGTTAAGACAAAACCCAAAAAGAAACAACACCTTGTAAGTGATCTAAACAAAACAAAAAACAACAAAAAAACAACACCTTGCTAGTGATCTTCGGCCTTGACGTGGTTGGCAAGCTTAAGACAATTAAATCATATTGTATTTATAACTGTCGAACTAACAGGGGACCAAAATAACCATTATTTTTAACTGTGCTGTGCACATGGTAAATATGCGCTTTAAAGCAGTTTTAAGATATGTATTAATATAGTTTTATCAATATTTTGTCGGTATAAAAAACAAGCTAGGCGATACATTAGAACGTGAAAAACTAGATATATATGTTACTAATATAAAACCAATAAAATTTGTGTGTGTTTAGATGCAAAATTAAATATTATCGAGAGTTTTGCGTCAATATCCGTAAAAATTATGATTTTCACAAAAATACGAGATTTTTTCATTTTAAACACTTTTTAAAATTTTTTTATTTCAGAAACAAAAATTAGATAGACTATAGTTTGTCAAATGATATATTTCATATTATATTGCAGATGAATTTGTTCTTAAACTGCATTTTTCGAATAATATCGTCAAATTATGACTTATATTTGTTCCCCCTTTTTTGCCGTTTTTTGAAAAATGTGACCATTTCCCAGTTTGACGACCAGGCAATTCTGAATGTACGATAAAAGACCTTTCAAATGATATATCATATTGCCGTGTGTTAGGTAGGTGCATTAAAAACCTCCGAATCCTTGTTTTGGCACTCGCCTAGGCGAGCGCCGTTTTGAGAAAAAGCCTCTCGTTATGGTTTTTAATGCACCTATCGAACACACAGCTAATTTTGGTATCAATCGAAAGAAAAACTTCTAGAGCATACGATTTGGGTGGTCGTCAAAGTTCCCTATGGTCACGTTTCTTGCAAATCTCGCGAGAACACAGACATGTCGAATTACTCTGGATTATACGGTGATAATTAACATTGCATATATCGGCATTGTTGTAAATATATTATTCGTTTTTATCTAAGATAGCTTTGAAAACATTCTAAAAAGACATGGAATCCAATAAAAAGAAGATTTTATGAAAAATTAGTTGATTCTGAGGCATCTGTAAGACCAACCCTAAAATGTAAAAAAAATACCATATTTTTTTTAAATTGTCAGTGTCAATGACTTATTAAAACTCTTATATGTTTTGTTTTTATAAATTCCATATACCCTGAAAAGATTGCGACACACATCGAAGCTCAATGATGGATAATAAACGTTTGACGACTTTTCTAAAATCTGCATTATTTAACGGTATTCCGGATCTGTATCGTGTTTATCCCAGACGCTAAAAATTTATTTAAATCTGGTATCTAATATGCATAGGTAACACTTGAGTTTCCCAAACACAAGTCGTATTTTAACATATTACTAGATAAATATTCGTATATGTGTTACCAAAAGACCACTTTAACCATTACTAATGATATTAGCATGTGATATGTAAGCAGCAGACTGCATTTTGTATAATAGTATATTCTTGAATATTATCATAATTTCTCATCATTGATGAGTGTCAAAGTCCTGTGAAATGTGCGCCACTTCCAATGAAGCGCTGCTGCATGTCCATAATTAGCAATGCTGTATAATATGTCAAAATATCACGCAAGAGACTCTCAGTATGACAACTAATAGAGGTTTCACAACCTTAATGAATGCTGTTAGCTTAAGACAAAGACATGATGATGTGTAAAGGTTGTTAGAGGCATTGTTGGTTTAACAAAGAGGGAGGCTTCATCGATAAGATGGAATCTTACAAGGCATGTGCTTAGTCAGATAACATCGGCAATGAAAGCACGTGCGTGTCTTGTCCAGGTTGGTGACCAATGTCACGATGAAGCAAAACCAGCTGCAATGAAAAGGGATAAAACATATGTAGACGATCTAACTGTTTATATAACAGAAAATATGACAAATCCATTTGACGTTGATAATCTCTCCCGTCAGCATATGAACATTTCAACTGGTCTCCATGCAAGTCACGACATTGAAGATTCACTGTTAAAATCAGTTGAAACTTGAAAAACATAAACGTCAAAAAGGAAGATATTTGTTGAGTCATCACTATCAACAGACAAAGATCAGGACTGAAAACATTTTAGGATATGGACCCCAAAGTTCAACTAAAATGCAAATCTGGGCAAGTTGTAAAAGGTCATTTGATTCCCGAGCTTGTGTTTACCCGTGCACTATCTCTAACTAAATGTAGAGATGACGTATCTAATTTGTCCCATTCCCACTGCATAATTTTATGACGATGGAATTATGAGGAAGACAAATAAGTCTTATTTTCCCATGAATTTGAAAATTAAGGTAGGATCAGTCCCTAACATTCCTCCAATCGATCACAGTGCTACCGTACCAATAAGAAATGGCATGTTTTCAGTCATTTGATGTTAAAAGGATGTCCACAATTGGGGACTTGGCCAAATCTTACATTATGCAGGCACTAATTTTTAGCCATGGCGTTGTCAGTTTATTTTTGATTTATGAGTTTGACTGTCCCTTTTGGTATCTTTCGTCCATCTTTTACAATCATGCTTCCAATTCACAGACAAGGTTGTTGATGTCTTCGATCGCTATGACACTAGTACTGAACATTCCATAAAATCAGCAGAGCGACACAGACGATCGGCAACAACTACGAAAAAGTTTCATATCGCTGAAGGCCGAACTGTTCCAGACTGGAAAAAATGTCTATCAAGCAACAAAAACAAGCAAGCTCTGATAACTTTCCTTTGAGATTATCTAAGCAGCAATTTGTTTGATATGTTCCAGGATGAAAACAAATGTTTAGTTCTTGACGGCGCATTTTCCAATTCAGAATAGAGCAACAACACTCAATGAGAGCATGTAATCGATCTCCAGATCTGTCTTGTTCGTACGAAGACACAGACACAAGAATTCAAAGAACATATTTTGCGGTCATTTCAACAAACGACAATTTGGATGTCCTCACATCTCGATCACCCAAATTCTTTGTCTCCTTATATGAATACGGATGGAAAAGAGTTCACATGGCCCAGATCCATTCTACTTTTTAGGCATGATGACGTCCTATTTCCTGCAAGATTTAGTATGTTCTTGCAAGAGGGAATAAATACGTAGCAAGAAATGTATTTGCAGAGAGCAGCAAATGTCTTGCACAGAGCTTTGTCCATGTCAGGGCAGTGATATTTGCCAAAATATTCTAAAGAGAACATCAACCTCTAAAAAAGATCAAATGAATGACGATGATGAAGATGAAAACGATACCAGTGACTAGTAGCGAAAGAGCATTTGAGCAATGGGGCAACATAAGGTTCAAGTTGCCTCACTGTTATTCAATGTAAATATGTATATTATTATTAATTTTGTGTTTTGTAATAACTCTACCAAATGGTTGTGTACTTAAGTTCCGTATGCGATGATAGTGGTAGTTAAGACAAAACCCAAAAAGAAACAACACCTTGTAAGTGATCTAAACAAAACAAAAAACAACAAAAAAACAACACCTTGCTAGTGATCTTCGGCCTTGACGTGGTTGGCAAGCTTAAGACAATTAAATCATATTGTATTTATAACTGTCGAACTAACAGGGGACCAAAATAACCATTATTTTTAACTGTGCTGTGCACATGGTAAATATGCGCTTTAAAGCAGTTTTAAGATATGTATTAATATAGTTTTATCAATATTTTGTCGGTATAAAAAACAAGCTAGGCGATACATTAGAACGTGAAAAACTAGATATATATGTTACTAATATAAAACCAATAAAATTTGTGTGTGTTTAGATGCAAAATTAAATATTATCGAGAGTTTTGCGTCAATATCCGTAAAAATTATGATTTTCACAAAAATACGAGATTTTTTCATTTTAAACACTTTTTAAAATTTTTTTATTTCAGAAACAAAAATTAGATAGACTATAGTTTGTCAAATGATATATTTCATATTATATTGCAGATGAATTTGTTCTTAAACTGCATTTTTCGAATAATATCGTCAAATTATGACTTATATTTGTTCCCCCTTTTTTGCCGTTTTTTGAAAAATGTGACCATTTCCCAGTTTGACGACCAGGCAATTCTGAATGTACGATAAAAGACCTTTCAAATGATATATCATATTGCCGTGTGTTAGGTAGGTGCATTAAAAACCTCCGAATCCTTGTTTTGGCACTCGCCTATTATATATGGATTATAAAGTAAGTATATTCAAGTTAGCTTAGGCATTTCAACAGAAGAAATACCATAATTGCGTTGACCTATATCTGGGAACAGTATATCTAACGGGAAATGAATATGATACGCTTTTCAGTATACAATTGATAAAATCTCGGATGCTCTGAGAATTCCCGAGATTTATGGATTTTGATAGCGTCTGACTGAAATTTAGTAGGAACTGCTCATTAAATAAACCACATAACTCTAATCGGAAATAAATACAAGTTTAATCATTTAGTATATGTATTTTGTCATATAAAATTACTAAAAACAGTTTGATTTATTTAATGTGAAGTGCTTTAAAATAGTTTCGGAATTTGTAAATCATCGCGGCAATGGCCGCCATTTTTTTTATTACCTTGTTTGTATTTTACACAAATTTGTGATGAAATGCTTGCGATTTTATCAAATTTGAAGTGGCAGAATACAAGTTTGATACATCTGCAATACGATAGATTGAATTAAATTTTATTGATTTTATTAGAAACTATAAGGATAACAGTAAGCCGTTTTAAACACATGTTCGTCTTCGTATTGCATCATTATTAACTCTGGCCCTGACGATAAAATCGACTTCAATCAGGTAGTGTCAAGACCCGTTAATATATATGTTCCTGCCTATACACAATTTATGATGACATGATTTCTTATCAGCCAATTTGAGAGTGAGAAAGAAATATAATTACCAATCTCCCTCTAAGAATAAGAAATATATGAATTATAGGTTGCATTTCTCTCAAAATGGATAATGCATTTTCCCAAAGGAACTCTCTTTACTTTTAAAACTGTACCCCTTTATTATGAAGTTTTGAAAAAATCATATCCTAGAATGGACAGTTCCTATGCAATACTATTTTTTTCAAAGGTCAAGAAATAGGGCTGTGCGGCATATTTTCAACTTTTATATTTGCCCCGAATTTCTAAGAGTTTAAAATATCACTTAATTTCCTCACTACCCCTATCTCAACTGTAGGGTTGCCACAGATTTCAATTTAAGCAATATTCACATGTATATTTACTGGTAACATTCCCAAGTTATTTCTTTATGAGATGCAACCTACAGATCAGAACTGGGAATCAGTATTTAAACAAAATTAATTATATATGAATATTCTAAATCTCCCCAAAAGAGTCCTGGTTTAAGGAACAGCTGAATTTACAAAGTGCAACCTAAAGTTATTCTGAACTCTCTACCATTTGAAAAAAAATGAGGCAGAAGTTCGTAACCTTTTTGTCGGTTTTTGTTTTTGTCATGTTTGTCTGCCTCTATTTCAAGTTCTTTCGAAAATGTCTTGATCATTTTAATTTGTGGTTCCCCTGAACAAACAAAATCTACAAAAATGTGTATCTAACGAACATTAACGACTTCACAGTATCATTTGAGCTGCGTCGGATAGAAATCGACATTATGCAAGAGTACAAGTACATGTACATGTATAAGAATTTGATTGAATGAGGACTTATCAATAATGAAAGAAAAGTATTTTATGAGTTTTGTTCAGTTTTTACAATTACAAACTTTTCGGAGAGATTTTTTTCAACATGAAATAGGTTACCAGATGTACAGGTATTTATTTCCAGAAGATCGATTTTTATTTGACACAGCTCATTTTTGTTATCTTTTGGATTCTTAATATAGCATTAGGGTGTTTTCCTTTTACAACTGATGTTCTTAAACCCATTGGCGATTGCTAAATAAATTGATCACAAAATGTAACAAAATGGATCTTAATATTGATTTAATATTAAACAGAAAACAATAAACTTGTGGCAAAGATGTTGTACCACAAACATGTGGTGCAAAATTAGTACACCGTATCCGAATTTTGACAATTAATGTCATGCTTATATTTATATATAAAAATTCAAAACGGACACTTCAACCAACCTGTATTTTATGGAATTCATTTTAAGCAAAGATTTTCTTGTTATATACTTGGTTCAATATTGTCGATGCGTATCGTATGAGTTTCAAATCGATATATCATAGGAGTAAAAAAAAATCCACATTTCCTTGGTCTTGCAAATATTTTTATATATGGATAAAACAACGTTGGATTCCACTAATAAAACAATAATCAAAGTAAATAAAAAGGCTTTCTTTTAAAAACCATCATTAATTTGTTCAGCAAGTCATGGTAAAGAATCTCATTTCTAATTAAACCAATTAAGCATATATTTTTCTTTTTGTAGTTTAACGTTGCTTCAAAGAAGATAAATGAGGAACAAATATAATTTACAGATATAGACAATACCAAATATCAGCATTATTTTTTTCAAAATGGTCACAAATCCGTAAATTTGCAATTACTTTAATGAAAAATGTGCAAAAAAATCATGAAAATACCCATTATACTTCGGTTTTGTACATTTCATGAGCATAAGGTTATATAATATAGTCAACTACGAACTTATAACCCCTTCTAAGTATATAACTTAGCATGAATTTTAAGAAAATCAACCAAAAAGGAACAAAAAGATTCACTTTTGCGGAGTTATCTCTCTTTCTAATGTAAATTTCCATAAGAAATTAAAAATACTGATTTGGAGTTTTCCTCAAGTTAGATTTTATAGGACTTTTTTCGGTGTATGTTTGGCACTCTATGCTATAGATTAGAACTTATATATTTTCTTTTGCAATTAGTTCGAGGTCCAAACTTAATTTGAATGGACTAATAATGGCTATGTTAGATATGAATCATGCAAATCGGGAATTAATATTATTGATACACTGTTTTTGCTAAGCGACTTCACTACAATATATATATCATTTACATTTTTTATTTCTAAAAATGTATAAAGATAAGTTAATGGAATAATTAGATAACATCATTTTGAAGAGAACAATAAAAAGTTTTCTCTGTTTTAAAACAATAGTGCACATTTTCGGACTATCTTTATTAGTTATTCCACAAGGACGCGGTGTGTCAGTGTAAGATTACCCCGATGGCATGAGGCCAGAGGGTGATCTAACATTGACACACCAAGTACGAGTGGGATAACTATTTTACATCTCAGCTGTTTTAGATTAGACGAAAAACCATTTACAATTCATAAAATTAAGTTTAGAACGCCATACAACTATTATAATATACTTCATATATTACTATATGATGTATACTCTTTATAACTCCCGAACAAGATGAGTAGATATCAAACAATGACATTTCGACCCACTTGGCAATCAGCCCACACTATATCGCCACTTTATAAAAAAAATAGTCCACTCTTTTTTACCGACTCGCCCCACTTTTGAAAAAGTGTAAAATTAAATTGAACAATCAGTCTGACAACTCACTTATTCACGAAAAAGGTTAAAATCCCACTCAATAAAGGTCTGCCAACTCGCTGCACTTCCTTTACGTATAATAGATTACTGTGAGTTCGTATCCAGTCGTCCTGGTGTAGTGGCTTGATATGCTAAAGGTCTTGAGTTCGAATGTCAGCATATACACTGGATTTTTTCTACATGAATTTTGATAGATAGTCTTTTCTGTATAATTAATTATAAGTTTTAAAGTGGATTTGACATTCCCGCCAAACTGTTACAGAACAAAGAAAAGCATGCCTCACAATGCAACTCAAACTGGGGTGATCTTGTAGGGGTGATCCGGCTCAGATCACCACTGTTAGAACAAAGGAGCTGGGATGTAATGATAGTACGAATACAGAATTCCGGTTAACATGTCAATACCTTGTATGAACACCTCTTGTATATATCACCGCCTGACACCTCCGTCGCTCTGAATCAATATGACGTCGAATAAAATCTTGAGGAATATTCCCTGAAAAGTGCTGTTCAGGGCTGAGCGAGCGTTTTAAGTGGATTTTGGCTATTTCTGACACGTCGTCTAAGTTTGTTTCAAAGATGTTCAATTGGCGATAAATCTGGAGACATTGCTGCCAATGGCAACATACAAATATCGTAATTCTTCGAAAAAATCATCGAAATGTGTAGCACATGACAACGGGCGTTGTCCTGCTGAAAAACGTGATAAATATGATGTCATTAGAGAAACAGGATATCAATTGTAGCCAGAATTTCGTCCATATACCTTGTTCCGTTTAGGTTAACACCAATGATTTTTATCTCAAACCTATGCTCCTCAGATATCGTAAAAGGTAAATCCCGGCCATCGGGCTTTATTTTTTAAGCATAGGTGACCCAGTGGTCTAGCGTGTCGGAAACAGTGCAAGGCGATTTGATGTCACGATATCTCAGTAGCATCGAATCCAAGCGAGAAAAGGACAAAACATTTGGAAAGCAAATTTACAGATCTAACATTGATGGGGTGATGTTCTGACAAATTGTATTTACAGAATGTATTGTAAGCAATTTATCACCACCATAACTATTTTTATTTGGCATACCTTTGCTATCTTTGGGTCGTGTTTGGAAATTTTAAACTTTAACCAGCGTCTGTGATGTACGCTTTATTGAATAAACTTTCAAGATTTTGATAGTGTCTCAATTTGAAAATATTGACATGATTCATATGACATCGTGCTATTACGAAGGATATCTGTTATCCGAAATATTTAATATTGGTTAATTTTATAGTTATTTAATGGTGATGTTGTACCCTTTTTGACTTGTTATATATTATATTTTGTAGTGTACAGAATCATATTACATGATCAATCGCCCTGTAAGATTAATCGTTGACTATTTTTTAGTCATTTGATATATATATATATATAATATACACATTTTTATTTGAACCTCTTTTAAAATTGTTTCAAAACTTGCTATTCAGATGACTCAATCAAGCACGGTTACAGGTGCATATCTTACCATTCAAATAGTAAGGTATGATACTGATTGGCCAAAATGCGGCTTTTTTGATGGATTATGTGACCCACGCATTCAAATATGCGTCAGGGGGTAAGTGATTATCTATTAAGATACCAGCCTCAAATCCTTATGAAAACCTATTGATAATGGAATTCATCAGTGTTCATTTAATGAGGACTAGCCCGGGGATATAAGTTAGGCTGTCTGATATGTTGGAATTATTTGGTATGAAATATACAAAAATATACAATAAAAAAAATAGCTTCTCAAAACATAGGTGACTAAATATTGTTGAACTCAATATTCATGAGATAAATATTCATCAAACTAAATATAGACTAAACTAAAATGTGTCAAAAATTAAAAAAACACACCAAAGAGTAGATAACAGTCAACTGCCAAAAACGGACTTCTGTAATGTTATATACTATGGAAAATGGACGGCACACTACACTCTGAAACCTAAAATAATGCGTAGGGTGTAAATATGGTTTGTGAGATCTCAACATCCTAAACCTCTATCCAATGTGGAATAAACAAACACAAAGTAAAATCAGATTCCAGACTTCGTCCTAAGTCAATTTATGATTTTTTCTATATTTTGTAAATTTATTTTATAACAACCCAATTTTCGTACAGTTGCACACTTTCCTGATAGAGTCATATACCCCCCCCCCCCCCCGGAAGGGTTAGCAGACAACCCACAGAAGGTCGATTTCTATCTAACGCAGCTCATATGTACAACAAATTCAACTCAATTATTTACCGTGATCTTATACATTAAGTGTGCCATTCCCCAGGTTGCTTTCTTACTTTTTCTTAAGGTTGAACTGTAAAATATTTGATAGAATGTCTTTGCGTCTTAAAGTGTTGATACATGATACTTTCAAATGAATTTGGTCTTCTTACACAATAAAAGGTTGTCTTCCGTTCGTTGATGAAAATAGCTTCAGGTTTCACCTACGTACTGAATACCGCATACCGGATGGTTTCATGTAAGTAAATATGTTATACTGTTAATTTGTTCATTGATATAAATGTTAAAAGTTAAGAAAATTGAGACCATTAAACGTGGCCCGTGTAATTTTTTTGGTGGAAAGACGGGGAAATGTTAGTCGTTTTTTTAGATGACACTTATCGATAAAAGTGTTACCACGTTTTTTATTATTAAGAATATTATCGATAGTCGTATTTTCAGATAAGCGATTTTTAAGATTGAGACGTGTTGATTCTTTTTGAAAAAAGTTTAGGATTAAGTGTTTTTCATTTTTGAGTTTCATTTTGTTATCAGTATTTCCAGTCGAAAAGGAGTAAGACTGACATCAAGAATATGAATCACCACATGAATTTAAGGTAGCACAATACATGATTTTATAACTCCAACTCCCAAGTTTTAAGATGCTGTAACTTTCTTAATAATGCTTGAAAACTTATAAAAGAGGTAGTTTTGGATAGCTAACAGATTACTCCTTCCAATAAATGCAATGTTAGTATTATGCAACAATTATGTAACCAATTATAATGTTAACTGTGTCTAAAATATTTTTCACCAAATTTCCACTTTCAAATGAAATTAGCTTCTCCATAGGTATCCCTAGAGGGTTGATTTTATTATATGTTGTTCCTATGGCCATTATCTACAAAGGGTGTCTCAGATTTTAGATAGAATGTATAGAACAAATTTTACACCTAATTAAACATTATCTTCTTTTATGTGGTTAGGATGTTTACACTAATTAGAGATTTATGAGAGATTGGAATACCATAGAGACAATCTGAGACACCCTTTTGAAGCCCATGATGTGTTGATTAAGATTTCGTTAAAATTTTCTGTATAGTTAAAGAGATGATCGAGGTAAATTCATTCAAGTGAACTTACTCAGATTTTGCCACTCATTACATTATAATTGATAACATAATGATTGCATAATAAAAATATTGCATTCATTTAAAAGATTAATCTTGCATCTATCTATATATATATATATACCTCTTTTATTATTTTCTATGCATTTATAAGAAAGTTACAGCATTTCAAAGGTTAGTGATTGGAAGTTAAAAAACTTTGTATTGTGCTACCTTAATCAAGTAAGAATTGAGGACAAAAATAAAAGACAGACCGATGGTAACCGGGGTGCTTCGCTTAGATAATACTGGGTACTATATAAGGATAGCGCCTGACGTCTGACTTTATAGAAGAATGTGGCTGAATCTTGAAAAAAATATTTGATATGAATAATCCTCAAGTAATGAACACAAAAAAGTTCTCGCTCAGACAAGCACTTTATTATCTTGTAATTTATATGTATAAAAACAGAAATATAAAGCACAGGATGGCATTGAAAGGACGAATAACCCAAAAAGTTTACACCAGTAATGGGTAAAACTTTCATTCTCAGGCAAATAATCTTTGGATTTTCTTAATTTGTACACGGTATATATCATATGGAACCTACGTCACTTATGTAATAAAAAAAAATGGCAAAATTCACGTTACAGGTAGCCCATCTAGTGACTTGAAAACCAGGCTTAAATATGCATCTAGTACCGATAGTAGCTCTTCAGGGCCATCCATATTTTACAAAATAAAATCTACCTTTG